>NC_135819.1:25182437-25482437 GCF_964213995.1 Mustelus asterias
TGTGTCTCACGGTGCCTCCAGCAGTGTGTCTCACAGTGCCTCTAGCACTGTGTCTCAGTGTCTATTGCAGTTTGACTTAAAGTATCTCTGGCAGTGTGTCCCACAGTGTCTATTGCAGTGTGACTCACAGCGTCGCTGGAAGTGTGTCTCACAGAGTTTCTGGCTGTGTGAATTGCTCTGTGTCTGGCGCTGTGTCCCACAGTGTCTCTGGCAGTGTGTCTCACAGTGTCTCTGGCAGTGTGTCTCACAGTGTCTATTGCAGTGTGACTCACAGCGTCGCTGGAAGTGTGTCTCACAGAGTTTCTGGCTGTGTGAATTGCTCTGTGTCTGGCGCTGTGTCCCACAGTGTCTCTGGCAGTGTGTCTCACATCATCTCTGGCAGTGTGTCTCACGGTGCCTCCAGCAGTGGGTCTCACAGTGCCTCTGGCACTGTGAATCACAGTGTCTATTGCAGTTTGAATTACAGTATCTCTGGCAGTGTGTCCCACAGTGTCTATTGCAGTGTGACTCACAGCCTCGCTGGCAGTGTGTCTCACAGTGTTTCTGGCAGTGTGGATTGCTCTGTGTCTAGCGCTGTGTCCCACAGTGTCTCGGGCAGTGTGTCTCACAGACTCTCTGGTAGTGTGTCTCACATTGTCTCTGGCAGTGTGTCTCACAATATCTCTAGCAGAGTGTCTCACAGAGTCTCTGGCAGTGTGTCTCACAGTGTCTCTGGCAGTGTGTCTCACGGTGTCTCTGGCAGTGCGACCACAGAGTCTCTGGCCGTGTGATTTCCAGTGTCTCTGGCGCTGTGTCTCACAGTGTCTCTGGCAGTTTGTCTCACAGTGTCTCTGGCAGCGTGTCTCACAGTGCCTCTGGCAGTGTGTCTCACAGCATCTCTGGCAGTGTGTCTCACCGTGCCTCTGGCAGTGTATCTCACGGTGCCTCCATCAGTGTGTCTCACAGTGCCTCTGGCACTGTGTCTCACAGTGTCTGTTGCAGTCTGACTTACAGTATCTCTGGCAGTGTGTCCCACAGTGTCTATTGCAGTGTGACTCACAGCGTCGCTGGCAGTGTGTCTCACAGTGTTTCTGGGAGTGTGGATTACTCTGTGTCTGGCGCTGTGTCCCACAGTGTCTCTGGCAGTGTGTCCCACAGTGTCTCTGGCAGTGTGTCTCATAGTGTCTCTGGCAGTGTGTCTCACAGTGTCTCTGGCAGTGTGTCTCACAGTGTCACTGGCAGTGTGTCTCACATCATCTCTGGCAATGTGTCTCACGGTGCCTCCAGCAGTGGGTCTCACAGTGCCTCTGGCACTGTGAATCACAGTGTCTATTGCAGTTTGAATTACAGTATCTCTGGCAGTGTGTCCCACAGTGTCTCTTGCAGTGTGACTCACAGCCTCGCTGGCAGTGTGTCTCACAGTGTTTCTGGCAGTGTGGATTGCTCTGTGTCTAGCGCAGAGTCCCACAGTGTCTCGGGCAGTGTGTCTCACAGACTCTCTGGTAGTGTGTCTCACTTGTCTCTGGCAGTGTGTCTCACAATATCTCTAGCAGAGTGTCTCACAGAGTCTCTGGCAGTGTGTCTCACAGTGTCTCTGGCAGTGTGTCTCACGGTGTCTCTGGCAGTGCGACCACAGAGTCTCTGGCCGTGTGATTTCCAGTGTCTCTGGCGCTGTGTCTCACAGTGTCTCTGGCAGTTTGTCTCACAGTGTCTCTGGCAGCGTGTCTCACAGTGCCTCTGGCAGTGTGTCTCACAGCATCTCTGGCAGTGTGTCTCACCGTGCCTCTGGCAGTGTATCTCACGGTGCCTCCATCAGTGTGTCTCACAGTGCCTCTGGCACTGTGTCTCACAGTGTCTGTTGCAGTCTGACTTACAGTATCTCTGGCAGTGTGTCCCACAGTGTCTATTGCAGTGTGACTCACAGCGTCGCTGGCAGTGTGTCTCACAGTGTTTCTGGCAGTGTGGATTACTCTGTGTCTGGCGCTGTGTCCCACAGTGTCTCTGGCAGTGTGTCCCACAGTGTCTCTGGCAGTGTGTCTCATAGTGTCTCTGGCAGTGTGTCTCACAGTGTCTCTGGCAGTGTGTCTCACAGTGTCACTGGCAGTGTGTCTCACATCATCTCTGGCAATGTGTCTCACGGTGCCTCCAGCAGTGGGTCTCACAGTGCCTCTGGCACTGTGAATCACAGTGTCTATTGCAGTTTGAATTACAGTATTTCTGGCAGTGTGTCCCACAGTGTCTCTTGCAGTGTGACTCACAGCCTCGCTGGCAGTGTGTCTCACAGTGTTTCTGGCAGTGTGGATTGCTCCGTGTCTAGCGCTGTGTCCCACAGTGTCTCGGGCAGTGTGTCTCACAGACTCTCTGGTAGTGTGTCTCACTTGTCTCTGGCAGTGTGTCTCACAATATCTCTAGCAGAGTGTCTCACAGAGTCTCTGGCAGTGTGTCTCACGGTGTCTCTGGCAGTGTGTCTCACGGTGTCTCTGGCAGTGTGACCACAGAGTCTCTGGCCGTGTGATTTCCAGTGTCTCTGGCGCTGTGTCTCACAGTGTCTCTGGCAGTTTGTCTCACAGTGTCTCTGGCAGCGTGTCTCACAGTGCCTCTGGCAGTGTGTCTCACAGCATCTCTGGCAGTGTGTCTCACCGTGCCTCTGGCAGTGTATCTCACGGTGCCTCCAGCAGTGTGTCTCACAGTGCCTCTGGCACTGTGTCTCACAGTGTCTATTGCAGTCTGACTTACAGTATCTCTGGCAGTGTGTCCCACAGTGTCTATTGCAGTGTGACTCACAGCGTCGCTGGAAGTGTGTTTCACAGAGTTTCTGGCTGTATGAATTGCTCTGTGTCTGGCGCTGTGTCCCACAGTGTCTCTGGCAGTGTGTCTCACAGTGTCACTGGCAGTGTGTCTCACATCATCTCTGGCAATGTGTCTCACGGTGCCTCCAGCAGTTGGTCTCACAGTGCCTCTGGCACTGTGAATCACAGTGTCTATTGCAGTTTGACTTACAGTATCTCTGGCAGTGTGTCCCACAGTGTCTATTGCAGTGTGACTCACAGCCTCGCTGGCAGTGTGTCTCACAGTGTTTCTGGCAGTGTGGATTGCTCTGTGTCTAGCGCTGTGTCCCACAGTGTCTCGGGCAGTGTGTCTCACAGAGTATCTGGCAGTGTGTCTCACAGAGTATCTGGCAGTGTGAATTGCTCTGTGTCTGGCGCTGCGTCCCACAGTGTCTCTGGCAGTGTGTCTCACAGTGTCTCTGGCAGTGTGTCTCACAGTGTCTCTGGCAGCGCGACGCACAGTGCCTCCGGCAGTGTGTCTCACAGTATCCCTGGCAGTGTATCTTACAGTGTCCGTTGCAGTGAGTCCCACAGTGTCTCTGGCAGTGTATCTCACAGAGTTTCTGGCAGTGTGAATTGCTCTATGTCCCGCGCTGTGTCCCACAGTGTCTCTGGCAGTGTGTCTCAGTGTCTTTGGCAGTCTGTCTCGCAGTATCCCTGGCATTGTGTCTCACAGTGTCTCTGGCAGTGTGACATGCTCTGTGTCAGGTCGTGTGTCTCACAGTGTCCATTGCAGTGTGTCTCACAGAGTTTCTGGCAGTGTGCATTGCTCTGTGTCAAGTGCTGTGTCACACAGTGTCTCTGGCAGTGTCTCCCACAGTGTCTCTGGAAGTGTGTCTCACAGAGTTTGTGGCTGTGTGAATTGCTCTGTGTCTGGCGCTGTGTCCCACACTGTCTCTGGCAGTGTGTTTCACAGTGTCTCTGGCAGTGTGTCTCACAGTGCCTCTGGCACTGTGTCTCACAGTGTCTATTGCAGTTTGACTTACAGTATCTCTGGCAGTGTGTCCCACAGTGTCTATTGCAGTGTGACTCACAGCGTCGCTGGCAGTGTGTCTCACAGTGTGTCTGGCAGTGTGTCTCATAGTGTCTCTGGCAGTGTGTCTCACAGTGTCTCTGGCAGCGTGTCTCACAGTGCCTCTGGCAGTGTGTCTCACAGCATCTCTGGCAGTGTGTCTCACCGTGCCTCTGGCAGTGTATCTCACGGTGCCTCCAGCAGTGTGTCTCACGGTGCCTCTGGCAGTGTGTCTCACAGTGTCTATTGCAGTGTGACTCACAGCGTCGCTGGCATGTGTCTCACAGTGTTTCTGGCAGTGTGGATTACTCTGTGTCTGGCGCTGTGTCCCACAGTGTCTCTGGCAGTGTGTCCCACAGTGTCTCTGGCAGTCTGTCTCATAGTGTCTATGGCAGTGTGTCTCACAGTGTCTCTGGCAGCGTGTCTCACAGTGCCTCTGGCAGTGTGTCTCACAGCATCTCTGGCAGTGTGTCTCACCGTGCCTCTGGCAGTGTATCTCACGGTGCCTCCAGCAGTGTGTCTCACGGTGCCTCTGGCAGTGTGTCTCACAGTGTCTTTTGCAGTCTGACTTACAGTATCTCTGGCAGTGTGTCCCACAGTGTCTATTGCAGTGTGACTCACAGCGTCGCTGGAAGTGTGTTTCACAGAGTTTCTGGCTGTATGAATTGCTCTGTGTCTGGCGCTGTGTCCCACAGTGTCTCTGGCAGTGTGTCTCACAGTGTCACTGGCAGTGTGTCTCACATCATCTCTGGCAATGTGTCTCACGGTGCCTCCAGCAGTTGGTCTCACAGTGCCTCTGGCACTGTGAATCACAGTGTCTATTGCAGTTTGACTTACAGTATCTCTGGCAGTGTGTCCCACAGTGTCTATTGCAGTGTGACTCACAGCCTCGCTGGCAGTGTGTCTCACAGTGTTTCTGGCAGTGTGGATTGCTCTGTGTCTAGCGCTGTGTCCCACAGTGTCTCGGGCAGTGTGTCTCACAGAGTATCTGGCAGTGTGTCTCACAGAGTATCTGGCAGTGTGAATTGCTCTGTGTCTGGCGCTGCGTCCCACAGTGTCTCTGGCAGTGTGTCTCACAGTGTCTCTGGCAGTGTGTCTCACAGTGTCTCTGGCAGCGCGACGCACAGTGCCTCTGGCAGTGTGTCTCACAGTATCCCTGGCAGTGTATCTTACAGTGTCCGTTGCAGTGAGTCCCACAGTGTCTCTGGCAGTGTATCTCACAGAGTTTCTGGCAGTGTGAATTGCTCTATGTCCCGCGCTGTGTCCCACAGTGTCTCTGGCAGTGTGTCTCAGTGTCTTTGGCAGTCTGTCTCGCAGTATCCCTGGCATTGTGTCTCACAGTGTCTCTGGCAGTGTGACATGCTCTGTGTCTGGTCGTGTGTCTCACAGTGTCCATTGCAGTGTGTCTCACAGAGTTTCTGGCAGTGTGCATTGCTCTGTGTCAAGTGCTGTGTCACACAGTGTCTCTGGCAGTGTCTCCCACAGTGTCTCTGGAAGTGTGTCTCACAGAGTTTCTGGCTGTGTGAATTGCTCTGTGTCTGGCGCTGTGTCCCACACTGTCTCTGGCAGTGTGTCTCACAGTGTCTCTGGCAGTGTGTCTCACAGTATCTCTAGCAGTCTGTCTCCCAGAGTGTCTCGCAGTGTGACTCACAGTGTCTCTGGAAGTGTGTCTCACAGTGCCTCTGGCAGTATGTCTCACAGTGTCCGTTGCAGTGAGTCCCACAGTGTCTCTGGCAGTGTGTCTCACAGTGTCTCTGGCAGCGTGTCTCACAGAGTCTCTGGCAGTGTGTCTCACAGCATCTCTGGCAGTGTGTCTCACCGTGCCTCTGGCAGTGTATCTCACGGTGCCTCCAGCAGTGTGTCTCACAGTGCCTCTGGCACTGTGTCTCACAGTGTCTATTGCAGTCTGACATACAGTATCTCTGGCAGTGTGTCCCACAGTGTCTATTGCAGTGTGACTCACAGCGTCGCTGGCAGTGTGTCTCACAGTGTTTCTGGCAGTGTGGATTACTCTGTGTCTGGCGCTGTGTCCCACAGTGTCTCTGGCAGTGTGTCCCACAGTGTCTCTGGCAGTCTGTCTCATAGTGTCTATGGCAGTGTGTCTCACAGCATCTCTGGCAGTGTGTCTCACCGTGCCTCTGGCAGTGTATCTCACGCTGCCTCCAGCAGTGTGTCTCACGGTGCCTCTGGCAGTGTGTCTCACAGTGTCTTTTGCAGTCTGACTTACAGTATCTCTGGCAGTGTGTCCCACAGTGTCTATTGCAGTGTGACTCACAGCGTCGCTGGAAGTGTGTTTCACAGAGTTTCTGGCTGTATGAATTGCTCTGTGTCTGGCGCTGTGTCCCACAGTGTCTCTGGCAGTGTGTCTCACAGTGTCACTGGCAGTGTGTCTCACATCATCTCTGGCAATGTGTCTCACGGTGCCTCCAGCAGTTGGTCTCACAGTGCCTCTGGCACTGGGAATCACAGTGTCTATTGCAGTTTGACTTACAGTATCTCTGGCAGTGTGTCCCACAGTGTCTATTGCAGTGTGACTCACAGCCTCGCTGGCAGTGTGTCTCACAGTGTTTCTGGCAGTGTGGATTGCTCTGTGTCTAGCGCTGTGTCCCACAGTGTCTCGGGCAGTGTGTCTCACAGAGTATCTGGCAGTGTGTCTCACAGAGTATCTGGCAGTGTGAATTGCTCTGTGTCTGGCGCTGCGTCCCACAGTGTCTCTGGCAGTGTGTCTCACAGTGTCTCTGGCAGTGTGTCTCACAGTGTCTCTGGCAGCGCGACGCACAGTGCCTCTGGCAGTGTGTCTCACAGTATCCCTGGCAGTGTACCTCACAGAGTTTCTGGCAGTGTGAATTGCTCTATGTCCCGCGCTGTGTCCCACAGTGTCTCTGGCAGTGTGTCTCAGTGTCTTTGGCAGTCTGTCTCACAGTATCCCTGGCATTGTGTCTCACAGTGTCTCTGGCAGTGTGACATGCTCTGTGTCTGGTCGTGTGTCTCACGGTGTCCATTGCAGTGTGTCTCACAGAGTTTCTGGCAGTGTGCATTGCTCTGTGTCAAGTGCTGTGTCACACAGTGTCTCTGGCAGTGTCTCCCACAGTGTCTCTGGAAGTGTGTCTCACAGAGTTTCTGGCTGTGTGAATTGCTCAGTGTCTGGCGCTGTGTCCCACACTGTCTCTGGCAGTGTGTCTCACAGTGTCTCTGGCAGTGTGTCTCACAGTATCTCTAGCAGTCTGTCTCCCAGAGTGTCTCGCAGTGTGACTCACAGTGTCTCTGGCAGTGTGTCTCACAGTGTCTCTGGCAGTGTGTCTCACAGTACCTCTGGCAGTGTGTCTCACAGTGCCTCTGGCAGTGTGACATGCTCTGTGTCTGGTAGTGTGTCTCACAGTGTCCACTGCAGTGTGTCTCACAGCGTTTCTGGCAGTGTGTCTCACAGTGTCTCTGGAAGTGTGTCTCACAGAGTTTCTGGCTGTGTGAATTGCTCTGTGTCTGGCGCACTGTCCCACAGTGTCTCTAGCAGTGTGTCTCACAGTGTCTCCGGCAGTGTGTCTCACAGTGTTTCTGGCAGTGTGTCTCACAGTGTCTCTGGCAGCGTGTCTCACAGTGCCTCTGGCAGTGTGTCTCACAGTGTCTCTGGACGTGTGTCTCACAGAGCTTCTGGCTGTGTGAATTGCTCTGCGTCTGGCGCTGTGTCCCACAGTGTCTCTGGCAGTGTGTCTCACAGTGTCTCTGGCAGTGTGTCTCTCAGTGCCTCTGGCAGTGTGACATGCTCTGTGTCTGGTAGTGGGTCTCACAGTGTCCACTGCAGTGTGTCTCACAGCGTTTCTGGCAGTGTGTCTCACAGTGTCTCTGGAAGTGTGTCTCACAGTGTCTCTGGCAGTGTGTCCCACAGTGTCTCTGGCAGTGTTTCTCACAGTGTCTCTGGCAGTGTGTCTCACAGTGTTTCTGGCTGTGTGTCTCACAGTGTCTCTGGCAGCGTGTCTCACAGTGCCTCTGGCAGTGTGTCTCACAGTGTCTCTGGCAGTGCTACGCACAGTGCCTCTGGCAGTATGTCTCACAGTGTCCGTTGCAGTGAGTCCCACAGTGTCTCTGGCAGTGTGTCTCACAGTGTTTCTGGCAGTGTGTCTCACAGTGTCTCTGGCAGTGTGTCTCACAGTGTCTCTGGACGTGTGTCTCACAGAGCTTCTGGCTGTGTGAATTGCTCTGTGTCTGGCGCTGTGTCCCACAGTGTCTCTGGCAGTGTGTCTCACAGTGTCTCTGGCAGTGTGTCTCACAGTATCTCGAGCAGTCTGTCTCCCAGAGTGTCTCGCAGTGTGACTCAGTGTCTCTGACAATGTGTCTCACAGTGTCTCTGGCAGTGTGACTCACAGCATCTCTGGCAGTGTATCACACAGTGCCTCTGGCAGTATGTCTCACAGTATCCCTGGCAGTGTGTCATAGTGTCCGTTGCAGTGAGTCCCACAGTGTCTCTGTTAGTGTGTCTCACAGAGTTTCTGGCAGTGTGAATTGCTCTGTGTCTCGCGCTATGTCCCACAGTGTCTCTGGCAGTGTGTCTCACAGTGTCTCTGGCAGTGTGTCTCACAGTATCTCTGGCAGTGTGTCTCACAGTGCATCTGGCAGTGTGACATGCTCTGCGTTTGGCAGTGTGTCTCACAGTGTCTCTGGCAGCGTGTCTCACAGTGCCTCTGGCAGTGTGTCTCACAGCATCTCTGGCAGTGTGTCTCACAGTGCCTCTGGCAGTGTATCTCACGGTCCCTCCAGCAGTGTGTCTCACAGTGCCTCTGGCACAGTGTCTCACAGTGTCTATTGCAGTTTGACATTCAGTATCTCTGGCAGTGTGTCCCACAGAGTCTATTGCAGTGTGACTCAGAGCGTCGCTGGAAGTGTGTTTCACAGACTTTCTGTCTGTGTGAATTGCTCTGTGTCAGGCGCTGTGTACCACAGTGTCTCTGGCAGTGTGTCTCACAGTGTCTCTGGCAGTGTGTCTCACAGTGTCTCTGGCAGTGTGTCTCACAGTGTCTCTGGCAGTGTGTCTCACAGTGTCTATTGCAGTTTGACTTACAGTATCTCTGGCAGTGTGTCCCACAGTGTCTATTGCAGTGTGACTCACAGCGTCGCTGGCAGTGTGTCTAACAATGTTTCTGGCAGTGTGGATTGCTCTGTGTCTCGCGCTGTGTCCCACAGTGTCTCTGGCAGTGTGTCCCACAGTGTCTCTGGCAGTGTGTCTCACAGTGTCTCTGGCAGTGTGTCTCACAGTGTCTCTGGCAGTGTGTCTCACAGTGTCTCTGGCAGCCGACGCACAGTGCCTCTGGCAGTGTGTCTCACAGTCTCCCTCGCAGTGTATCTTACAGTGTCCGTTGCAGTGAGTCCCACAGTGTCTCTGGCAGTGTATCTCACAGAGTTTCTGGCAGTGTGAATTGCTCTATGTCCTGCGCTGTGTCCCACAGTGTCTCTGGCAGTGTGTCTCAGTGTCATTGGCAGTCTGTCTCACAGTATCCCTGGCATTGTGTCTCACAGTGTCTCTGGCAGTGTGACATGCTCTGTGTCTGGTCGTGTGTCTCACAGTGTCCATTGCAGTGTGTCTCACAGAGTTTCTGGCAGTGTGCATTGCTCTGTGTCAAGTGCTGTGTCACACAGTGTCTCTGGCAGTGTGTCTCACAGTATCTCTGGCAGTGTGTCTCACAGTGCATCTGGCAGTGTGACATGCTCTGCGTTTGGCAGTGTGTCTCACAGTGTCTCTGGCAGCGTGTCTCACAGTGCCTCTCGCAGTGTGTCTCACAGCATCTCTGGCAGTGTGTCTCACAGTGCCTCTGGCAGTGTATCTCACGGTCCCTCCAGCAGTGTGTCTCACAGTGCCTCTGGCACAGTGTCTCACAGTGTCTATTGCAGTTTGACTTACAGTATCTCTGGCAGTGTGTCCCACAGTGTCTATTGCAGTGTGACTCACAGCGTCGCTGGAAGTGTGTCTCACAGAGTTTCTGGCTGTGTGAATTGCTCTGTGTCTGGCGCTGTGTCCCACAGTGTCTCTGGCAGTGTGTCTCACAGTGTCTCTGGCAGTGTGTCTCACAGTGCCTCTGGCACTGTGTCTCACAGTGTCTATTGCAGTTTGACTTACAGTATCTCTGGCAGTGTGTCCCACAGTGTCTATTGCAGTGTGACTCACAGCGTCGCGGGCAGTGTGTCTCACAGTGTGTCTGGCAGTGTGGATTGCTCTGTGTCTAGCGCTGTGCCCCACAGTGTCTCTGGCAGTGTGTCTCACAGTGTCTCTGGCAGTGTGTCTCACAGTATTTCTGGCAGTGTGCCGCACAGTGCCTCTGGCAGTGTGACATGCTCTGTGTCTGGTAGTGTGTCTCACAGTGTCCATTGCAGAGTGTCTCACAGCGTTTCTGGCAGTGTGTCTCACAGAGTATCTGGCAGTGTGAATTGCTCTGTGTCTGGCGCTGTGTCCCACAGTGTCGATGGCAATGTGTCTCACAGTGTCTCTGGCAGTGTGTCTCACAGTGTCTATTGCAGTTTGACTTACAGTATCTCTGGCAGTGTGTCCCACAGTGTCTATTGCAGTGTGACTCACAGAGTCGCTGGCAGTGTGTCTAACAGTGTTTCTGGCAGTGTGGATTGCTCTGTGTCACGCGCTGTGTCCCACAGTGTCTCTGGCAGTGTGTCCCACAGTGTCTCTGGCAGTGTGTCTCACAGTGTCTCTGGCAGTGTGTCTCACAGTGTCTCTGGCAGTGTGTCTCACAGTACCTCTGGCAGTGTGTCTCACAGTGCCTCTGGCAGTGTGACATGCTCTGTGTCTGGTAGTGTGTCTCACAGTGTCCACTGCAGTGTGTCTCACAGCGTTTCTGGCAGTGTGTCTCACAGTGTCTCTGGAAGTGTGTCTCACAGAGTTTCTGGCTGTGTGAATTGCTCTGTGTCTGGCGCACTGTCCCACAGTGTCTCTAGCAGTGTGTCTCACAGTGTCTCCGGCAGTGTGTCTCACAGTGGTTCTGGCAGTGTGTCTCACAGTGTCTCTGGCAGCGTGTCTCACAGTGCCTCTGGCAGTGTGTCTCACATTGTCTCTGGCAGTGCTACGCACAGTGCCTCTGGCAGTCTGTCTCACAGTGTCCGTTGCAGTGAGTCCCACAGTGTCTCTGGCAGTGTGTCTCACAGTGTTTCTGGCAGTGTGTCTCACAGTGTCTCTGGCAGTGTGTCTCACAGTGTCTCTGGACGTGTGTCTCACAGAGCTTCTGGCTGTGTGAATTGCTCTGCGTCTGGCGCTGTGTCCCACAGTGTCTCTGGCAGTGTGTCTCACAGTGTCTCTGGCAGTGTGTCTCTCAGTGCCTCTGGCAGTGTGACATGCTCTGTGTCTGGTAGTGGGTCTCACAGTGTCCACTGCAGTGTGTCTCACAGTGTCTCTGGAAGTGTGTCTCACAGTGTCTCTGGCAGTGTGTCCCACAGTGTCTCTGGCAGTGTTTCTCACAGTGTCTCTGGCAGTGTGTCTCACAGTGTTTCTGGCTGTGTGTCTCACAGTGTCTCTGGCAGCGTGTCTCACAGTGCCTCTGGCAGTGTGTCTCACAGTGTCTCTGGCAGTGCTACGCACAGTGCCTCTGGCAGTATGTCTCACAGTGTCCGTTGCAGTGAGTCCCACAGTGTCTCTGGCAGTGTGTCTCACAGTGTTTCTGGCAGTGTGTCTCACAGTGTCTCTGGCAGTGTGTCTCACAGTGTCTCTGGACGTGTGTCTCACAGAGCTTCTGGCTGTGTGAATTGCTCTGTGTCTGGCGCTGTGTCCCACAGTGTCTCTGGCAGTGTGTCTCACAGTGTCTCTGGCAGTGTGTCTCACAGTATCTCGAGCAGTCTGTCTCCCAGAGTGTCTCGCAGTGTGACTCAGTGTCTCTGACAATGTGTCTCACAGTGTCTCTGGCAGTGTGACTCACAGCATCTCTGGCAGTGTATCACACAGTGCCTCTGGCAGTATGTCTCACAGTATCCCTGGCAGTGTGTCATAGTGTCCGTTGCAGTGAGTCCCACAGTGTCTCTGTTAGTGTGTCTCACAGAGTTTCTGGCAGTGTGAATTGCTCTGTGTCTCGCGCTATGTCCCACAGTGTCTCTGGCAGTGTGTCTCACAGTGTCTCTGGCAGTGTGTCTCACAGTATCTCTGGCAGTGTGTCTCACAGTGCATCTGGCAGTGTGACATGCTCTGCGTTTGGCAGTGTGTCTCACAGTGTCTCTGGCAGCGTGTCTCACAGTGCCTCTGGCAGTGTGTCTCACAGTGTCTCTGGCAGTGTGTCTCACAGTGTCTCTGGCAGCGCGACGCACAGTGCCTCTGGCACTGTGTCTCACAGTATCCCTGGCAGTGTATCTTACAGTGTCCGTTGCAGTGAGTACCACAGTGTCTCTGGCAGTGTATCTCACAGTGTTTCTGGCAGTGTGAATTGCTCTATGTCCCGCGCTGCGTCCCACAGTGTCTCTGGCAGTGTGTCTCAGTGTCTTTGGCAGTCTGTCTCACAGTATCCCTGGCATTGTGTCTCACAGTGTCTCTGGCAGTGTGACATGCTCTGTGTCTGGTCGTGTGTCTCACAGTGTCAATTGCAGTGTGTCTCACAGAGTTTCTGGCAGTGTGAATTGCTCTGTGTCAAGTGCTGTGTCACACAGTGTCTCTGGCAGTGTGTCTCACAGTGTCTCTGGAAGTGTGTCTCACAGAGTTTCTGGCTGTGTGAATTGCTCTGTGTCTGGCGCTGTGTCCCACACTGTCTCTGGCAGTGTGTCTCACAGTGTCTCTGGCAGTGTGTCTCACAGTATCTCTAGCAGTCTGTCTCACAGTACCTCTGGCAGCGTGTCTCACAGTGCCTCTGGCACGGTGTCTCACAGTGTCTATTGCAGTGTGTCTCGCAGTATCCCTGGCAGTGTGTCTCACAGTGTCCGTTGCAGTGAGTCCCACAGTGTCTCTGGCAGTGTGTCTCACAGAGTTTCTGGCAGTGTGTCTCACAGTATCTCTGGCAGTGTGTCTCACAGTGCCTCTGGCAGTGTAACATGCTCTGTGTCTGGTTGTGTGTCTCACTGTGTCCATTGCAGTGTGTCTCACAGCGTTTCTGGCAGTGTGGATTGCTCTGTGTCTCGTGCTGTGTCCCACAGTGTCTCTGGCAGTGTGTCTCACAGTGTCTCTGGCAGTGTGTCTCACAGTGTTTCTGGCAGTGTGTCTCACAGTGTCTCTGGCAGCGTGTCTCACAGTGCCTCTGGCAGTGTGTCTCACAGTGTCTCTGGCAGTGCTATGCACAGTGCCTCTGGCAGTATGTCTCACAGTGTCCGTTGCAGTGAGTCCCACAGTGTCTCTGGCAGTGTGTCTCACAGTGTTTCTGGCAGTGTGTCTCAAAGTGTCTCTGGCAGTGTGTCTCACAGTGTCTCTGGACGTGTGTCTCACAGAGTTTCTGGCTGTGTGAATCGCTCTGTGTCTGGCGCTGTGTCCCACAGTGTCTCTGGCAGTGTGTCCCACAGTGTCTCTGGCAGTGTGTCTCACAGTGTCTCTGGCAGTGTGACTCACAGCATCTCTGGCAGTGTATCACACAGTGCCTCTGGCAGTGTGTCTCACAGTATCCCTGGCAGTGTATCTTACAGTGTCCGTTGCAGTGAGTCCCACAGTGTCTCTGTCAGTGTGTCTCACAGAGTTTCTGGCAGTGTGAATTGCTCTGTGTCTCGCGCTGTGTCCCACATTGTCTCTGGCAGTGTGTCTCACAGTGTCTCTGGCAGTGTGTCTCACAGTATCTCAGGCAGTGTGTCTCACAGTGCCTCTGGCAGTGTGACATGTTCTGTGTCTGGTCGTGTGTCTCACAGTGTTCTTTGCAGTGTGTCTCACAGAGTTTCTGGCAGTGTGCATTGCTCTGTGTCAAGTGCTGTGTCACACAGTGTCTCTGGCAGTGTGTCTCACAGTGTCTCTGGAAGTGTGTCTCACAGAGTTTCTGGCTGTGTGAATTGCTCTGTGTCTGGCGCTGTGTCCCACACTGTCTCTGGCAGTGTGTCTCACAGTGTCTATTGCAGTTTGACTTACAGTATCTCTGGCAGTGTGTCCCACAGTGTCTATTGCAGTGTGACTCACAGAGTCGCTGGCAGTGTGTCTAACAGTGTTTCTGGCAGTGTGGATTGCTCTGTGTCACGCGCTGTGTCCCACAGTGTCTCTGGCAGTGTGTCCCACAGTGTCTCTGGCAGTGTGTCTCACAGTGTCTCTGGCAGTGTGTCTCACAGTGTCTCTGGCAGTGTGTCTCACAGTGTCTCTGGCAGCGCGACGCACAGTGCCTCTGGCAGTGTGTCTCACAGTATCCCTGGCAGTGTATCTTACAGTGTCCGTTGCAGTGAGTACCACAGTGTCTCTGGCAGTGTATCTCACAGTGTTTCTGGCAGTGTGAATTGCTCTATGTCCCGCGCTGCGTCCCACAGTGTCTCTGGCAGTGTGTCTCAGTGTCTTTGGCAGTCTGTCTCACAGTATCCCTGGCATTGTGTCTCACAGTGTCTCTGGCAGTGTGACATGCTCTGTGTCTGGTCGTGTGTCTCACAGTGTCAATTGCAGTGTGTCTCACAGAGTTTCTGGCAGTGTGCATTGCTCTGTGTCAAGTGCTGTGTCACACAGTGTCTCTGGCAGTGTGTCTCACAGTGTCTCTGGAAGTGTGTCTCACAGAGTTTCTGGCTGTGTGAATTGCTCTGTGTCTGGCGCTGTGTCCCACACTGTCTCTGGCAGTGTGTCTCACAGTGTCTCTGGCAGTGTGTCTCACAGTGTCTCTAGCAGTCTGTCTCACAGTACCTCTGGCAGCGTGTCTCACAGTGCCTCTGGCACGGTGTCTCACAGTGTCTATTGCAGTGTGTCTCGCAGTATCCCTGGCAGTGTGTCTCACAGTGTCCGTTGCAGTGAGTCCCACAGTGTCTCTGGCAGTGTGTCTCACAGAGTTTCTGGCAGTGTGTCTCACAGTATCTCTGGCAGTGTGTCTCACAGTGCCTCTGGCAGTGTAACATGCTCTGTGTCTGGTTGTGTGTCTCACAGTGTCCATTGCAGTGTGTCTCACAGCGTTTCTGGCAGTGTGGATTGCTCTGTGTCTCGTGCTGTGTCCCACATTGTCTCTGGAAGTGTGTCTCACAGAGTTTCTGGCTGTGTGAATTGCTCTGTGTCTGGCGCTCTGTCCCACAGTGTCTCTGGCAGTGTGTCTCACAGTGTCTCTGGCAGTGTGTCTCACAGTGTTTCTGGCAGTGTGTCTCACAGTGTCTCTGGCAGCGTGTCTCACAGTGCCTCTGGCAGTGTGTCTCACAGTGTCTCTGGCAGTGCTATGCACAGTGCCTCTGGCAGTATGTCTCACAGTGTCCGTTGCAGTGAGTCCCACAGTGTCTCTGGCAGTGTGTCTCACAGTGTTTCTGGCAGTGTGTCTCAAAGTGTCTCTGGCAGTGTGTCTCACAGTGTCTCTGGACGTGTGTCTCACAGAGTTTCTGGCTGTGTGAATCGCTCTGTGTCTGGCGCTGTGTCCCACAGTGTCTCTGGCAGTGTGTCCCACAGTGTCTCTGGCAGTGTGTCTCACAGTGTCTCTGGCAGTGTGACTCACAGCATCTCTGGCAGTGTATCACACAGTGCCTCTGGCAGTGTGTCTCACAGTATCCCTGGCAGTGTATCTTACAGTGTCCGTTGCAGTGAGTCCCACAGTGTCTCTGTCAGTGTGTCTCACAGAGTTTCTGGCAGTGTGAATTGCTCTGTGTCTCGCGCTGTGTCCCACATTGTCTCTGGCAGTGTGTCTCACAGTGTCTCTGGCAGTGTGTCTCACAGTATCTCAGGCAGTGTGTCTCACAGTGCCTCTGGCAGTGTGACATGTTCTGTGTCTGGTCGTGTGTCTCACAGTGTTCTTTGCAGTGTGTCTCACAGAGTTTCTGGCAGTGTGCATTGCTCTGTGTCAAGTGCTGTGTCACACAGTGTCTCTGGCAGTGTGTCTCACAGTGTCTCTGGAAGTGTGTCTCACAGAGTTTCTGGCTGTGTGAATTGCTCTGTGTCTGGCGCTGTGTCCCACACTGACTCTGGCAGTGTGTCTCACAGTGTCTCTGGCAGTGTGTCTCACAGTATCTCTAGCAGTCTGTCTCCCAGAGTGTCTCGCAGTGTGACTCACAGTGTCTCTGGCAGTGTGTCTCACAGTGTCTCTGGCAGTGTGTCTCACAGTACCTCTGGCAGCGTGTCTCACAGTGCCTCTGGCACTGTGTCTCACAGTGTCTATTGCAGTGTGACACACAGTATCTCTGGCAGTGTCTCCCACAGTGTCTATTGCAGTGTGGCTCACAGAATCTCTGGCAGTGTATCTCTCAGTGCTTCTGGCAGTGTGTCTCGCAGTATCCCTGGCAGTGTGTCTCACAGTGTCCGTTGCAGTGAGTCCCACAGTGTCTCTGGCAGTGTGTCTCACAGAGTTTCTGGCAGTGCGAATTGGACTGTGTCTCGCACTGTGTCCCACAGTGTCTCTGGCAGTGTGTCTCACAGTGTCTCTGGCAGTGTGTCTCACAGTATCTCTGGCAGTGTGTCTCACAGTGCCTCTGGCAGTGTGACAGGCTCTGTGTCTGGTAGTGTGTCTCACAGTGTCCAGCGTTTCTGGCAGTGTGGATTGCTCTGTGTCTCGTGCTGTGTCCCACAGTGTCTCTGGCAGTGTGTCTCACAGTGTCTCTGGCAGTGTGTCTCACAGTGTTTCTGGCAGTGTGTCTCACAGTGTCTCTGGCAGCGTGTCTCACAGTGCCTCTGGCAGGTTGTCTCACAGTGTCTCTGGCAGTGCTACGCACAGTGCCTCTGGCAGTATGTCTCACAGTGTCCGTTGCAGTGAGTCCCACAGTGTCTCTGGCAGTGTGTCTCACAGTGTTTCTGGCAGTGTGTCTCACAGTGTTTCTGGCAGTGTGTCTCACAGTGTCTCTGGACGTGTGTCTCACAGAGTTTCTGGCTGTGTGAATTGCTCTGTGTCTGGCGCTGTGTCCCACAGTGTCTCTGGCAGTGTGTCTCACAGTGTCTCTGGCAGTGTGTCTCACAGTATCTCGAGCAGTCTGTCTCCCAGAGTGTCTCGCAGTGTGACTCACAGTGTCTCTGGCAATGTGTCTCACAGTGTCTCTGGCAGTGTGACTCACAGCATCTCTGGCAGTGTATCACACAGTGCCTCTGGCAGTATGTCTCACAGTATCCCTGGCAGTGTGTCATAGTGTCCGTTGCAGTGAGTCCCAAAGTGTCTCTGTCAGTGTGTCTCACAGAGTTTCTGGCAGTGTGAATTGCTCTGTGTCTCGCGCTGTGTCCCACAGTGTCTCTGGCAGTGTGTCTCACAGTGTCTCTGGCAGTGTGTCTCACAGTATTTCTGGCAGTGTGTCTCACAGTGCCTCTGGCAGTGTGACATGCTCTGCGTTTGGCAGTGTGTCTCACAGTGTCTCTGGCAGCGTGTCTCACAGTGCCTCTGGCAGTGTGTCTCACAGCATCTCTGGCAGTGTGTCTCACAGTGCCTCTGGCAGTGTATCTCACGGTCCCTCCAGCAGTGTGTCTCACAGTGCCTCTGGCACAGTGTCTCACAGTGTCTATTGCAGTTTGACTTACAGTATCTCTGGCTGTGTGTCCCACAGTGTCTATTGCAGTGTGTCTCACAGCTTCGCTGGAAGTGTGTCTCACAGAGTTTCTGGCTGTGTGAATTGCTCTGTGTCTGGCGCTGTGTCCCACAGTGTCTCTGGCAGTGTGTCTCACAGTGTCTCTGGCAGTGTGTCTCACAGTGTCTCTGGCAGTGTGTCTCACAGTGTCTCTGGCAGTGTGTCTCACAGTGCCTCTGGCACTGTGTCTCACAGTGTCTATTGCAGTTTGACTTACAGTATCTCTGGCAGTGTGTCCCACAGTGTCTATTGCAGTGTGACTCACAGCGTCGCTGGAAGTGTGTCTCACAGTGTGTTTGGCAGTGGGGATTGCTCTGTGTCTAGCGCTGTGCCCCACAGTGTCTCTGGCAGTGTGTCTCACAGTGTCTCTGGCAGTGTGTCTCACAGTATCTCTGGCAGTGTGTCTCACAGTGCCTCTGACAGTGTGACATGCTCTGTGTCTGGTAGTGTGTCTCACAGTGTCCATTGCAGTGTGTCTCACAGCGTTTCTGGCTGTGTGAATTGCTCTGTGTCTGGCGCTCTGTCCCACAGTGTCTCTGGCAGTGTGTCTCACAGTGTCTCTGGCAGTGTGTCTCACAGTGTTTCTGGCAATGTGTCTCACAGTGTCTCTGGCAGCGTGTCTCACAGTGCCTTTGGCAGTGTGTCTCACAGTGTCTCTGGCAGCGCGACGCACAGTGCCTCTGGCAGTGTTTCTCACAATGTCCGTTGCAGTGAGTCCCACAGTGTCTCTGGCAGTGTGTCTCACAGAGTTTCTGGCTGTGTGAATTGCTCTGTGTCTCGCGCTGTGTCCCACAGTGTCTCTGGAAGTGTGTCTCACAGAGTTTCTGGCTGTGTGAATTGCTCTGTGTCTGGCGCTCTGTCCCACAGTGTCTCTGGCAGTGTGTCTCACAGTGTCTCTGGCAGTGTGTCTCACAGTGTTTCTGGCAGTGTGTCTCACAGTGTCTCTGGCAGCGTGTCTCACAGTGCCTCTGGCAGTGTGTCTCACAGTGTCTCTGGCAGTGCTATGCACAGTGCCTCTGGCAGTATGTCTCACAGTGTGCGTTGCAGTGAGTCCCACAGTGTCTCTGGCAGTGTGTCTCACAGTGTTTCTGGACGTGTGTCTCACAGAGTTTCTGGCTGTGTGAATCGCTCTGTGTCTGGCGCTGTGTCCCACAGTGCCTCTGGCAGTGTGTCCCACAGTGTCTCTGGCAGTGTGTCTCACAGTATCTCGAGCAGTCTGTCTCCCAGAGTGTCTCGCAGTGTGACTCACAGTGTCTCTGGCAATGTGTCTCACAGTGTCTCTGGCAGTGTGACTCACAGCATCTCTGGCAGTGTATCACACAGTGCCTCTGGCAGTATGTCTCACAGTATCCCTGGCAGTGTGTCATAGTGTCCGTTGCAGTGAGTCCCACAGTGTCTCTGTCAGTGTGTCTCACAGAGTTTCTGGCAGTATGAATTGCTCTGTGTCTCGCGCTGTGTCCCACAGTGTCTCTGGCAGTGTGTCTCACAGTGTCTCTGGCAGTGTGTCTCACAGTATCTCTGGCAGTGCGTCTCACAGTGCCTCTGGCAGTGTGACATGCTCTGTGTCTGGTCGTGTGTCTCACAGTGTCCATTGCAGTGTGTCTCACAGTATCTCGAGCAGTCTGTCTCCCAGAGTGTCTCGCAGTGTGACTCACAGTGTCTCTGGCAATGTGTCTCATAGTGTCTCTGGCAGTGTGTCTCACAGTGCCTCTGGCAGTGTGACATGCTCTGTGTCT
Organism: Mustelus asterias; assembly: GCF_964213995.1. Taxonomy (NCBI): domain Eukaryota; kingdom Metazoa; phylum Chordata; class Chondrichthyes; order Carcharhiniformes; family Triakidae; genus Mustelus; species Mustelus asterias. The sequence continues at coordinate 25,201,583 of NC_135819.1, forward strand.
GGCAGTGTGTCTCACAGTATCTCTGGCAGTGTGTCCCACAGTGTCTATTGCAGTGTGACTCACAGCATCTTTGGCAGTGTATCACACAGTGCCTCTGGCAGTGTGTCTCACAGTATCCCTGGCAGTGTGTCATAGTGTCCGTTGCAGTGAGTCCCACAGTGTCTCTGGCAGTGTGTCTCACAGAGTTTCTGGCAGTGTGAATTGCTCTGTGTCTTGCGCTGTGTCCCACAGTGTCTCTGGCAGTCTGTCTCACAGTGTCTCTGGCAGTGTGTCTCACAGTATCTCTGGCAGTGTGTCTCACAGTGCCTCTGGCAGTGTGACATGCTCTGTGTCTGGCAGTGTGTCTCACAGTGTCTCTGGCAGCCTGTCTCACAGTGTCTATTGCATTTTGACTTACAGTATCTCTGGCAGTGTGTCCCACAGTGTCTATTGCAGTGTGACTCACAGCGTCGCTGGAAGTGTGTCTCACAGAGTTTCTGGCTGTGTGAATTGCTCTGTGTCTGGCGCTGTGTCCCACAGTGTCTCTGGCAGTGTGTCGCACAGTGTCTCTGGCAGTGTGTCTCACAGTGTCTCTGGCAGTGTGTCTCACAGTTTCTCTGGCAGTGTACCTCACGGTGCCACCACCAGTGTGTCTCACAGTGCCTCTGGCACTGTGTCTCACAGTGTCAATTGCAGTTTGACTTTCAGTATCTCTGGCAGTGTGTCCCACAGTGTCTATTGCAGTGTGACTCACAGCGTCGCTGGCAGTGTGTCTCACAGTGTTTCGGGCAGTGTGGATTGCTCTGTGTCTTGCGCTGTGCCCCACAGTGTCTAGGGCAGTGTGTCTCACAGAGTCTTTGGTAGTGTGTCTCACAGTGTCTCTGGCAGTGTGTCTCACGGTGTCTCTGGCAGTGTGACTCACGGTGTCTCTGGCCGTGTGTCTCACGGTGTCTCTGGCAGTGTGTCTCATGGTGTCTCTGGCAGTGTGTCTCACAATATCTCTCGCAGTCTGTCTCACAGAGTCTCTGGCAGTGTGTCTCACGGTGTCTCTGGCAGTGTGTCTCACGGTGTCTCTGGCAGTGTGTCTCATGGTGTCTCTGGCCCTGTGTCTCACAGTGTCTATTGCAGTGTGACTCACAGCCTCACTGGCAGTGTGTCTCAGTGTTTCTGGCAGTGTGGATTGCTCTGTGTCTAGCGCTGTGTCCCACAGTGTCTCGGGCAGTGTGTCTCACAGTCTCTCTGGTAGTGTGTCTCACAGTGTCTCTGGCAGTGTGTCTCACAATATCTCTAGCAGAGTGTCTCACAGAGTCTCTGGCAGTGTGTCTCATGGTGTCTCTGGCAGTGTGTCTCACGGTGTCTCTGGCAGTGTGACCACAGTGTCTCTGGCAGTGTGTCTCACAGCGTATCTGGCCGTGTGTCTCACAGAGTACCTGGCAGTGTGAATTGTTCTATGTCCCGCGCTGTGTCCCACAGTGTCTCTGGCAGTGTGTCTCACAGTATCCCTGGCAGTGTATCTTACAGTGTCCGTTGCAGTGAGTACCACAGTGTCTCTGGCAGTGTGTCTCACAGTGTCTTTGGCAGTCTGTCTCACAGTATCTCTGGCAGCGTGTCTCACAGTGCCTCTGGCAGTGTGTCTCACAGTGTCTCTGGCAGTGCTATGCACAGTGCCTCTGGCAGTATGTCTCACAGTGTCCGTTGCAGTGAGTCCCACAGTGTCTCTGGCAGTGTGTCTCACAGTGTTTCTGGCAGTGTGTCTCAAAGTGTCTCTGGCAGTGTGTCTCACAGTGTCTCTGGACGTGTGTCTCACAGAGTTTCTGGCTGTGTGAATCGCTCTGTGTCTGGCGCTGTGTCCCACAGTGTCTCTGGCAGTGTGTCCCACAGTGTCTCTGGCAGTGTGTCTCACAGTGTCTCTGGCAGTGTGACTCACAGCATCTCTGGCAGTGTATCACACAGTGCCTCTGGCAGTGTGTCTCACAGTATCCCTGGCAGTGTATCTTACAGTGTCCGTTGCAGTGAGTCCCACAGTGTCTCTGTCAGTGTGTCTCACAGAGTTTCTGGCAGTGTGAATTGCTCTGTGTCTCGCGCTGTGTCCCACATTGTCTCTGGCAGTGTGTCTCACAGTGTCTCTGGCAGTGTGTCTCACAGTATCTCAGGCAGTGTGTCTCACAGTGCCTCTGGCAGTGTGACATGTTCTGTGTCTGGTCGTGTGTCTCACAGTGTTCTTTGCAGTGTGTCTCACAGAGTTTCTGGCAGTGTGCATTGCTCTGTGTCAAGTGCTGTGTCACACAGTGTCTCTGGCAGTGTGTCTCACAGTGTCTCTGGAAGTGTGTCTCACAGAGTTTCTGGCTGTGTGAATTGCTCTGTGTCTGGCGCTGTGTCCCACACTGTCTCTGGCAGTGTGTCTCACAGTGTCTCTGGCAGTGTGTCTCACAGTATCTCTAGCAGTCTGTCTCCCAGAGTGTCTCGCAGTGTGACTCACAGTGTCTCTGGCAGTGTGTCTCACAGTGTCTCTGGCAGTGTGTCTCACAGTACCTCTGGCAGCGTGTCTCACAGTGCCTCTGGCACTGTGTCTCACAGTGTCTATTGCAGTGTGACACACAGTATCTCTGGCAGTGTCTCCCACAGTGTCTATTGCAGTGTGGCTCACAGAATCTCTGGCAGTGTATCTCTCAGTGCTTCTGGCAGTGTGTCTCGCAGTATCCCTGGCAGTGTGTCTCACAGTGTCCGTTGCAGTGAGTCCCACAGTGTCTCTGGCAGTGTGTCTCACAGAGTTTCTGGCAGTGCGAATTGGACTGTGTCTCGCACTGTGTCCCACAGTGTCTCTGGCAGTGTGTCTCACAGTGTCTCTGGCAGTGTGTCTCACAGTATCTCTGGCAGTGTGTCTCACAGTGCCTCTGGCAGTGTGACAGGCTCTGTGTCTGGTAGTGTGTCTCACAGTGTCCAGCGTTTCTGGCAGTGTGGATTGCTCTGTGTCTCGTGCTGTGTCCCACAGTGTCTCTGGCAGTGTGTCTCACAGTGTCTCTGGCAGTGTGTCTCACAGTGTTTCTGGCAGTGTGTCTCACAGTGTCTCTGGCAGCGTGTCTCACAGTGCCTCTGGCAGGTTGTCTCACAGTGTCTCTGGCAGTGCTACGCACAGTGCCTCTGGCAGTATGTCTCACAGTGTCCGTTGCAGTGAGTCCCACAGTGTCTCTGGCAGTGTGTCTCACAGTGTTTCTGGCAGTGTGTCTCACAGTGTCTCTGGCAGTGTGTCTCACAGTGTCTCTGGACGTGTGTCTCACAGAGTTTCTGGCTGTGTGAATTGCTCTGTGTCTGGCGCTGTGTCCCACAGTGTCTCTGGCAGTGTGTCTCACAGTGTCTCTGGCAGTGTGTCTCACAGTATCTCGAGCAGTCTGTCTCCCAGAGTGTCTCGCAGTGTGACTCACAGTGTCTCTGGCAATGTGTCTCACAGTGTCTCTGGCAGTGTGACTCACAGCATCTCTGGCAGTGTATCACACAGTGCCTCTGGCAGTATGTCTCACAGTATCCCTGGCAGTGTGTCATAGTGTCCGTTGCAGTGAGTCCCAAAGTGTCTCTGTCAGTGTGTCTCACAGAGTTTCTGGCAGTGTGAATTGCTCTGTGTCTCGCGCTGTGTCCCACAGTGTCTCTGGCAGTGTGTCTCACAGTGTCTCTGGCAGTGTGTCTCACAGTATTTCTGGCAGTGTGTCTCACAGTGCCTCTGGCAGTGTGACATGCTCTGCGTTTGGCACTGTGTCTCACAGTGTCTCTGGCAGCGTGTCTCACAGTGCCTCTGGCAGTGTGTCTCACAGCATCTCTGGCAGTGTGTCTCACAGTGCCTCTGGCAGTGTATCTCACGGTCCCTCCAGCAGTGTGTCTCACAGTGCCTCTGGCACAGTGTCTCACAGTGTCTATTGCAGTTTGACTTACAGTATCTCTGGCTGTGTGTCCCACAGTGTCTATTGCAGTGTGTCTCACAGCTTCGCTGGAAGTGTGTCTCGCAGAGTTTCTGGCTGTGTGAATTGCTCTGTGTCTGGCGCTGTGTCCCACAGTGTCTCTGGCAGTGTGTCTCACAGTGTCTCTGGCAGTGTGTCTCACAGTGTCTCTGGCAGTGTGTCTCACAGTGTCTCTGGCAGTGTGTCTCACAGTGCCTCTGGCACTGTGTCTCACAGTGTCTATTGCAGTTTGACTTACAGTATCTCTGGCAGTGTGTCCCACAGTGTCTATTGCAGTGTGACTCACAGCGTCGCTGGAAGTGTGTCTCACAGTGTGTCTGGCAGTGGGGATTGCTCTGTGTCTAGCGCTGTGCCCCACAGTGTCTCTGGCAGTGTGTCTCACAGTGTCTCTGGCAGTGTGTCTCACAGTATCTCTGGCAGTGTGTCTCACAGTGCCTCTGACAGTGTGACATGCTCTGTGTCTGGTAGTGTGTCTCACAGTGTCCATTGCAGTGTGTCTCACAGCGTTTCTGGCTGTGTGAATTGCTCTGTGTCTGGCGCTCTGTCCCACAGTGTCTCTGGCAGTGTGTCTCACAGTGTCTCTGGCAGTGTGTCTCACAGTGTTTCTGGCAATGTGTCTCACAGTGTCTCTGGCAGCGTGTCTCACAGTGCCTTTGGCAGTGTGTCTCACAGTGTCTCTGGCAGCGCGACGCACAGTGCCTCTGGCAGTGTTTCTCACAATGTCCGTTGCAGTGAGTCCCACAGTGTCTCTGGCAGTGTGTCTCACAGAGTTTCTGGCTGTGTGAATTGCTCTGTGTCTCGCGCTGTGTCCCACAGTGTCTCTGGAAGTGTGTCTCACAGAGTTTCTGGCTGTGTGAATTGCTCTGTGTCTGGCGCTCTGTCCCACAGTGTCTCTGGCAGTGTGTCTCACAGTGTCTCTGGCAGTGTGTCTCACAGTGTTTCTGGCAGTGTGTCTCACAGTGTCTCTGGCAGCGTGTCTCACAGTGCCTCTGGCAGTGTGTCTCACAGTGTCTCTGGCAGTGCTATGCACAGTGCCTCTGGCAGTATGTCTCACAGTGTGCGTTGCAGTGAGTCCCACAGTGTCTCTGGCAGTGTGTCTCACAGTGTTTCTGGACGTGTGTCTCACAGAGTTTCTGGCTGTGTGAATCGCTCTGTGTCTGGCGCTGTGTCCCACAGTGCCTCTGGCAGTGTGTCCCACAGTGTCTCTGGCAGTGTGTCTCACAGTATCCCGAGCAGTCTGTCTCCCAGAGTGTCTCGCAGTGTGACTCACAGTGTCTCTGGCAATGTGTCTCACAGTGTCTCTGGCAGTGTGACTCACAGCATCTCTGGCAGTGTATCACACAGTGCCTCTGGCAGTATGTCTCACAGTATCCCTGGCAGTGTGTCATAGTGTCCGTTGCAGTGAGTCCCACAGTGTCTCTGTCAGTGTGTCTCACAGAGTTTCTGGCAGTATGAATTGCTCTGTGTCTCGCGCTGTGTCCCACAGTGTCTCTGGCAGTGTGTCTCACAGTGTCTCTGGCAGTGTGTCTCACAGTATCTCTGGCAGTGCGTCTCACAGTGCCTCTGGCAGTGTGACATGCTCTGTGTCTGGTCGTGTGTCTCACAGTGTCCATTGCAGTGTGTCTCACAGTATCTCGAGCAGTCTGTCTCCCAGAGTGTCTCGCAGTGTGACTCACAGTGTCTCTGGCAATGTGTCTCATAGTGTCTCTGGCAGTGTGTCTCACAGTGCCTCTGGCAGTGTGACATGCTCTGTGTCTGGCAGTGTGTCTCACAGTATCTCTGGCAGTGTGTCCCACAGTGTCTATTGCAGTGTGACTCACAGCATCTTTGGCAGTGTATCACACAGTGCCTCTGGCAGTGTGTCTCACAGTATCCCTGGCAGTGTGTCATAGTGTCCGTTGCAGTGAGTCCCACAGTGTCTCTGGCAGTGTGTCTCACAGAGTTTCTGGCAGTGTGAATTGCTCTGTGTCTTGCGCTGTGTCCCACAGTGTCTCTGGCAGTCTGTCTCACAGTGTCTCTGGCAGTGTGTCTCACAGTATCTCTGGCAGTGTGTCTCACAGTGCCTCTGGCAGTGTGACATGCTCTGTGTCTGGCAGTGTGTCTCACAGTGTCTCTGGCAGCCTGTCTCACAGTGTCTATTGCATTTTGACTTACAGTATCTCTGGCAGTGTGTCCCACAGTGTCTATTGCAGTGTGACTCACAGCGTCGCTGGAAGTGTGTCTCACAGAGTTTCTGGCTGTGTGAATTGCTCTGTGTCTGGCGCTGTGTCCCACAGTGTCTCTGGCAGTGTGTCGCACAGTGTCTCTGGCAGTGTGTCTCACAGTGTCTCTGGCAGTGTGTCTCACAGTTTCTCTGGCAGTGTACCTCACGGTGCCACCACCAGTGTGTCTCACAGTGCCTCTGGCACTGTGTCTCACAGTGTCAATTGCAGTTTGACTTTCAGTATCTCTGGCAGTGTGTCCCACAGTGTCTATTGCAGTGTGACTCACAGCGTCGCTGGCAGTGTGTCTCACAGTGTTTCGGGCAGTGTGGATTGCTCTGTGTCTTGCGCTGTGCCCCACAGTGTCTAGGGCAGTGTGTCTCACAGAGTCTTTGGTAGTGTGTCTCACAGTGTCTCTGGCAGTGTGTCTCACGGTGTCTCTGGCAGTGTGACTCACGGTGTCTCTGGCCGTGTGTCTCACGGTGTCTCTGGCAGTGTGTCTCATGGTGTCTCTGGCAGTGTGTCTCACAATATCTCTCGCAGTCTGTCTCACAGAGTCTCTGGCAGTGTGTCTCACGGTGTCTCTGGCAGTGTGTCTCACGGTGTCTCTGGCAGTGTGTCTCATGGTGTCTCTGGCCCTGTGTCTCACAGTGTCTATTGCAGTGTGACTCACAGCCTCACTGGCAGTGTGTCTCAGTGTTTCTGGCAGTGTGGATTGCTCTGTGTCTAGCGCTGTGTCCCACAGTGTCTCGGGCAGTGTGTCTCACAGTCTCTCTGGTAGTGTGTCTCACAGTGTCTCTGGCAGTGTGTCTCACAATATCTCTAGCAGAGTGTCTCACAGAGTCTCTGGCAGTGTGTCTCATGGTGTCTCTGGCAGTGTGTCTCACGGTGTCTCTGGCAGTGTGACCACAGTGTCTCTGGCAGTGTGTCTCACAGCGTATCTGGCCGTGTGTCTCACAGAGTACCTGGCAGTGTGAATTGTTCTATGTCCCGCGCTGTGTCCCACAGTGTCTCTGGCAGTGTGTCTCACAGTATCCCTGGCAGTGTATCTTACAGTGTCCGTTGCAGTGAGTCCCACAGTGTCTCTGGCAGTGTGTCTCACAGTGTTTCTGGCAGTGTGTCTCACAGTGTCTCTGGCAGTGTGTCTCACAGTGTCTCTGGACGTGTGTCTCACAGAGCTTCTGGCTGTGTGAATTGCTCTGCGTCTGGCGCTGTGTCCCACAGTGTCTCTGGCAGTGTGTCTCACAGTGTCTCTGGCAGTGTGTCTCTCAGTGCCTCTGGCAGTGTGACATGCTCTGTGTCTGGTAGTGGGTCTCACAGTGTCCACTGCAGTGTGTCTCACAGCGTTTCTGGCAGTGTGTCTCACAGTGTCTCTGGAAGTGTGTCTCACAGTGTCTCTGGCAGTGTGTCCCACAGTGTCTCTGGCAGTGTTTCTCACAGTGTCTCTGGCAGTGTGTCTCACAGTGTTTCTGGCTGTGTGTCTCACAGTGTCTCTGGCAGCGTGTCTCACAGTGCCTCTGGCAGTGTGTCTCACAGTGTCTCTGGCAGTGCTACGCACAGTGCCTCTGGCAGTATGTCTCACAGTGTCCGTTGCAGTGAGTCCCACAGTGTCTCTGGCAGTGTGTCTCACAGTGTTTCTGGCAGTGTGTCTCACAGTGTCTCTGGCAGTGTGTCTCACAGTGTCTCTGGACGTGTGTCTCACAGAGCTTCTGGCTGTGTGAATTGCTCTGTGTCTGGCGCTGTGTCCCACAGTGTCTCTGGCAGTGTGTCTCACAGTGTCTCTGGCAGTGTGTCTCACAGTATCTCGAGCAGTCTGTCTCCCAGAGTGTCTCGCAGTGTGACTCAGTGTCTCTGACAATGTGTCTCACAGTGTCTCTGGCAGTGTGACTCACAGCATCTCTGGCAGTGTATCACACAGTGCCTCTGGCAGTATGTCTCACAGTATCCCTGGCAGTGTGTCATAGTGTCCGTTGCAGTGAGTCCCACAGTGTCTCTGTTAGTGTGTCTCACAGAGTTTCTGGCAGTGTGAATTGCTCTGTGTCTCGCGCTATGTCCCACAGTGTCTCTGGCAGTGTGTCTCACAGTGTCTCTGGCAGTGTGTCTCACAGTATCTCTGGCAGTGTGTCTCACAGTGCATCTGGCAGTGTGACATGCTCTGCGTTTGGCAGTGTGTCTCACAGTGTCTCTGGCAGCGTGTCTCACAGTGCCTCTGGCAGTGTGTCTCACAGCATCTCTGGCAGTGTGTCTCACAGTGCCTCTGGCAGTGTATCTCACGGTCCCTCCAGCAGTGTGTCTCACAGTGCCTCTGGCACAGTGTCTCACAGTGTCTATTGCAGTTTGACATTCAGTATCTCTGGCAGTGTGTCCCACAGAGTCTATTGCAGTGTGACTCAGAGCGTCGCTGGAAGTGTGTTTCACAGACTTTCTGTCTGTGTGAATTGCTCTGTGTCAGGCGCTGTGTACCACAGTGTCTCTGGCAGTGTGTCTCACAGTATCCCTGGCAGTGTGTCTCACAGTGTCCGTTGCAGTGAGTCCCACAGTGTCTCTGTCAGTGTGTCTCACAGAGTTTCTGGCAGTATGAATTGCTCTGTGTCTCGCGCTGTGTCCCACAGTGTCTCTGGCAGTGTGTCTCACAGTGTCTCTGGCAGTGTGTCTCACAGTATCTCTGGCAGTGCGTCTCACAGTGCCTCTGGCAGTGTGACATGCTCTGTGTCTGGTCGTGTGTCTCACAGTGTCCATTGCAGTGTGTCTCACAGTATCTCGAGCAGTCTGTCTCCCAGAGTGTCTCGCAGTGTGACTCACAGTGTCTCTGGCAATGTGTCTCATAGTGTCTCTGGCAGTGTGTCTCACAGTGCCTCTGGCAGTGTGACATGCTCTGTGTCTGGCAGTGTGTCTCACAGTATCTCTGGCAGTGTGTCCCACAGTGTCTATTGCAGTGTGACTCACAGCATCTTTGGCAGTGTATCACACAGTGCCTCTGGCAGTGTGTCTCACAGTATCCCTGGCAGTGTGTCATAGTGTCCGTTGCAGTGAGTCCCACAGTGTCTCTGGCAGTGTGTCTCACAGAGTTTCTGGCAGTGTGAATTGCTCTGTGTCTTGCGCTGTGTCCCACAGTGTCTCTGGCAGTCTGTCTCACAGTGTCTCTGGCAGTGTGTCTCACAGTATCTCTGGCAGTGTGTCTCACAGTGCCTCTGGCAGTGTGACATGCTCTGTGTCTGGCAGTGTGTCTCACAGTGTCTCTGGCAGCCTGTCTCACAGTGTCTATTGCATTTTGACTTACAGTATCTCTGGCAGTGTGTCCCACAGTGTCTATTGCAGTGTGACTCACAGCGTCGCTGGAAGTGTGTCTCACAGAGTTTCTGGCTGTGTGAATTGCTCTGTGTCTGGCGCTGTGTCCCACAGTGTCTCTGGCAGTGTGTCGCACAGTGTCTCTGGCAGTGTGTCTCACAGTGTCTCTGGCAGTGTGTCTCACAGTTTCTCTGGCAGTGTACCTCACGGTGCCACCACCAGTGTGTCTCACAGTGCCTCTGGCACTGTGTCTCACAGTGTCAATTGCAGTTTGACTTTCAGTATCTCTGGCAGTGTGTCCCACAGTGTCTATTGCAGTGTGACTCACAGCGTCGCTGGCAGTGTGTCTCACAGTGTTTCGGGCAGTGTGGATTGCTCTGTGTCTTGCGCTGTGCCCCACAGTGTCTAGGGCAGTGTGTCTCACAGAGTCTTTGGTAGTGTGTCTCACAGTGTCTCTGGCAGTGTGTCTCACGGTGTCTCTGGCAGTGTGACTCACGGTGTCTCTGGCCGTGTGTCTCACGGTGTCTCTGGCAGTGTGTCTCATGGTGTCTCTGGCAGTGTGTCTCACAATATCTCTCGCAGTCTGTCTCACAGAGTCTCTGGCAGTGTGTCTCACGGTGTCTCTGGCAGTGTGTCTCACGGTGTCTCTGGCAGTGTGTCTCATGGTGTCTCTGGCCCTGTGTCTCACAGTGTCTATTGCAGTGTGACTCACAGCCTCACTGGCAGTGTGTCTCAGTGTTTCTGGCAGTGTGGATTGCTCTGTGTCTAGCGCTGTGTCCCACAGTGTCTCGGGCAGTGTGTCTCACAGTCTCTCTGGTAGTGTGTCTCACAGTGTCTCTGGCAGTGTGTCTCACAATATCTCTAGCAGAGTGTCTCACAGAGTCTCTGGCAGTGTGTCTCATGGTGTCTCTGGCAGTGTGTCTCACGGTGTCTCTGGCAGTGTGACCACAGTGTCTCTGGCAGTGTGTCTCACAGCGTATCTGGCCGTGTGTCTCACAGAGTACCTGGCAGTGTGAATTGTTCTATGTCCCGCGCTGTGTCCCACAGTGTCTCTGGCAGTGTGTCTCACAGTATCCCTGGCAGTGTATCTTACAGTGTCCGTTGCAGTGAGTACCACAGTGTCTCTGGCAGTGTGTCTCACAGTGTCTTTGGCAGTCTGTCTCACAGTATCTCTGGCAGCGTGTCTCACAGTGCCTCTGGCAGTGTGTCTCACAGTGTCTCTGGCAGTGCTATGCACAGTGCCTCTGGCAGTATGTCTCACAGTGTCCGTTGCAGTGAGTCCCACAGTGTCTCTGGCAGTGTGTCTCACAGTGTTTCTGGCAGTGTGTCTCAAAGTGTCTCTGGCAGTGTGTCTCACAGTGTCTCTGGACGTGTGTCTCACAGAGTTTCTGGCTGTGTGAATCGCTCTGTGTCTGGCGCTGTGTCCCACAGTGTCTCTGGCAGTGTGTCCCACAGTGTCTCTGGCAGTGTGTCTCACAGTGTCTCTGGCAGTGTGACTCACAGCATCTCTGGCAGTGTATCACACAGTGCCTCTGGCAGTGTGTCTCACAGTATCCCTGGCAGTGTATCTTACAGTGTCCGTTGCAGTGAGTCCCACAGTGTCTCTGTCAGTGTGTCTCACAGAGTTTCTGGCAGTGTGAATTGCTCTGTGTCTCGCGCTGTGTCCCACATTGTCTCTGGCAGTGTGTCTCACAGTGTCTCTGGCAGTGTGTCTCACAGTATCTCAGGCAGTGTGTCTCACAGTGCCTCTGGCAGTGTGACATGTTCTGTGTCTGGTCGTGTGTCTCACAGTGTTCTTTGCAGTGTGTCTCACAGAGTTTCTGGCAGTGTGCATTGCTCTGTGTCAAGTGCTGTGTCACACAGTGTCTCTGGCAGTGTGTCTCACAGTGTCTCTGGAAGTGTGTCTCACAGAGTTTCTGGCTGTGTGAATTGCTCTGTGTCTGGCGCTGTGTCCCACACTGTCTCTGGCAGTGTGTCTCACAGTGTCTCTGGCAGTGTGTCTCACAGTATCTCTAGCAGTCTGTCTCCCAGAGTGTCTCGCAGTGTGACTCACAGTGTCTCTGGCAGTGTGTCTCACAGTGTCTCTGGCAGTGTGTCTCACAGTACCTCTGGCAGCGTGTCTCACAGTGCCTCTGGCACTGTGTCTCACAGTGTCTATTGCAGTGTGACACACAGTATCTCTGGCAGTGTCTCCCACAGTGTCTATTGCAGTGTGGCTCACAGAATCTCTGGCAGTGTATCTCTCAGTGCTTCTGGCAGTGTGTCTCGCAGTATCCCTGGCAGTGTGTCTCACAGTGTCCGTTGCAGTGAGTCCCACAGTGTCTCTGGCAGTGTGTCTCACAGAGTTTCTGGCAGTGCGAATTGGACTGTGTCTCGCACTGTGTCCCACAGTGTCTCTGGCAGTGTGTCTCACAGTGTCTCTGGCAGTGTGTCTCACAGTATGTCTGGCAGTGTGTCTCACAGTGCCTCTGGCAGTGTGACAGGCTCTGTGTCTGGTAGTGTGTCTCACAGTGTCCAGCGTTTCTGGCAGTGTGGATTGCTCTGTGTCTCGTGCTGTGTCCCACAGTGTCTCTGGCAGTGTGTCTCACAGTGTCTCTGGCAGTGTGTCTCACAGTGTTTCTGGCAGTGTGTCTCACAGTGTCTCTGGCAGCGTGTCTCACAGTGCCTCTGGCAGGTTGTCTCACAGTGTCTCTGGCAGTGCTACGCACAGTGCCTCTGGCAGTATGTCTCACAGTGTCCGTTGCAGTGAGTCCCACAGTGTCTCTGGCAGTGTGTCTCACAGTGTTTCTGGCAGTGTGTCTCACAGTGTCTCTGGCAGTGTGTCTCACAGTGTCTCTGGACGTGTGTCTCACAGAGTTTCTGGCTGTGTGAATTGCTCTGTGTCTGGCGCTGTGTCCCACAGTGTCTCTGGCAGTGTGTCTCACAGTGTCTCTGGCAGTGTGTCTCACAGTATCTCGAGCAGTCTGTCTCCCAGAGTGTCTCGCAGTGTGACTCACAGTGTCTCTGGCAATGTGTCTCACAGTGTCTCTGGCAGTGTGACTCACAGCATCTCTGGCAGTGTATCACACAGTGCCTCTGGCAGTATGTCTCACAGTATCCCTGGCAGTGTGTCATAGTGTCCGTTGCAGTGAGTCCCAAAGTGTCTCTGTCAGTGTGTCTCACAGAGTTTCTGGCAGTGTGAATTGCTCTGTGTCTCGCGCTGTGTCCCACAGTGTCTCTGGCAGTGTGTCTCACAGTGTCTCTGGCAGTGTGTCTCACAGTATTTCTGGCAGTGTGTCTCACAGTGCCTCTGGCAGTGTGACATGCTCTGCGTTTGGCAGTGTGTCTCACAGTGTCTCTGGCAGCGTGTCTCACAGTGCCTCTGGCAGTGTGTCTCACAGCATCTCTGGCAGTGTGTCTCACAGTGCCTCTGGCAGTGTATCTCACGGTCCCTCCAGCAGTGTGTCTCACAGTGCCTCTGGCACAGTGTCTCACAGTGTCTATTGCAGTTTGACTTACAGTATCTCTGGCTGTGTGTCCCACAGTGTCTATTGCAGTGTGTCTCACAGCTTCGCTGGAAGTGTGTCTCACAGAGTTTCTGGCTGTGTGAATTGCTCTGTGTCTGGCGCTGTGTCCCACAGTGTCTCTGGCAGTGTGTCTCACAGTGTCTCTGGCAGTGTGTCTCACAGTGTCTCTGGCAGTGTGTCTCACAGTGTCTCTGGCAGTGTGTCTCACAGTGCCTCTGGCACTGTGTCTCACAGTGTCTATTGCAGTTTGACTTACAGTATCTCTGGCAGTGTGTCCCACAGTGTCTATTGCAGTGTGACTCACAGCGTCGCTGGAAGTGTGTCTCACAGTGTGTCTGGCAGTGGGGATTGCTCTGTGTCTAGCGCTGTGCCCCACAGTGTCTCTGGCAGTGTGTCTCACAGTGTCTCTGGCAGTGTGTCTCACAGTATCTCTGGCAGTGTGTCTCACAGTGCCTCTGACAGTGTGACATGCTCTGTGTCTGGTAGTGTGTCTCACAGTGTCCGTTGCAGTGTGTCTCACAGCGTTTCTGGCTGTGTGAATTGCTCTGTGTCTGGCGCTCTGTCCCACAGTGTCTCTGGCAGTGTGTCTCACAGTGTCTCTGGCAGTGTGTCTCACAGTGTTTCTGGCAATGTGTCTCACAGTGTCTCTGGCAGCGTGTCTCACAGTGCCTTTGGCAGTGTGTCTCACAGTGTCTCTGGCAGCGCGACGCACAGTGCCTCTGGCAGTGTTTCTCACAATGTCCGTTGCAGTGAGTCCCACAGTGTCTCTGGCAGTGTGTCTCACAGAGTTTCTGGCTGTGTGAATTGCTCTGTGTCTCGCGCTGTGTCCCACAGTGTCTCTGGAAGTGTGTCTCACAGAGTTTCTGGCTGTGTGAATTGCTCTGTGTCTGGCGCTCTGTCCCACAGTGTCTCTGGCAGTGTGTCTCACAGTGTCTCTGGCAGTGTGTCTCACAGTGTTTCTGGCAGTGTGTCTCACAGTGTCTCTGGCAGCGTGTCTCACAGTGCCTCTGGCAGTGTGTCTCACAGTGTCTCTGGCAGTGCTATGCACAGTGCCTCTGGCAGTATGTCTCACAGTGTGCGTTGCAGTGAGTCCCACAGTGTCTCTGGCAGTGTGTCTCACAGTGTTTCTGGACGTGTGTCTCACAGAGTTTCTGGCTGTGTGAATCGCTCTGTGTCTGGCGCTGTGTCCCACAGTGCCTCTGGCAGTGTGTCCCACAGTGTCTCTGGCAGTGTGTCTCACAGTATCCCGAGCAGTCTGTCTCCCAGAGTGTCTCGCAGTGTGACTCACAGTGTCTCTGGCAATGTGTCTCACAGTGTCTCTGGCAGTGTGACTCACAGCATCTCTGGCAGTGTATCACACAGTGCCTCTGGCAGTATGTCTCACAGTATCCCTGGCAGTGTGTCATAGTGTCCGTTGCAGTGAGTCCCACAGTGTCTCTGTCAGTGTGTCTCACAGAGTTTCTGGCAGTATGAATTGCTCTGTGTCTCGCGCTGTGTCCCACAGTGTCTCTGGCAGTGTGTCTCACAGTGTCTCTGGCAGTGTGTCTCACAGTATCTCTGGCAGTGCGTCTCACAGTGCCTCTGGCAGTGTGACATGCTCTGTGTCTGGTCGTGTGTCTCACAGTGTCCATTGCAGTGTGTCTCACAGTATCTCGAGCAGTCTGTCTCCCAGAGTGTCTCGCAGTGTGACTCACAGTGTCTCTGGCAATGTGTCTCATAGTGTCTCTGGCAGTGTGTCTCACAGTGCCTCTGGCAGTGTGACATGCTCTGTGTCTGGCAGTGTGTCTCACAGTATCTCTGGCAGTGTGTCCCACAGTGTCTATTGCAGTGTGACTCACAGCATCTTTGGCAGTGTATCACACAGTGCCTCTGGCAGTGTGTCTCACAGTATCCCTGGCAGTGTGTCATAGTGTCCGTTGCAGTGAGTCCCACAGTGTCTCTGGCAGTGTGTCTCACAGAGTTTCTGGCAGTGTGAATTGCTCTGTGTCTTGCGCTGTGTCCCACAGTGTCTCTGGCAGTCTGTCTCACAGTGTCTCTGGCAGTGTGTCTCACAGTATCTCTGGCAGTGTGTCTCACAGTGCCTCTGGCAGTGTGACATGCTCTGTGTCTGGCAGTGTGTCTCACAGTGTCTCTGGCAGCCTGTCTCACAGTGTCTATTGCATTTTGACTTACAGTATCTCTGGCAGTGTGTCCCACAGTGTCTATTGCAGTGTGACTCACAGCGTCGCTGGAAGTGTGTCTCACAGAGTTTCTGGCTGTGTGAATTGCTCTGTGTCTGGCGCTGTGTCCCACAGTGTCTCTGGCAGTGTGTCGCACAGTGTCTCTGGCAGTGTGTCTCACAGTGTCTCTGGCAGTGTGTCTCACAGTTTCTCTGGCAGTGTACCTCACGGTGCCACCACCAGTGTGTCTCACAGTGCCTCTGGCACTGTGTCTCACAGTGTCAATTGCAGTTTGACTTTCAGTATCTCTGGCAGTGTGTCCCACAGTGTCTATTGCAGTGTGACTCACAGCGTCGCTGGCAGTGTGTCTCACAGTGTTTCGGGCAGTGTGGATTGCTCTGTGTCTTGCGCTGTGCCCCACAGTGTCTAGGGCAGTGTGTCTCACAGAGTCTTTGGTAGTGTGTCTCACAGTGTCTCTGGCAGTGTGTCTCACGGTGTCTCTGGCAGTGTGACTCACGGTGTCTCTGGCCGTGTGTCTCACGGTGTCTCTGGCAGTGTGTCTCATGGTGTCTCTGGCAGTGTGTCTCACAATATCTCTCGCAGTCTGTCTCACAGAGTCTCTGGCAGTGTGTCTCACGGTGTCTCTGGCAGTGTGTCTCACGGTGTCTCTGGCAGTGTGTCTCATGGTGTCTCTGGCCCTGTGTCTCACAGTGTCTATTGCAGTGTGACTCACAGCCTCACTGGCAGTGTGTCTCAGTGTTTCTGGCAGTGTGGATTGCTCTGTGTCTAGCGCTGTGTCCCACAGTGTCTCGGGCAGTGTGTCTCACAGTCTCTCTGGTAGTGTGTCTCACAGTGTCTCTGGCAGTGTGTCTCACAATATCTCTAGCAGAGTGTCTCACAGAGTCTCTGGCAGTGTGTCTCATGGTGTCTCTGGCAGTGTGTCTCACGGTGTCTCTGGCAGTGTGACCACAGTGTCTCTGGCAGTGTGTCTCACAGCGTATCTGGCCGTGTGTCTCACAGAGTACCTGGCAGTGTGAATTGTTCTATGTCCCGCGCTGTGTCCCACAGTGTCTCTGGCAGTGTGTCTCACAGTATCCCTGGCAGTGTATCTTACAGTGTCCGTTGCAGTGAGTCCCACAGTGTCTCTGGCAGTGTGTCTCACAGTGTTTCTGGCAGTGTGTCTCACAGTGTCTCTGGCAGTGTGTCTCACAGTGTCTCTGGACGTGTGTCTCACAGAGCTTCTGGCTGTGTGAATTGCTCTGCGTCTGGCGCTGTGTCCCACAGTGTCTCTGGCAGTGTGTCTCACAGTGTCTCTGGCAGTGTGTCTCTCAGTGCCTCTGGCAGTGTGACATGCTCTGTGTCTGGTAGTGGGTCTCACAGTGTCCACTGCAGTGTGTCTCACAGCGTTTCTGGCAGTGTGTCTCACAGTGTCTCTGGAAGTGTGTCTCACAGTGTCTCTGGCAGTGTGTCCCACAGTGTCTCTGGCAGTGTTTCTCACAGTGTCTCTGGCAGTGTGTCTCACAGTGTTTCTGGCTGTGTGTCTCACAGTGTCTCTGGCAGCGTGTCTCACAGTGCCTCTGGCAGTGTGTCTCACAGTGTCTCTGGCAGTGCTACGCACAGTGCCTCTGGCAGTATGTCTCACAGTGTCCGTTGCAGTGAGTCCCACAGTGTCTCTGGCAGTGTGTCTCACAGTGTTTCTGGCAGTGTGTCTCACAGTGTCTCTGGCAGTGTGTCTCACAGTGTCTCTGGACGTGTGTCTCACAGAGCTTCTGGCTGTGTGAATTGCTCTGTGTCTGGCGCTGTGTCCCACAGTGTCTCTGGCAGTGTGTCTCACAGTGTCTCTGGCAGTGTGTCTCACAGTATCTCGAGCAGTCTGTCTCCCAGAGTGTCTCGCAGTGTGACTCAGTGTCTCTGACAATGTGTCTCACAGTGTCTCTGGCAGTGTGACTCACAGCATCTCTGGCAGTGTATCACACAGTGCCTCTGGCAGTATGTCTCACAGTATCCCTGGCAGTGTGTCATAGTGTCCGTTGCAGTGAGTCCCACAGTGTCTCTGTTAGTGTGTCTCACAGAGTTTCTGGCAGTGTGAATTGCTCTGTGTCTCGCGCTATGTCCCACAGTGTCTCTGGCAGTGTGTCTCACAGTGTCTCTGGCAGTGTGTCTCACAGTATCTCTGGCAGTGTGTCTCACAGTGCATCTGGCAGTGTGACATGCTCTGCGTTTGGCAGTGTGTCTCACAGTGTCTCTGGCAGCGTGTCTCACAGTGCCTCTGGCAGTGTGTCTCACAGCATCTCTGGCAGTGTGTCTCACAGTGCCTCTGGCAGTGTATCTCACGGTCCCTCCAGCAGTGTGTCTCACAGTGCCTCTGGCACAGTGTCTCACAGTGTCTATTGCAGTTTGACATTCAGTATCTCTGGCAGTGTGTCCCACAGAGTCTATTGCAGTGTGACTCAGAGCGTCGCTGGAAGTGTGTTTCACAGACTTTCTGTCTGTGTGAATTGCTCTGTGTCAGGCGCTGTGTACCACAGTGTCTCTGGCAGTGTGTCTCACAGTGTCTCTGGCAGTGTGTCTCACAGTGTCTCTGGCAGTGTGTCTCACAGTGTCTCTGGCAGTGTGTCTCACAGTGTCTATTGCAGTTTGACTTACAGTATCTCTGGCAGTGTGTCCCACAGTGTCTATTGCAGTGTGACTCACAGCGTCGCTGGCAGTGTGTCTAACAATGTTTCTGGCAGTGTGGATTGCTCTGTGTCTCGCGCTGTGTCCCACAGTGTCTCTGGCAGTGTGTCCCACAGTGTCTCTGGCAGTGTGTCTCACAGTGTCTCTGGCAGTGTGTCTCACAGTGTCTCTGGCAGTGTGTCTCACAGTGTCTCTGGCAGCCGACGCACAGTGCCTCTGGCAGTGTGTCTCACAGTATCCCTCGCAGTGTATCTTACAGTGTCCGTTGCAGTGAGTCCCACAGTGTCTCTGGCAGTGTATCTCACAGAGTTTCTGGCAGTGTGAATTGCTCTATGTCCTGCGCTGTGTCCCACAGTGTCTCTGGCAGTGTGTCTCAGTGTCATTGGCAGTCTGTCTCACAGTATCCCTGGCATTGTGTCTCACAGTGTCTCTGGCAGTGTGACATGCTCTGTGTCTGGTCGTGTGTCTCACAGTGTCCATTGCAGTGTGTCTCACAGAGTTTCTGGCAGTGTGCATTGCTCTGTGTCAAGTGCTGTGTCACACAGTGTCTCTGGCAGTGTGTCTCACAGTATCTCTGGCAGTGTGTCTCACAGTGCATCTGGCAGTGTGACATGCTCTGCGTTTGGCAGTGTGTCTCACAGTGTCTCTGGCAGCGTGTCTCACAGTGCCTCTCGCAGTGTGTCTCACAGCATCTCTGGCAGTGTGTCTCACAGTGCCTCTGGCAGTGTATCTCACGGTCCCTCCAGCAGTGTGTCTCACAGTGCCTCTGGCACAGTGTCTCACAGTGTCTATTGCAGTTTGACTTACAGTATCTCTGGCAGTGTGTCCCACAGTGTCTATTGCAGTGTGACTCACAGCGTCGCTGGAAGTGTGTCTCACAGAGTTTCTGGCTGTGTGAATTGCTCTGTGTCTGGCGCTGTGTCCCACAGTGTCTCTGGCAGTGTGTCTCACAGTGTCTCTGGCAGTGTGTCTCACAGTGCCTCTGGCACTGTGTCTCACTGTGTCTATTGCAGTTTGACTTACAGTATCTCTGGCAGTGTGTCCCACAGTGTCTATTGCAGTGTGACTCACAGCGTCGCGGGCAGTGTGTCTCACAGTGTGTCTGGCAGTGTGGATTGCTCTGTGTCTAGCGCTGTGCCCCACAGTGTCTCTGGCAGTGTGTCTCACAGTGTCTCTGGCAGTGTGTCTCACAGTATTTCTGGCAGTGTGCCGCACAGTGCCTCTGGCAGTGTGACATGCTCTGTGTCTGGTAGTGTGTCTCACAGTGTCCATTGCAGAGTGTCTCACAGCGTTTCTGGCAGTGTGTCTCACAGAGTATCTGGCAGTGTGAATTGCTCTGTGTCTGGCGCTGTGTCCCACAGTGTCGATGGCAATGTGTCTCACAGTGTCTCTGGCAGTGTGTCTCACAGTGTCTATTGCAGTTTGACTTACAGTATCTCTGGCAGTGTGTCCCACAGTGTCTATTGCAGTGTGACTCACAGAGTCGCTGGCAGTGTGTCTAACAGTGTTTCTGGCAGTGTGGATTGCTCTGTGTCACGCGCTGTGTCCCACAGTGTCTCTGGCAGTGTGTCCCACAGTGTCTCTGGCAGTGTGTCTCACAGTGTCTCTGGCAGTGTGTCTCACAGTGTCTCTGGCAGTGTGTCTCACAGTGTCTCTGGCAGCGCGACGCACAGTGCCTCTGGCAGTGTGTCTCACAGTATCCCTGGCAGTGTATCTTACAGTGTCCGTTGCAGTGAGTACCACAGTGTCTCTGGCAGTGTATCTCACAGTGTTTCTGGCAGTGTGAATTGCTCTATGTCCCGCGCTGCGTCCCACAGTGTCTCTGGCAGTGTGTCTCAGTGTCTTTGGCAGTCTGTCTCACAGTATCCCTGGCATTGTGTCTCACAGTGTCTCTGGCAGTGTGACATGCTCTGTGTCTGGTCGTGTGTCTCACAGTGTCAATTGCAGTGTGTCTCACAGAGTTTCTGGCAGTGTGAATTGCTCTGTGTCAAGTGCTGTGTCACACAGTGTCTCTGGCAGTGTGTCTCACAGTGTCTCTGGAAGTGTGTCTCACAGAGTTTCTGGCTGTGTGAATTGCTCTGTGTCTGGCGCTGTGTCCCACACTGTCTCTGGCAGTGTGTCTCACAGTGTCTCTGGCAGTGTGTCTCACAGTATCTCTAGCAGTCTGTCTCACAGTACCTCTGGCAGCGTGTCTCACAGTGCCTCTGGCACGGTGTCTCACAGTGTCTATTGCAGTGTGTCTCGCAGTATCCCTGGCAGTGTGTCTCACAGTGTCCGTTGCAGTGAGTCCCACAGTGTCTCTGGCAGTGTGTCTCACAGAGTTTCTGGCAGTGTGTCTCACAGTATCTCTGGCAGTGTGTCTCACAGTGCCTCTGGCAGTGTAACATGCTCTGTGTCTGGTTGTGTGTCTCACTGTGTCCATTGCAGTGTGTCTCACAGCGTTTCTGGCAGTGTGGATTGCTCTGTGTCTCGTGCTGTGTCCCACAGTGTCTCTGGCAGTGTGTCTCACAGTGTCTCTGGCAGTGTGTCTCACAGTGTTTCTGGCAGTGTGTCTCACAGTGTCTCTGGCAGCGTGTCTCACAGTGCCTCTGGCAGTGTGTCTCACAGTGTCTCTGGCAGTGCTATGCACAGTGCCTCTGGCAGTATGTCTCACAGTGTCCGTTGCAGTGAGTCCCACAGTGTCTCTGGCAGTGTGTCTCACAGTGTTTCCGGCAGTGTGTCTCAAAGTGTCTCTGGCAGTGTGTCTCACAGTGTCTCTGGACGTGTGTCTCACAGAGTTTCTGGCTGTGTGAATCGCTCTGTGTCTGGCGCTGTGTCCCACAGTGTCTCTGGCAGTGTGTCCCACAGTGTCTCTGGCAGTGTGTCTCACAGTGTCTCTGGCAGTGTGACTCACAGCATCTCTGGCAGTGTATCACACAGTGCCTCTGGCAGTGTGTCTCACAGTATCCCTGGCAGTGTATCTTACAGTGTCCGTTGCAGTGAGTCCCACAGTGTCTCTGTCAGTGTGTCTCACAGAGTTTCTGGCAGTGTGAATTGCTCTGTGTCTCGCGCTGTGTCCCACATTGTCTCTGGCAGTGTGTCTCACAGTGTCTCTGGCAGTGTGTCTCACAGTATCTCAGGCAGTGTGTCTCACAGTGCCTCTGGCAGTGTGACATGTTCTGTGTCTGGTCGTGTGTCTCACAGTGTTCTTTGCAGTGTGTCTCACAGAGTTTCTGGCAGTGTGCATTGCTCTGTGTCAAGTGCTGTGTCACACAGTGTCTCTGGCAGTGTGTCTCACAGTGTCTCTGGAAGTGTGTCTCACAGAGTTTCTGGCTGTGTGAATTGCTCTGTGTCTGGCGCTGTGTCCCACACTGTCTCTGGCAGTGTGTCTCACAGTGTCTATTGCAGTTTGACTTACAGTATCTCTGGCAGTGTGTCCCACAGTGTCTATTGCAGTGTGACTCACAGAGTCGCTGGCAGTGTGTCTAACAGTGTTTCTGGCAGTGTGGATTGCTCTGTGTCACGCGCTGTGTCCCACAGTGTCTCTGGCAGTGTGTCCCACAGTGTCTCTGGCAGTGTGTCTCACAGTGTCTCTGGCAGTGTGTCTCACAGTGTCTCTGGCAGTGTGTCTCACAGTGTCTCTGGCAGCGCGACGCACAGTGCCTCTGGCAGTGTGTCTCACAGTATCCCTGGCAGTGTATCTTACAGTGTCCGTTGCAGTGAGTACCACAGTGTCTCTGGCAGTGTATCTCACAGTGTTTCTGGCAGTGTGAATTGCTCTATGTCCCGCGCTGCGTCCCACAGTGTCTCTGGCAGTGTGTCTCAGTGTCTTTGGCAGTCTGTCTCACAGTATCCCTGGCATTGTGTCTCACAGTGTCTCTGGCAGTGTGACATGCTCTGTGTCTGGTCGTGTGTCTCACAGTGTCAATTGCAGTGTGTCTCACAGAGTTTCTGGCAGTGTGCATTGCTCTGTGTCAAGTGCTGTGTCACACAGTGTCTCTGGCAGTGTGTCTCACAGTGTCTCTGGAAGTGTGTCTCACAGAGTTTCTGGCTGTGTGAATTGCTCTGTGTCTGGCGCTGTGTCCCACACTGTCTCTGGCAGTGTGTCTCACAGTGTCTCTGGCAGTGTGTCTCACAGTGTCTCTAGCAGTCTGTCTCACAGTACCTCTGGCAGCGTGTCTCACAGTGCCTCTGGCACGGTGTCTCACAGTGTCTATTGCAGTGTGTCTCGCAGTATCCCTGGCAGTGTGTCTCACAGTGTCCGTTGCAGTGAGTCCCACAGTGTCTCTGGCAGTGTGTCTCACAGAGTTTCTGGCAGTGTGTCTCACAGTATCTCTGGCAGTGTGTCTCACAGTGCCTCTGGCAGTGTAACATGCTCTGTGTCTGGTTGTGTGTCTCACAGTGTCCATTGCAGTGTGTCTCACAGCGTTTCTGGCAGTGTGGATTGCTCTGTGTCTCGTGCTGTGTCCCACAGTGTCTCTGGAAGTGTGTCTCACAGAGTTTCTGGCTGTGTGAATTGCTCTGTGTCTGGCGCTCTGTCCCACAGTGTCTCTGGCAGTGTGTCTCACAGTGTCTCTGGCAGTGTGTCTCACAGTGTTTCTGGCAGTGTGTCTCACAGTGTCTCTGGCAGCGTGTCTCACAGTGCCTCTGGCAGTGTGTCTCACAGTGTCTCTGGCAGTGCTATGCACAGTGCCTCTGGCAGTATGTCTCACAGTGTCCGTTGCAGTGAGTCCCACAGTGTCTCTGGCAGTGTGTCTCACAGTGTTTCTGGCAGTGTGTCTCAAAGTGTCTCTGGCAGTGTGTCTCACAGTGTCTCTGGACGTGTGTCTCACAGAGTTTCTGGCTGTGTGAATCGCTCTGTGTCTGGCGCTGTGTCCCACAGTGTCTCTGGCAGTGTGTCCCACAGTGTCTCTGGCAGTGTGTCTCACAGTGTCTCTGGCAGTGTGACTCACAGCATCTCTGGCAGTGTATCACACAGTGCCTCTGGCAGTGTGTCTCACAGTATCCCTGGCAGTGTATCTTACAGTGTCCGTTGCAGTGAGTCCCACAGTGTCTCTGTCAGTGTGTCTCACAGAGTTTCTGGCAGTGTGAATTGCTCTGTGTCTCGCGCTGTGTCCCACATTGTCTCTGGCAGTGTGTCTCACAGTGTCTCTGGCAGTGTGTCTCACAGTATCTCAGGCAGTGTGTCTCACAGTGCCTCTGGCAGTGTGACATGTTCTGTGTCTGGTCGTGTGTCTCACAGTGTTCTTTGCAGTGTGTCTCACAGAGTTTCTGGCAGTGTGCATTGCTCTGTGTCAAGTGCTGTGTCACACAGTGTCTCTGGCAGTGTGTCTCACAGTGTCTCTGGAAGTGTGTCTCACAGAGTTTCTGGCTGTGTGAATTGCTCTGTGTCTGGCGCTGTGTCCCACACTGTCTCTGGCAGTGTGTCTCACAGTGTCTCTGGCAGTGTGTCTCACAGTATCTCTAGCAGTCTGTCTCCCAGAGTGTCTCGCAGTGTGACTCACAGTGTCTCTGGCAGTGTGTCTCACAGTGTCTCTGGCAGTGTGTCTCACAGTACCTCTGGCAGCGTGTCTCACAGTGCCTCTGGCACTGTGTCTCACAGTGTCTATTGCAGTGTGACACACAGTATCTCTGGCAGTGTCTCCCACAGTGTCTATTGCAGTGTGGCTCACAGAATCTCTGGCAGTGTATCTCTCAGTGCTTCTGGCAGTGTGTCTCGCAGTATCCCTGGCAGTGTGTCTCACAGTGTCCGTTGCAGTGAGTCCCACAGTGTCTCTGGCAGTGTGTCTCACAGAGTTTCTGGCAGTGCGAATTGGACTGTGTCTCGCACTGTGTCCCACAGTGACTCTGGCAGTGTGTCTCACAGTGTCTCTGGCAGTGTGTCTCACAGTATCTCTGGCAGTGTGTCTCACAGTGCCTCTGGCAGTGTGGCAGGCTCTGTGTCTGGTAGTGTGTCTCACAGTGTCCAGCGTTTCTGGCAGTGTGGATTGCTCTGTGTCTCGTGCTGTGTCCCACAGTGTCTCTGGCAGTGTGTCTCACAGTGTCTCTGGCAGTGTGTCTCACAGTGTTTCTGGCAGTGTGTCTCACAGTGTCTCTGGCAGCGTGTCTCACAGTGCCTCTGGCAGGTTGTCTCACAGTGTCTCTGGCAGTGCTACGCACAGTGCCTCTGGCAGTATGTCTCACAGTGTCCGTTGCAGTGAGTCCCACAGTGTCTCTGGCAGTGTGTCTCACAGTGTTTCTGGCAGTGTGTCTCACAGTGTTTCTGGCAGTGTGTCTCACAGTGTCTCTGGACGTGTGTCTCACAGAGTTTCTGGCTGTGTGAATTGCTCTGTGTCTGGCGCTGTGTCCCACAGTGTCTCTGGCAGTGTGTCTCACAGTGTCTCTGGCAGTGTGTCTCACAGTATCTCGAGCAGTCTGTCTCCCAGAGTGTCTCGCAGTGTGACTCACAGTGTCTCTGGCAATGTGTCTCACAGTGTCTCTGGCAGTGTGACTCACAGCATCTCTGGCAGTGTATCACACAGTGCCTCTGGCAGTATGTCTCACAGTATCCCTGGCAGTGTGTCATAGTGTCCGTTGCAGTGAGTCCCAAAGTGTCTCTGTCAGTGTGTCTCACAGAGTTTCTGGCAGTGTGAATTGCTCTGTGTCTCGCGCTGTGTCCCACAGTGTCTCTGGCAGTGTGTCTCACAGTGTCTCTGGCAGTGTGTCTCACAGTATTTCTGGCAGTGTGTCTCACAGTGCCTCTGGCAGTGTGACATGCTCTGCGTTTGGCAGTGTGTCTCACAGTGTCTCTGGCAGCGTGTCTCACAGTGCCTCTGGCAGTGTGTCTCACAGCATCTCTGGCAGTGTGTCTCACAGTGCCTCTGGCAGTGTATCTCACGGTCCCTCCAGCAGTGTGTCTCACAGTGCCTCTGGCACAGTGTCTCACAGTGTCTATTGCAGTTTGACTTACAGTATCTCTGGCTGTGTGTCCCACAGTGTCTATTGCAGTGTGTCTCACAGCTTCGCTGGAAGTGTGTCTCACAGAGTTTCTGGCTGTGTGAATTGCTCTGTGTCTGGCGCTGTGTCCCACAGTGTCTCTGGCAGTGTGTCTCACAGTGTCTCTGGCAGTGTGTCTCACAGTGTCTCTGGCAGTGTGTCTCACAGTGTCTCTGGCAGTGTGTCTCACAGTGCCTCTGGCACTGTGTCTCACAGTGTCTATTGCAGTTTGACTTACAGTATCTCTGGCAGTGTGTCCCACAGTGTCTATTGCAGTGTGACTCACAGCGTCGCTGGAAGTGTGTCTCACAGTGTGTCTGGCAGTGGGGATTGCTCTGTGTCTAGCGCTGTGCCCCACAGTGTCTCTGGCAGTGTGTCTCACAGTGTCTCTGGCAGTGTGTCTCACAGTATCTCTGGCAGTGTGTCTCACAGTGCCTCTGACAGTGTGACATGCTCTGTGTCTGGTAGTGTGTCTCACAGTGTCCATTGCAGTGTGTCTCACAGCGTTTCTGGCTGTGTGAATTGCTCTGTGTCTGGCGCTCTGTCCCACAGTGTCTCTGGCAGTGTGTCTCACAGTGTCTCTGGCAGTGTGTCTCACAGTGTTTCTGGCAATGTGTCTCACAGTGTCTCTGGCAGCGTGTCTCACAGTGCCTTTGGCAGTGTGTCTCACAGTGTCTCTGGCAGCGCGACGCACAGTGCCTCTGGCAGTGTTTCTCACAATGTCCGTTGCAGTGAGTCCCACAGTGTCTCTGGCAGTGTGTCTCACAGAGTTTCTGGCTGTGTGAATTGCTCTGTGTCTCGCGCTGTGTCCCACAGTGTCTCTGGAAGTGTGTCTCACAGAGTTTCTGGCTGTGTGAATTGCTCTGTGTCTGGCGCTCTGTCCCACAGTGTCTCTGGCAGTGTGTCTCACAGTGTCTCTGGCAGTGTGTCTCACAGTGTTTCTGGCAGTGTGTCTCACAGTGTCGCTGGCAGCGTGTCTCACAGTGCCTCTGGCAGTGTGTCTCACAGTGTCTCTGGCAGTGCTATGCACAGTGCCTCTGGCAGTATGTCTCACAGTGTGCGTTGCAGTGAGTCCCACAGTGTCTCTGGCAGTGTGTCTCACAGTGTTTCTGGACGTGTGTCTCACAGAGTTTCTGGCTGTGTGAATCGCTCTGTGTCTGGCGCTGTGTCCCACAGTGCCTCTGGCAGTGTGTCCCACAGTGTCTCTGGCAGTGTGTCTCACAGTATCTCGAGCAGTCTGTCTCCCAGAGTGTCTCGCAGTGTGACTCACAGTGTCTCTGGCAATGTGTCTCACAGTGTCTCTGGCAGTGTGACTCACAGCATCTCTGGCAGTGTATCACACAGTGCCTCTGGCAGTATGTCTCACAGTATCCCTGGCAGTGTGTCATAGTGTCCGTTGCAGTGAGTCCCACAGTGTCTCTGTCAGTGTGTCTCACAGAGTTTCTGGCAGTATGAATTGCTCTGTGTCTCGCGCTGTGTCCCACAGTGTCTCTGGCAGTGTGTCTCACAGTGTCTCTGGCAGTGTGTCTCACAGTATCTCTGGCAGTGCGTCTCACAGTGCCTCTGGCAGTGTGACATGCTCTGTGTCTGGTCGTGTGTCTCACAGTGTCCATTGCAGTGTGTCTCACAGTATCTCGAGCAGTCTGTCTCCCAGAGTGTCTCGCAGTGTGACTCACAGTGTCTCTGGCAATGTGTCTCATAGTGTCTCTGGCAGTGTGTCTCACAGTGCCTCTGGCAGTGTGACATGCTCTGTGTCTGGCAGTGTGTCTCACAGTATCTCTGGCAGTGTGTCCCACAGTGTCTATTGCAGTGTGACTCACAGCATCTTTGGCAGTGTATCACACAGTGCCTCTGGCAGTGTGTCTCACAGTATCCCTGGCAGTGTGTCATAGTGTCCGTTGCAGTGAGTCCCACAGTGTCTCTGGCAGTGTGTCTCACAGAGTTTCTGGCAGTGTGAATTGCTCTGTGTCTTGCGCTGTGTCCCACAGTGTCTCTGGCAGTCTGTCTCACAGTGTCTCTGGCAGTGTGTCTCACAGTATCTCTGGCAGTGTGTCTCACAGTGCCTCTGGCAGTGTGACATGCTCTGTGTCTGGCAGTGTGTCTCACAGTGTCTCTGGCAGCCTGTCTCACAGTGTCTATTGCATTTTGACTTACAGTATCTCTGGCAGTGTGTCCCACAGTGTCTATTGCAGTGTGACTCACAGCGTCGCTGGAAGTGTGTCTCACAGAGTTTCTGGCTGTGTGAATTGCTCTGTGTCTGGCGCTGTGTCCCACAGTGTCTCTGGCAGTGTGTCGCACAGTGTCTCTGGCAGTGTGTCTCACAGTGTCTCTGGCAGTGTGTCTCACAGTTTCTCTGGCAGTGTACCTCACGGTGCCACCACCAGTGTGTCTCACAGTGCCTCTGGCACTGTGTCTCACAGTGTCAATTGCAGTTTGACTTTCAGTATCTCTGGCAGTGTGTCCCACAGTGTCTATTGCAGTGTGACTCACAGCGTCGCTGGCAGTGTGTCTCACAGTGTTTCGGGCAGTGTGGATTGCTCTGTGTCTTGCGCTGTGCCCCACAGTGTCTAGGGCAGTGTGTCTCACAGAGTCTTTGGTAGTGTGTCTCACAGTGTCTCTGGCAGTGTGTCTCACGGTGTCTCTGGCAGTGTGACTCACGGTGTCTCTGGCCGTGTGTCTCACGGTGTCTCTGGCAGTGTGTGTCATGGTGTCTCTGGCAGTGTGTCTCACAATATCTCTCGCAGTCTGTCTCACAGAGTCTCTGGCAGTGTGTCTCACGGTGTCTCTGGCAGTGTGTCTCACGGTGTCTCTGGCAGTGTGTCTCATGGTGTCTCTGGCCCTGTGTCTCACAGTGTCTATTGCAGTGTGACTCACAGCCTCACTGGCAGTGTGTCTCAGTGTTTCTGGCAGTGTGGATTGCTCTGTGTCTAGCGCTGTGTCCCACAGTGTCTCGGGCAGTGTGTCTCACAGTCTCTCTGGTAGTGTGTCTCACAGTGTCTCTGGCAGTGTGTCTCACAATATCTCTAGCAGAGTGTCTCACAGAGTCTCTGGCAGTGTGTCTCATGGTGTCTCTGGCAGTGTGTCTCACGGTGTCTCTGGCAGTGTGACCACAGTGTCTCTGGCAGTGTGTCTCACAGCGTATCTGGCCGTGTGTCTCACAGAGTACCTGGCAGTGTGAATTGTTCTATGTCCCGCGCTGTGTCCCACAGTGTCTCTGGCAGTGTGTCTCACAGTATCCCTGGCAGTGTATCTTACAGTGTCCGTTGCAGTGAGTACCACAGTGTCTCTGGCAGTGTGTCTCACAGTGTCTTTGGCAGTCTGTCTCACAGTATCTCTGGCAGCGTGTCTCACAGTGCCTCTGGCAGTGTGTCTCACAGTGTCTCTGGCAGTGCTATGCACAGTGCCTCTGGCAGTATGTCTCACAGTGTCCGTTGCAGTGAGTCCCACAGTGTCTCTGGCAGTGTGTCTCACAGTGTTTCTGGCAGTGTGTCTCAAAGTGTCTCTGGCAGTGTGTCTCACAGTGTCTCTGGACGTGTGTCTCACAGAGTTTCTGGCTGTGTGAATCGCTCTGTGTCTGGCGCTGTGTCCCACAGTGTCTCTGGCAGTGTGTCCCACAGTGTCTCTGGCAGTGTGTCTCACAGTGTCTCTGGCAGTGTGACTCACAGCATCTCTGGCAGTGTATCACACAGTGCCTCTGGCAGTGTGTCTCACAGTATCCCTGGCAGTGTATCTTACAGTGTCCGTTGCAGTGAGTCCCACAGTGTCTCTGTCAGTGTGTCTCACAGAGTTTCTGGCAGTGTGAATTGCTCTGTGTCTCGCGCTGTGTCCCACATTGTCTCTGGCAGTGTGTCTCACAGTGTCTCTGGCAGTGTGTCTCACAGTATCTCAGGCAGTGTGTCTCACAGTGCCTCTGGCAGTGTGACATGTTCTGTGTCTGGTCGTGTGTCTCACAGTGTTCTTTGCAGTGTGTCTCACAGAGTTTCTGGCAGTGTGCATTGCTCTGTGTCAAGTGCTGTGTCACACAGTGTCTCTGGCAGTGTGTCTCACAGTGTCTCTGGAAGTGTGTCTCACAGAGTTTCTGGCTGTGTGAATTGCTCTGTGTCTGGCGCTGTGTCCCACACTGTCTCTGGCAGTGTGTCTCACAGTGTCTCTGGCAGTGTGTCTCACAGTATCTCTAGCAGTCTGTCTCCCAGAGTGTCTCGCAGTGTGACTCACAGTGTCTCTGGCAGTGTGTCTCACAGTGTCTCTGGCAGTGTGTCTCACAGTACCTCTGGCAGCGTGTCTCACAGTGCCTCTGGCACTGTGTCTCACAGTGTCTATTGCAGTGTGACACACAGTATCTCTGGCAGTGTCTCCCACAGTGTCTATTGCAGTGTGGCTCACAGAATCTCTGGCAGTGTATCTCTCAGTGCTTCTGGCAGTGTGTCTCGCAGTATCCCTGGCAGTGTGTCTCACAGTGTCCGTTGCAGTGAGTCCCACAGTGTCTCTGGCAGTGTGTCTCACAGAGTTTCTGGCAGTGCGAATTGGACTGTGTCTCGCACTGTGTCCCACAGTGTCTCTGGCAGTGTGTCTCACAGTGTCTCTGGCAGTGTGTCTCACAGTATCTCTGGCAGTGTGTCTCACAGTGCCTCTGGCAGTGTGACAGGCTCTGTGTCTGGTAGTGTGTCTCACAGTGTCCAGCGTTTCTGGCAGTGTGGATTGCTCTGTGTCTCGTGCTGTGTCCCACAGTGTCTCTGGCAGTGTGTCTCACAGTGTCTCTGGCAGTGTGTCTCACAGTGTTTCTGGCAGTGTGTCTCACAGTGTCTCTGGCAGCGTGTCTCACAGTGCCTCTGGCAGGTTGTCTCACAGTGTCTCTGGCAGTGCTACGCACAGTGCCTCTGGCAGTATGTCTCACAGTGTCCGTTGCAGTGAGTCCCACAGTGTCTCTGGCAGTGTGTCTCACAGTGTTTCTGGCAGTGTGTCTCACAGTGTTTCTGGCAGTGTGTCTCACAGTGTCTCTGGACGTGTGTCTCACAGAGTTTCTGGCTGTGTGAATTGCTCTGTGTCTGGCGCTGTGTCCCACAGTGTCTCTGGCAGTGTGTCTCACAGTGTCTCTGGCAGTGTGTCTCACAGTATCTCGAGCAGTCTGTCTCCCAGAGTGTCTCGCAGTGTGACTCACAGTGTCTCTGGCAATGTGTCTCACAGTGTCTCTGGCAGTGTGACTCACAGCATCTCTGGCAGTGTATCACACAGTGCCTCTGGCAGTATGTCTCACAGTATCCCTGGCAGTGTGTCATAGTGTCCGTTGCAGTGAGTCCCAAAGTGTCTCTGTCAGTGTGTCTCACAGAGTTTCTGGCAGTGTGAATTGCTCTGTGTCTCGCGCTGTGTCCCACAGTGTCTCTGGCAGTGTGTCTCACAGTGTCTCTGGCAGTGTGTCTCACAGTATTTCTGGCAGTGTGTCTCACAGTGCCTCTGGCAGTGTGACATGCTCTGCGTTTGGCAGTGTGTCTCACAGTGTCTCTGGCAGCGTGTCTCACAGTGCCTCTGGCAGTGTGTCTCACAGCATCTCTGGCAGTGTGTCTCACAGTGCCTCTGGCAGTGTATCTCACGGTCCCTCCAGCAGTGTGTCTCACAGTGCCTCTGGCACAGTGTCTCACAGTGTCTATTGCAGTTTGACTTACAGTATCTCTGGCTGTGTGTCCCACAGTGTCTATTGCAGTGTGTCTCACAGCTTCGCTGGAAGTGTGTCTCACAGAGTTTCTGGCTGTGTGAATTGCTCTGTGTCTGGCGCTGTGTCCCACAGTGTCTCTGGCAGTGTGTCTCACAGTGTCTCTGGCAGTGTGTCTCACAGTGTCTCTGGCAGTGTGTCTCACAGTGTCTCTGGCAGTGTGTCTCACAGTGCCTCTGGCACTGTGTCTCACAGTGTCTATTGCAGTTTGACTTACAGTATCTCTGGCAGTGTGTCCCACAGTGTCTATTGCAGTGTGACTCACAGCGTCGCTGGAAGTGTGTCTCACAGTGTGTCTGGCAGTGGGGATTGCTCTGTGTCTAGCGCTGTGCCCCACAGTGTCTCTGGCAGTGTGTCTCACAGTGTCTCTGGCAGTGTGTCTCACAGTATCTCTGGCAGTGTGTCTCACAGTGCCTCTGACAGTGTGACATGCTCTGTGTCTGGTAGTGTGTCTCACAGTGTCCATTGCAGTGTGTCTCACAGCGTTTCTGGCTGTGTGAATTGCTCTGTGTCTGGCGCTCTGTCCCACAGTGTCTCTGGCAGTGTGTCTCACAGTGTCTCTGGCAGTGTGTCTCACAGTGTTTCTGGCAATGTGTCTCACAGTGTCTCTGGCAGCGTGTCTCACAGTGCCTTTGGCAGTGTGTCTCACAGTGTCTCTGGCAGCGCGACGCACAGTGCCTCTGGCAGTGTTTCTCACAATGTCCGTTGCAGTGAGTCCCACAGTGTCTCTGGCAGTGTGTCTCACAGAGTTTCTGGCTGTGTGAATTGCTCTGTGTCTCGCGCTGTGTCCCACAGTGTCTCTGGAAGTGTGTCTCACAGAGTTTCTGGCTGTGTGAATTGCTCTGTGTCTGGCGCTCTGTCCCACAGTGTCTCTGGCAGTGTGTCTCACAGTGTCTCTGGCAGTGTGTCTCACAGTGTTTCTGGCAGTGTGTCTCACAGTGTCTCTGGCAGCGTGTCTCACAGTGCCTCTGGCAGTGTGTCTCACAGTGTCTCTGGCAGTGCTATGCACAGTGCCTCTGGCAGTATGTCTCACAGTGTGCGTTGCAGTGAGTCCCACAGTGTCTCTGGCAGTGTGTCTCACAGTGTTTCTGGACGTGTGTCTCACAGAGTTTCTGGCTGTGTGAATCGCTCTGTGTCTGGCGCTGTGTCCCACAGTGCCTCTGGCAGTGTGTCCCACAGTGTCTCTGGCAGTGTGTCTCACAGTATCCCGAGCAGTCTGTCTCCCAGAGTGTCTCGCAGTGTGACTCACAGTGTCTCTGGCAATGTGTCTCACAGTGTCTCTGGCAGTGTGACTCACAGCATCTCTGGCAGTGTATCACACAGTGCCTCTGGCAGTATGTCTCACAGTATCCCTGGCAGTGTGTCATAGTGTCCGTTGCAGTGAGTCCCACAGTGTCTCTGTCAGTGTGTCTCACAGAGTTTCTGGCAGTATGAATTGCTCTGTGTCTCGCGCTGTGTCCCACAGTGTCTCTGGCAGTGTGTCTCACAGTGTCTCTGGCAGTGTGTCTCACAGTATCTCTGGCAGTGCGTCTCACAGTGCCTCTGGCAGTGTGACATGCTCTGTGTCTGGTCGTGTGTCTCACAGTGTCCATTGCAGTGTGTCTCACAGTATCTCGAGCAGTCTGTCTCCCAGAGTGTCTCGCAGTGTGACTCACAGTGTCTCTGGCAATGTGTCTCATAGTGTCTCTGGCAGTGTGTCTCACAGTGCCTCTGGCAGTGTGACATGCTCTGTGTCTGGCAGTGTGTCTCACAGTATCTCTGGCAGTGTGTCCCACAGTGTCTATTGCAGTGTGACTCACAGCATCTTTGGCAGTGTATCACACAGTGCCTCTGGCAGTGTGTCTCACAGTATCCCTGGCAGTGTGTCATAGTGTCCGTTGCAGTGAGTCCCACAGTGTCTCTGGCAGTGTGTCTCACAGAGTTTCTGGCAGTGTGAATTGCTCTGTGTCTTGCGCTGTGTCCCACAGTGTCTCTGGCAGTCTGTCTCACAGTGTCTCTGGCAGTGTGTCTCACAGTATCTCTGGCAGTGTGTCTCACAGTGCCTCTGGCAGTGTGACATGCTCTGTGTCTGGCAGTGTGTCTCACAGTGTCTCTGGCAGCCTGTCTCACAGTGTCTATTGCATTTTGACTTACAGTATCTCTGGCAGTGTGTCCCACAGTGTCTATTGCAGTGTGACTCACAGCGTCGCTGGAAGTGTGTCTCACAGAGTTTCTGGCTGTGTGAATTGCTCTGTGTCTGGCGCTGTGTCCCACAGTGTCTCTGGCAGTGTGTCGCACAGTGTCTCTGGCAGTGTGTCTCACAGTGTCTCTGGCAGTGTGTCTCACAGTTTCTCTGGCAGTGTACCTCACGGTGCCACCACCAGTGTGTCTCACAGTGCCTCTGGCACTGTGTCTCACAGTGTCAATTGCAGTTTGACTTTCAGTATCTCTGGCAGTGTGTCCCACAGTGTCTATTGCAGTGTGACTCACAGCGTCGCTGGCAGTGTGTCTCACAGTGTTTCGGGCAGTGTGGATTGCTCTGTGTCTTGCGCTGTGCCCCACAGTGTCTAGGGCAGTGTGTCTCACAGAGTCTTTGGTAGTGTGTCTCACAGTGTCTCTGGCAGTGTGTCTCACGGTGTCTCTGGCAGTGTGACTCACGGTGTCTCTGGCCGTGTGTCTCACGGTGTCTCTGGCAGTGTGTCTCATGGTGTCTCTGGCAGTGTGTCTCACAATATCTCTCGCAGTCTGTCTCACAGAGTCTCTGGCAGTGTGTCTCACGGTGTCTCTGGCAGTGTGTCTCACGGTGTCTCTGGCAGTGTGTCTCATGGTGTCTCTGGCCCTGTGTCTCACAGTGTCTATTGCAGTGTGACTCACAGCCTCACTGGCAGTGTGTCTCAGTGTTTCTGGCAGTGTGGATTGCTCTGTGTCTAGCGCTGTGTCCCACAGTGTCTCGGGCAGTGTGTCTCACAGTCTCTCTGGTAGTGTGTCTCACAGTGTCTCTGGCAGTGTGTCTCACAATATCTCTAGCAGAGTGTCTCACAGAGTCTCTGGCAGTGTGTCTCATGGTGTCTCTGGCAGTGTGTCTCACGGTGTCTCTGGCAGTGTGACCACAGTGTCTCTGGCAGTGTGTCTCACAGCGTATCTGGCCGTGTGTCTCACAGAGTACCTGGCAGTGTGAATTGTTCTATGTCCCGCGCTGTGTCCCACAGTGTCTCTGGCAGTGTGTCTCACAGTATCCCTGGCAGTGTATCTTACAGTGTCCGTTGCAGTGAGTACCACAGTGTCTCTGGCAGTGTGTCTCACAGTGTCTTTGGCAGTCTGTCTCACAGTATCTCTGGCAGTGTGTCTCACAGTGTCTCTGGCAGTGTGACATGCTCTGTGTCTGGTCGTGTGTCTCACAGTGTCCATTGCAGTGTGTCTCACAGAGTTTCTGGCAGTGTGCATTGCTCTGTGTCGAGTGCTGTGTCCCACAGTGTATCTGGCAGTGTGTCTCACAGTGTCTCTGGCAGCGTGACGCACAGTGCCTCTGGCAGTGTGTCTCACAGTATCCCTGGCAGTGTGTCTCACAGAGTTTCTGGCAGTGTGAATTGCTCTGTGTCTCGCGCTGTGTCCCACAGTGTCTCTGGCAGTGTGTCTCACAGTATCTCTGGCAGTGTGTCTCACAGTGCCTCTGGCAGTGTGACATGCTCTGTGTCTGGTAGTGTGTCTCACAGTGTCCATTGCAGTGTGTCTCACAGAGATTCTGGCAGTGTGGATTGCTCTGTGTCTAGTGCTGTGTCCCACAGTGTCTCTGGCAGTGTGTCTCACAGTGCCTCTGGAAGTGTGTCTCACAGAGATTCTGGCTGTGTGAATTGCTCTGTGTCTGGCGCTGTGTCCCACAGTGTCTCTGGCAGTGTGTCTCACAGTGTCTATTGCAGTTTGACTTACATTATCTCTGGCAGTGTGTCCCACAGTGTCTATTGCAGTGTTACTCACAGCGCCGCTGGCAGTGTGTCTCACAGTGTTTCTGGCAGTGTGGATTGCTCTGTGTCTAGTGCTGTGTCCCACAGTGTCTCTGGCAGTGTGTCTCACAGTGTCTCTGGAAGTGTGTCTCACAGAGATTCTGGCTGTGTGAATTGCTCTGTGTCTGGCGCTGTGTCCCACAGTGTCTCTGGCAGTGTGTCTCACAGTGTCTCTGGCAGTGTGTCTCACAGTGTCTATTGCAGTTTGACTTACAGTATCTCTGGCAGTGTGTCCCACACTGTCTATTGCAGTGTGACTCACAGCGTCGCTGGCAGCGTGTCTCACAGTGTTTCTGGCAGTGTCGATTGCTCTGTGTCTAGCACTGTGTCCCACAGTGTCTCTGGCAGTGTGTCTCACAGTGTCTCTGGAAGTGTGTCCCACGGTGTCTCTGGCAGTGTGTCTCACAGTGTCTCTGGAAGTGTGTCTCACAGAGTTTCTGGCTGTGTGAATTGCTCTGTGTCTGGCGCTGTGTCCCACAGTGTCTCTGGCAGTGTGTCTCACAGTGTCTCTGGCAGTGTGTCTCACAGTGTCTATTGCAGTGTGACTCACAGTGTCTCTGGCAGTGTGTCTCACAGTATCTATTGCAGTGTGACTCACAGTATCTCTGGCAGTGTGTCCCACACTGTCTATTGCAGTGTGACTCACAGCATCTCTGGCAGTGTGTCACACAGTGCCTCTGGCAGTGTGTCTCACAGTATCCCTGGCAGTGTGTCTCACAGTGTCCGTTGCAGTGAGTCCCACAGTGTCTCTGGCAGTGTGTCTCACAGAGTTTCTGGCAGTGTGAATTGCACTGTGTCTCGCGCTGTGTCCCACAGTGTCTCTGGCAGTGTGTCTCACAGTGTCTCTGGCAGTGTGTCTCACAGTATCTCTGGCAGTGTGTCTCACAGTGCTTCTGGCAGTGTGACATGCTCTGTGTCTGGCCGTGTGTCTCACAGTGTCTCTGGCAGCGTGTCTCACAGTGCCTCTGGCAGTGTGTCTCACGGCACCTCTGGCAGTGTGTCTTACAGTGCCTCTGGCAGTGTATCTCACGGTGCCTCCAGCAGTGTGTCTCACAGTGCCTCTGGCACAGTGTCTCACAGTGTCTATTGCAGTTTGACTTACAGTATCTCTGGCAGTGTGTCCCACAGTGTCTATTGCAGTGTGACTCACAGCGTCGCTGGAAGTGTGTCTCACAGAGTTTCTGGCTGTGTGAATTGCTCTATGTCTGGCGCTGTGTCCCACAGTGTCTCTGGCAGTGTGTCTCACAGTGTCTCTGGCAGTGTGTCTCACAGTGTCTCTGGCAGTGTGTCTCACAGTGCCTCTGGCAGTGTATCTCACGGTACCACCAGCAGTGTGTATCACAGTGCCTCTGGCACTGTGTCTCACAGTGTCTATTGCAGTTTGACTTACAGTATCTCTGGCAGTGTGTCCGACAGTGTCTATTGCAGTGTGACTCACAGCGTCGCTGGCAGTGTGTCTCACAGTGTTTCTGGCAGTGTGGATTGCTCTGTGTCTAGCGCTGTGCCCCATAGTGTCCAGGGCAGTGTGTCTCACAGAGTCTTTGGTAGTGTGTCTCACAGTGTCTCTGGCAGTGTGTCTCACGGTGTCTCTGGCAGTGTGTCTCACGGTGTCTCTGGCAGTGTGTCTCATGGTGTCTCTGGCAGTGCGTCTCACAATATCTCTCGCAGTCTGTCTCACAGAGTCTCTGGCCGTGTGTCTCTGGCAGTGTGTCTCACGGTGT
Organism: Mustelus asterias; assembly: GCF_964213995.1. Lineage (NCBI taxonomy): Eukaryota > Metazoa > Chordata > Chondrichthyes > Carcharhiniformes > Triakidae > Mustelus > Mustelus asterias. Next base: position 25,237,704 of record NC_135819.1, read on the forward strand.
CTCTGGCAGTGTGACCACAGAGTCTCTGGCCGTGTGATTTCCAGTGTCTCTGGCAGTGTGACTCACAGTGTCTCTGGCAGTGTGTCCCACAGTGTCTCTGGCAGTGTGTCTCACAGAGTATCTGGCAGTGTGTCTCATAGAGTATCTGGCAGTGTGAATTGCTCTCTGTCTGGCGCTGTGTCCCACAATGTCTCTGGCAGTGTGTCTCATAGTGTCTCTGGCAGTGTGTCTCACAGTGTCTCTGGCAGTGTGTCTCACAGTGTCTCTGGCAGTGTGTCTCACGGTGTCAATGGCAGTGTGTCTCACGGTGTCTCTGGCAGTGTGTCCGGGAGTGTCTCTGGCAGTGTGTCTCACAGTGTCTCTGGCAGTGTGTCTCACGGTGACTCTGGCAGTGTGTCTCACGGTGTCTCTGACAATGTGTCTCACAGTGTCTCTGGCAGCGCGACGCACAGTGCCTCTGGCAGTGTGTCTCACAGTATCCCTGGCAGTGTGTCTCACAGTGTCCGTTGCAGTGAGTCCCACAGTGTCTCTGGCAGTGTGTCTCTGGCAGTGTGTCTCACGGTGTCTCTGGCAGTGTGACCACAGAGTCTCTGGCCGTGTGATTTCCAGTGTCTCTGGCAGTGTGACTCACAGTGTCTCTGGCAGTGTGTCCCACAGTGTCTCTGGCAGTGTGTCTCACAGAGTATCTGGCAGTGTGTCTCACAGAGTATCTGGCAGTGTGAATTGCTCTGTGTCTGGCGCTGTGTCCCACAATGTCTCTGGCAGTGTGTCTCATAGTGTCTCTGGCAGTGTGTCTCACAGTGTCTCTGGCAGTGTGTCTCACAGTGTCTCTGGCAGTGTGTCTCACGGTGTCAATGGCAGTGTGTCTCACGGTGTCTCTGGCAGTGTGTCCGGGAGTGTCTCTGGCAGTGTGTCTCACAGTGTCTCGGGCAGTGTGTCTCACAGAATCTCTAGCAGTCTCTCTCCCAGAGTGTCTCGCCGTGTGTCTCACATTGTCTCTGGCAGTGTGTCTCACAGTATCTCTGGCAGTGTGTCTCACAGTGCTTCTGGCAGTGTGACATGCTCTGTGTCTGGCAGTGTGTCTCACAGTGTCTCTGGCAGCGTGTCTCACAGTGCCTCTGGCAGTGTGTCTCACGGCATCTCTGGCAGTGTGTCTTACAGTGCCTCTGGCAGTGTATCTCACGGTGCCTCCAGCAGTGTGTCTCACAGTGCCTCTGGCACAGTGTCTCACAGTGTCTATTGCAGTTTGACTTACAGTATCTCTGGCAGTGTGTCCCACAGTGTCTATTGCAGTGTGACGCACAGCGTCGCTGGAAGTGTGTCTCACAGAGTTTCTGGCTGTGTGAATTGCTCTATGTCTGGCGCTGTGTCCCACAGTGTCTCTGGCAGTGTGTCTCACAGTGTCTCTGGCAGTGTGTCTCACGGCATCTCTGGCAGTGTGTCTTACAGTGCCTCTGGCAGTGTATCTCACGGTGCCTCCAGCAGTGTGTCCCACAGTGTCTCTGGCAGTGTGTCTCACAGTGTCTCTGGCAGTGTGTCTCACAGTGTCTCCGGCAGTGTGTCTCACAGAGTTTCTGGCAGTGTGAATTGCTCTGTGTCTCGCGCTGTGTCCCACAGTGTCTCTGGCAGTGTGTCTCACAGTGTCTCTGGCAGTATGTCTCACAGTATCTCTGGCAGTGTGTCTCACAGTGCCTCTGGCAGTGTGACATGCTCTGTGTCTGGTAGTGTGTCTCACAGTGTCCATTGCAGTGTGTCTCACAGCTTTCTGGCTGTGTGCATTGCTCTGTGTCTGGCGCTGTGTCCTACAGTGTCTCTGGCAGTGTGTCTCACAGTGCCTCTGGCAGTGTGTCTCACAGTATCCCTGGCAGTGTGTCTCACAGTGTCCGTTGCAGTGAGTCCCACAGTGTCTCTGGCAGTGTGTCTCACAGAGTTTCTGGCAGTGTGAATTGCTCTGTGTCTCGCGCTGGGTCCCACAGTGTCTCTGGCAGTGTGTCTCACAGTGTCTCTGGCAGTGTGTCTCACGGTGCCTCCAGCAGTGCGTCTCACAGTGCCTGTGGCACTGTGTCTCACAGTGTCTATTGCAGTGTGACTCAGCGTCGCTGGCAGCATGTCTCACAGTGTTTCTGGCAGTGTGGATTGCTCTGTGTCTAGCGCTGTGTCCCACAGTGTCTCTGGCAGTGTGTCTCACAGTGTCTCTGGCAGTGTGTCTCACAGTGTCTCTGGCAACGTGTCTCACAGTGCCTCTGACAGTGTGTCTCACAGTGCCTCTGGCAGTGTGTCTCACAGTGCCTCTGGCAGTGTGTCTCACGGTGCCTCCAGCAGTGTGTCTCACAGTGCCTCTGGCACTGTGTCTCAGTGTCTATTGCAGTTTGACTTACAGTATCTCTGGCAGTGTATCCCACAGTGTCTATTGCAGTGTGACCCAAAGCGTCGCTGGCAGTGTGTCTCACAGTGTTTCTGGCAGTGTGTCTCACAGTGTCTCTGGCAGTGTGTCTCACAGTGACTCTGGCAGTGTGTCTCACAGTGTCTCTGGCAGTGTGTCTCACGGTGACTCTGGCAGTGTGTCTCACGGTGTCTCTGACAATGTGTCTCACAGTGTCTCTGGCAGCGCGACGCACAGTGCCTCTGGCAGTGTGTCTCACAGTATCCCTGGCAGTGTGTCTCACAGTGTCCGTTGCAGTGAGTCCCACAGTGTCTCTGGCAGTGTGTCTCACAGTGTCTCTGGCAGTGTGTCTCACAGTGTCTCTGGCAGCGTGCCTCACAGTGCCTCTGGCAGTGTGTCTCACAGCATCTCTGGCAGTGTGTCTCACCGTGCCTCTGGCAGTGTATCTCACGGTGCCACCAGCAGTGTGTCTCACAGTGCCTCTGGCACTGTGAATCACAGTGTCTATTGCAGTTTGACTTACAGTATCTCTGGCAATGTGTCCCACAGTGTCTATTGCAGTGTGACTCACAGCCTCGCTGGCAGTGTGTCTCACAGTGTTTCTGGCAGTGTGGATTGCTCTGTGACTTGCGCTGTGTCCCACAGTGTCTTGGGCAGTGTGTCTCACAGACTCTCTGGTAGTGTGTCTCACAGTGTCTCTGGCAGTGTGTCTCACGGTGTCTCTGGCAGTGTGTCTCACGGTGTCTCTGGCAGTGTGTCTCACGGTGTCTCTGGCAGTGTGTCTCATGGTGTCTCTGGCAGTGTGTCTCACAATATCTCTCGCAGTCTGTCTCACAGAGTCTCTGGCAGTGTGTCTCACGGTGTCTCTGGCAGTGTGTCTCACGGTGTCTCTGGCAGTGTGACCACAGAGTCTCTGGCCGTGTGATTTCCAGTGTCTCTGGCAGTGTGACTCACAGTGTCTCTGGCAGTGTGTCCCACAGTGTCTCTGGCAGTGTGTCTCATGGTGTCTCTGGCAGTGTGTCTCACGGTGTCTCTGGCAGTGTGACCACAGATTCTCTGGCCGTGTGATTTCCAGTGTCTCTGGCAGTGTGACTCACAGTGTCTCTGGCAGTGTGTCCCACAGTGTCTCTGGCAGTGTGTCTCACAGAGTATCTGGCAGTGTGTCTCACAGAGTATCTGGCAGTGTGAATTGCTCTATGTTCCGCGCTGTGTCCCACAGTGTCTCTGGCAGTGTGTCTCACAGTATCCCTGGCAGTGTATCTTTCAGTGTCCGTTGCAGTGAGTACCACAGTGTCTCTGGCAGTGGATCTCACAGAGTGTCTGGCAGTGTGAATTGCTCTATGTCCCGCGCTGTGTCCCACAGTGTCTCTGGCAGTGTGTCTCACAATGTCTTTGGCAGTCTGTCTCACAGTATCTCTGGCAGTGTGTCTCACAGTGTCTCTGGCAGTGTGACATGCTCTGTGTCTGGTCGTGTGTCTCACAGTGTCCATTGCAGTGTGTCTCACAGAGTTTCTGGCAGTGTGCATTGCTCTGTGTCGAGTGCTGTGTCCCACAGTGTCTCTGGCAGTGTGTCTCACAGTGTCTCTGGCAGCGTGACGCACAGTGCCTCTGGCAGTGTGTCTCACAGTATCCCTGGCAGTGTGTCTCACAGTGTCCGTTGCAGTGAGTCCCACAGTGTCTCTGGCAGTGTGTCTTACAGAGTTTCTGGCAGTGTGAATTGCTCTGTGTCTCGCGCTGTGTCCCACAGTGTCTCTGGCAGTGTGTCTCACAGTATCTCTGGCAGTGTGTCTCACAGTGCCTCTGGCAGTGTGACATGCTCTGTGTCGGGTAGTGTGTCTCACAGTGTCCATTGCAGTGTGTCTCACAGAGTTTCTGGCAGTGTGGATTGCTCTGTGTCTCGTGCAGTGTCCCACAGTGTCTCTGGCAGTGTGTCTCACAGTGTCTCTGGAAGTGTGTCTCACAGAGATGCTGGCTGTGTGAATTGCTCTGTGTCTGGCGCTGTGTCCCACAGTGTCTCTGGCAGTGTGTCTCACAGTGTCTCTGGCAGTGTGTCTCACAGTGTCTCTGGCAGTGTGTCTCACAGTGTCTCTGGCAGCGTGTCTCACAGTGCCTCTGGCAGTGTGTCTCACAGCATCTCTGGCAGTGTGTCTCACAGTGCCTCTGGCAGTGTATCTCACGGTGCCTCCAGCAGTGTGTCTCACAGTGCCTGTGGCACTGTGTCTCACAGTGTCTATTGCAGTTTGACTTACATTATCTCTGGCAGTGTGTCCCACAGTGTCTATTGCAGTGTTACTCACAGCGCCGCTGGCAGTGTGTCTCACAGTGTTTCTGGCAGTGTGGATTGCTCTGTGTCCCACGCTGTGTCCCACAGTGTCTCAGGCATAGTGTCTCACAGTGTCTCTGGCAGTGTGTCTCACAGTCTCTCTGGCAGTGTGTCTCACAGTGTCTCTGGCAGTGTGACATGCTCTGTGTCTGGTAGTGTGTCTCACAGTGTCCATTGCAGTGTGTCTCACAGAGATTCTGGCAGTGTGGATTGCTCTGTGCCTAGTGCTCTGTCCCATAGTGTCTCTGGCAGTGTGTCTCACAGTGTCTCTGGAAGTGTGTCCCACGGTGTCTCTGGCAGTGTGTCTCACAGTGTCTCTGGAAGTGTGTCTCACAGAGTGTCTGGCAGTGTGAATTGCTCTATGTCCCGCGCTGTGTCTCACAGTGTCTCCGGCAGCGTGACGCACAGTGCCTCTGGCAGTGTGTCTCACAGTATCCCTGGCAGTGTGTCTCACAGTGTCCGTTGCAGTGAGTCCCACAGTGTCTCTGGCAGTGTGTCTTACAGAGTTTCTGGCAGTGTGAATTGCTCTGTGTCTCGCGCTGTGTCCCACAGTGTCTCTGGCAGTGTGTCTCACAGTATCTCTGGCAGTGTGTCTCACAGTGCCTCTGGCAGTGTGACATGCTCTGTGTCTGGTAGTGTGTCTCACAGTGTCCATTGCAGTGTGTCTCACAGAGTTTCTGGCAGTGTGGATTGCTCTGTGTCTCGTGCAGTGTCCCACAGTGTCTCTGGCAGTGTGTCTCACAGTGTCTCTGGAAGTGTGTCTCACAGAGATGCTGGCTGTGTGAATTGCTCTGTGTCTGGCGCTGTGTCCCACAGTGTCTCTGGCAGTGTGTCTCACAGTGTCTCTGGCAGTGTGTCTCACAGTGTCTCTGGCAGTGTGTCTCACAGTGTCTCTGGCAGCGTGTCTCACAGTGCCTCTGGCAGTGTGTCTCACAGCATCTCTGGCAGTGTGTCTCACAGTGCCTCTGGCAGTGTATCTCACGGTGCCTCCAGCAGTGTGTCTCACAGTGCCTGTGGCACTGTGTCTCACAGTGTCTATTGCAGTTTGACTTACATTATCTCTGGCAGTGTGTCCCACAGTGTCTATTGCAGTGTTACTCACAGCGCCGCTGGCAGTGTGTCTCACAGTGTTTCTGGCAGTGTGGATTGCTCTGTGTCCCACGCTGTGTCCCACAGTGTCTCAGGCATAGTGTCTCACAGTGTCTCTGGCAGTGTGTCTCACAGTCTCTCTGGCAGTGTGTCTCACAGTGTCTCTGGCAGTGTGACATGCTCTGTGTCTGGTAGTGTGTCTCACAGTGTCCATTGCAGTGTGTCTCACAGAGATTCTGGCAGTGTGGATTGCTCTGTGCCTAGTGCTCTGTCCCATAGTGTCTCTGGCAGTGTGTCTCACAGTGTCTCTGGAAGTGTGTCCCACGGTGTCTCTGGCAGTGTGTCTCACAGTGTCTCTGGAAGTGTGTCTCACAGAGTTTCTGGCTGTGTGAATTGCTCTGTGTCTGGCGCTGTGTCCCATAGTGTCTCTGGCAGTGTGTCTCACAGTGTCTCTGGCAGTGTGTCTCACAGTGTCTCTGGCAGTGTGTCTCACAGTGTCTACTGCAGTGTGACTCACAGTGTCTCTGGCAGTGTGTCTCACAGTGTCTGTTGCAGTGTGACTCACAGTATCTCTGGCAGTGTGTCCCGCACTGTCTATTGCAGTGTGACTCACAGCATCTCTGGCAGTGTATCACACAGTGCCTCTGGCAGTGTGTCTCACAGTATCCCTGGCAGTGTGTCTCACAGTGTCCGTTGCAGAGAGTCCCGCAGTGTCTCTGGCAGTGTGTCTCACAGAGTTTCTGGCAGTGTGAATTGCTCTGTGTCTCGCGCTGGGTCCCACAATGTCTCTGGCAGTGTGTCTCACAGTGTCTCTGGCAGTGTGTCTCACGGTGCCTCCAGCAGTGCGTCTCACAGTGCCTGTGGCACTGTGTCTCACAGTGTCTATTGCAGTTTGACTGACAGTATCTCTGGCAGTGTGTCCCACAGTGTCTATTGCAGTGTGACTCACAGCGTCGCTGGCAGCGTGTCTCACAGTGTTTCTGGCAGTGTCAATTGCTCTGTGTCTAGCACTGTGTCCCACAGTGTCTCTGGCAGTGTGTCTCACAGTGTCTCTGGAAGTGTGTCCCACGGTGTCTCTGGCAGTGTGTCTCACAGTGTCTCTGGAAGTGTGTCTCACAGAGTTTTTGGCTGTGTGAATTGCTCTGTGTCTGGCGCTGTGTCCCACAGTGTCTCTGGCAGTGTGCCTCACAGTGTCTCTGGCAGTGTGTCTCACAGTGTCTCTGGCAGTGTGTCTCACAGTGTCTCTGGCAGTGTGTCTCACAGTGTCTATTGCAGTGTGACTCACAGTGTCTCTGGCAGTGTGTCTCACAGTGTCTATTGCAGTGTGACTCACAGTATCTCTGGCAGTGTGGCCCACACTGTCTATTGCAGTGTGACTCACAGCATCTCTGGCAGTGTATCACACAGTGCCTCTGGCAGTGTGTCTCACAGTATCCCTGGCTGTGTGTCTCACAGTGTCCGTTGCAGTGAGTCCCACAGTGTCTCTGGCAGTGTGTCTCACAGAGTTTCTGGCAGTGTGAATTGCTCTGTGTCTCGCGCTGTGTCCCACAGTGTCTCTGGCAGTGTGTCTCACAGTGTCTCTGGCAGTGTGTCTCACAGTGTCTCTGGCAGTGTGTCTCACCGTGCCTCTGGCAGTGTATCTCACGGTACCACCAGCAGTGTGTCTCACAGTGCCTGTGGCACTGTGTCTCACAGTGTCAATTGCAGTTTGACTTACAGTATCTCTGGCAGTGTGTCCGACAGTGTCTATTGCAGTGTGACTCACAGCGTCGCTGGCAGTGTGTCTCACAGTGTTTCTGGCAGTGTGGATTGCTCTGTGTCTAGCGCTGTGCCCCATAGTGTCCAGGGCAGTGTGTCTCACAGAGTCTTTGGTAGTGTGTCTCACAGTGTCTCTGGCAGTGTGTCCCACGGTGTCTCTGGCAGTGTGTCTCACGGTGTCTCTGGCAGTGTGTCTCACGGTGTCTCTGGCAGTGTGTCTCATGGTGTCTCTGGCAGTGTGTCTCACAATATCTCTCGCAGTCTGTCTCACAGAGTCTCTGGCAGTGTGTCTCTGGCAGTGTGTCTCACGGTGTCTCTGGCAGTGTGACCACAGAGTCTCTGGCCGTGTGACTTCCAGTGTCTCTGGCAGTGTGACTCACAGTGTCTCTGGCAGTGTGTCCCACAGTGTCTCTGCAAGTGTGTCTCACAGAGTATCGGGCAGTGTGTCTCACAGAGTATCTGGCAGTGTGAATTGCTCTGTGTCTGGCGCTGTGTCCCACAGTGTCTCTGGCAGTGTGTCTCATAGCGTCTCTGGCAGTGTGTCTCACAGTGTCTCTGGCAGTGTGTCTCACAGTGTCTCTGGCAGTGTGTCTCACGGTGTCTATGGCAGTGTGTCTCACGGTGTCTCTGGCAGTGTGTCCGGGAGTGTCTCTGGCAGTGTGTCTCACAGTGTCTCGGGCAGTGTGTCTCACAGAATCTCTAGCAGTCTCTCTCCCAGAGTGTCTCGCAGTGTGACTCACAGTGTCTCTGGCAGTGTGTCTCACAGTGTCTCCGGCAGTGTGTCTCACAGAGTTTCTGGCAGTGTGAATTGCTCTGTGTCTCACGCTGTGTCCCACAGTGTCTCTGGCAGTGTGTCTCACAGTGTCTCTGGCAGTATGTCTCACAGTATCTCGGGCAGTGTGTCTCACAGTGCCTCTGGCAGTGTGACATGCTCTGTGTCTGGTAGTGTGTCTCACAGTGTCCATTGCAGTGTGTCTCACAGCGTTTCTGGCTGTGTGAATTGCTCTGTGTCTGGCGCTGTGTCCTACAGTGTCTCTGGCAGTGTGTCTCACAGTGCCTCTGGCAGTGTGTCTCACAGTATCCCTGGCAGTGTGTCTCACAGTGTCCGTTGCAGTGAGTCCCACAGTGTCTCTGGCAGTGTGTCTCTGGCAGTGTGTCTCACGGTGTCTCTGGCAGTGTGACCACAGAGTGCTGGCCGTGTGATTTCCAGTGTCTCTGGCAGTGTGACTCACAGTGTCTCTGGCAGTGTGTCCCACAGTGTCTCTGGCAGTGTGTCTCACAGAGTATCTGGCAGTGTGTCTCACAGAGTATCTGGCAGTGTGAATTGCTCTGTGTCTGGCGCTGTGTCCCACAATGTCTCTGGCAGTGTGTCTCATAGTGTCTCTGGCAGTGTGTCTCACAGTGTCTCTGGCAGTGTGTCTCACAGTGTCTCTGGCAGTGTGTCTCACGGTGTCAATGGCAGTGTGTCTCACGGTGTCTCTGGCAGTGTGTCCGGGAGTGTCTCTGGCAGTGTGTCTCACAGTGTCTCTGGCAGTGTGTCTCACAGTATCCCTGGCAGTGTATCTTTCAGTGTCCGTTGCAGTGAGTACCACAGTGTCTCTGGCAGTGGATCTCACAGAGTGTCTGGCAGTGTGAATTGCTCTATGTCCCGCGCTGTGTCCCACAGTGTCTCTGGCAGTGTGTCTCACAATGTCTTTGGCAGTCTCTCTCACAGTATCTCTGGCAGTGTGTCTCACAGTGTCTCTGGCAGTGTGACATGCTCTGTGTCTGGTCGTGTGTCTCACAGTGTCCATTGCAGTGTGTCTCACAGAGTTTCTGGCAGTGTGCATTGCTCTGTGTCGAGTGCTGTGTCCCACAGTGTCTCTGGCAGTGTGTCTCACAGTGTCTCTGGCAGCGTGACGCACAGTGCCTCTGGCAGTGTGTCTCACAGTATCCCTGGCAGTGTGTCTCACAGTGTCCGTTGCAGTGAGTCCCACAGTGTCTCTGGCAGTGTGTCTTACAGAGTTTCTGGCAGTGTGAATTGCTCTGTGTCTCGCGCTGTGTCCCACAGTGTCTCTGGCAGTGTGTCTCACAGTATCTCTGGCAGTGTGTCTCACAGTGCCTCTGGCAGTGTGACATGCTCTGTGTCTGGTAGTGTGTCTCACAGTGTCCATTGCAGTGTGTCTCACAGAGTTTCTGGCAGTGTGGATTGCTCTGTGTCTAGTGCAGTGTCCCACAGTGTCTCTGGCAGTGTGTCTCACAGTGTCTCTGGAAGTATGTCTCACAGAGATGCTGGCTGTGTGAATTGCTCTGTGTCTGGCGCTGTGTCCCACAGTGTCTCTGGCAGTGTGTCTCACAGTGTCTCTGGCAGTGTGTCTCACAGTGTCTCTGGCAGTGTGTCTCACAGTGTCTCTGGCAGCGTGTCTCACAGTGCCTCTGGCAGTGTGTCTCACAGCATCTCTGGCAGTGTGTCTCACAGTGCCTCTGGCAGTGTATCTCACGGTGCCTCCAGCAGTGTGTCTCACAGTGCCTGTGGCACTGTGTCTCACAGTGTCTATTGCAGTTTGACTTACATTATCTCTGGCAGTGTGTCCCACAGTGTCTATTGCAGTGTTACTCACAGCGCCGCTGGCAGTGTGTCTCACAGTGTTTCTGGCAGTGTGGATTGCTCTGTGTCCCACGCTGTGTCCCACAGTGTCTCAGGCATAGTGTCTCACAGTGTCTCTGGCAGTGTGTCTCACAGTCTCTCTGGCAGTGTGTCTCACAGTGTCTCTGGCAGTGTGACATGCTCTGTGTCTGGTAGTGTGTCTCACAGTGTCCATTGCAGTGTGTCTCACAGAGATTCTGGCAGTGTGGATTGCTCTGTGCCTAGTGCTCTGTCCCATAGTGTCTCTGGCAGTGTGTCTCACAGTGTCTCTGGAAGTGTGTCCCACGGTGTCTCTGGCAGTGTGTCTCACAGTGTCTCTGGAAGTGTGTCTCACAGAGTTTCTGGCTGTGTGAATTGCTCTGTGTCTGGCGCTGTGTCCCATAGTGTCTCTGGCAATGTGTCTCACAGTGTCTCTGGCAGTGTGTCTCACAGTGTCTCTGGCAGTGTGTCTCACAGTGTCTACTGCAGTGTGACTCACAGTGTCTCTGGCAGAGTGTCTCACAGTGTCTGTTGCAGTGTGACTCACAGTATCTCTGGCAGTGTGTCCCGCATTGTCTATTGCAGTGTGACTCACAGCATCTCTGGCAGTGTATCACACAGTGCCTCTGGCAGTGTGTCTCACAGTATCCCTGGCAGTGTGTCTCACAGTGTCCGTTGCAGAGAGTCCCGCAGTGTCTCTGGCAGTGTGTCTCACAGAGTTTCTGGCAGTGTGAATTGCTCTGTGTCTCGCGCTGGGTCCCACAATGTCTCTGGCAGTGTGTCTCACAGTGTCTCTGGCAGTGTGTCTCACGGTGCCTCCAGCAGTGCGTCTCACAGTGCCTGTGGCACTGTGTCTCACAGTGTCTATTGCAGTTTGACTGACAGTATCTCTGGCAGTGTGTCCCACAGTGTCTATTGCAGTGTGACTCACAGCGTCGCTGGCAGCGTGTCTCACAGTGTTTCTGGCAGTGTCAATTGCTCTGTGTCTAGCACTGTGTCCCACAGTGTCTCTGGCAGTGTGTCTCACAGTGTCTCTGGAAGTGTGTCCCACGGTGTCTCTGGCAGTGTGTCTCACAGTGTCTCTGGAAGTGTGTCTCACAGAGTTTTTGGCTGTGTGAATTGCTCTGTGTCTGGCGCTGTGTCCCACAGTGTCTCTGGCAGTGTGCCTCACAGTGTCTCTGGCAGTGTGTCTCACAGTGTCTCTGGCAGTGTGTCTCACAGTGTCTCTGGCAGTGTGTCTCACAGTGTCTATTGCAGTGTGACTCACAGTGTCTCTGGCAGTGTGTCTCACAGTGTCTATTGCAGTGTGACTCACAGTATCTCTGGCAGTGTGGCCCACACTGTCTATTGCAGTGTGACTCACAGCATCTCTGGCAGTGTATCACACAGTGCCTCTGGCAGTGTGTCTCACAGTATCCCTGGCAGTGTGTCTCACAGTGTCCGTTGCAGTGAGTCCCACAGTGTCTCTGGCAGTGTGTCTCACAGAGTTTCTGGCAGTGTGAATTGCTCTGTGTCTCGCGCTGTGTCCCACAGTGTCTCTGGCAGTGTGTCTCACAGTGTCTCTGGCAGTGTGTCTCACAGTGTCTCTGGCAGTGTGTCTCACCGTGCCTCTGGCAGTGTATCTCACGGTACCACCAGCAGTGTGTCTCACAGTGCCTGTGGCACTGTGTCTCACAGTGTCAATTGCAGTTTGACTTACAGTATCTCTGGCAGTGTGTCCGACAGTGTCTATTGCAGTGTGACTCACAGCGTCGCTGGCAGTGTGTCTCACAGTGTTTCTGGCAGTGTGGATTGCTCTGTGTCTAGCGCTGTGCCCCATAGTGTCCAGGGCAGTGTGTCTCACAGAGTCTTTGGTAGTGTGTCTCACAGTGTCTCTGGCAGTGTGTCCCACGGTGTCTCTGGCAGTGTGTCTCACGGTGTCTCTGGCAGTGTGTCTCACGGTGTCTCTGGCAGTGTGTCTCATGGTGTCTCTGGCAGTGTGTCTCACAATATCTCTCGCAGTCTGTCTCACAGAGTCTCTGGCAGTGTGTCTCTGGCAGTGTGTCTCACGGTGTCTCTGGCAGTGTGACCACAGAGTCTCTGGCCGTGTGACTTCCAGTGTCTCTGGCAGTGTGACTCACAGTGTCTCTGGCAGTGTGTCCCACAGTGTCTCTGCAAGTGTGTCTCACAGAGTATCGGGCAGTGTGTCTCACAGAGTATCTGGCAGTGTGAATGGCTCTGTGTCTGGCGCTGTGTCCCACAGTGTCTCTGGCAGTGTGTCTCATAGCGTCTCTGGCAGTGTGTCTCACAGTGTCTCTGGCAGTGTGTCTCACAGTGTCTCTGGCAGTGTGTCTCACGGTGTCTATGGCAGTGTGTCTCACGGTGTCTCTGGCAGTGTGTCCGGGAGTGTCTCTGGCAGTGTGTCTCACAGTGTCTCGGGCAGTGTGTCTCACAGAATCTCTAGCAGTCTCTCTCCCAGAGTGTCTCGCAGTGTGACTCACAGTGTCTCTGGCAGTGTGTCTCACAGTGTCTCCGGCAGTGTGTCTCACAGAGTTTCTGGCAGTGTGAATTGCTCTGTGTCTCACGCTGTGTCCCACAGTGTCTCTGGCAGTGTGTCTCACAGTGTCTCTGGCAGTATGTCTCACAGTATCTCGGGCAGTGTGTCTCACAGTGCCTCTGGCAGTGTGACATGCTCTGTGTCTGGTAGTGTGTCTCACAGTGTCCATTGCAGTGTGTCTCACAGCGTTTCTGGCTGTGTGAATTGCTCTGTGTCTGGCGCTGTGTCCTACAGTGTCTCTGGCAGTGTGTCTCACAGTGCCTCTGGCAGTGTGTCTCACAGTATCCCTGGCAGTGTGTCTCACAGTGTCCGTTGCAGTGAGTCCCACAGTGTCTCTGGCAGTGTGTCTCTGGCAGTGTGTCTCACGGTGTCTCTGGCAGTGTGACCACAGAGTCTCTGGCCGTGTGATTTCCAGTGTCTCTGGCAGTGTGACTCACAGTGTCTCTGGCAGTGTGTCCCACAGTGTCTCTGGCAGTGTGTCTCACAGAGTATCTGGCAGTGTGTCTCACAGAGTATCTGGCAGTGTGAATTGCTCTGTGTCTGGCGCTGTGTCCCACAATGTCTCTGGCAGTGTGTCTCATAGTGTCTCTGGCAGTGTGTCTCACAGTGTCTCTGGCAGTGTGTCTCACAGTGTCTCTGGCAGTGTGTCTCACGGTGTCAATGGCAGTGTGTCTCACGGTGTCTCTGGCAGTGTGTCCGGGAGTGTCTCTGGCAGTGTGTCTCACAGTGTCTCGGGCAGTGTGACTGACAGAATCTCTAGCAGTCTCTCTCCCAGAGTGTCTCGCCGTGTGTCTCACATTGTCTCTGGCAGTGTGTCTCACAGTATCTCTGGCAGTGTGTCTCACAGTGCTTCTGGCAGTGTGACATGCTCTGTGTCTGGCAGTGTGTCTCACAGTGTCTCTGGCAGCGTGTCTCACAGTGCCTCTGGCAGTGTGTCTCACGGCATCTCTGGCAGTGTGTCTTACAGTACCTCTGGCAGTGTATCTCACGGTGCCTCCAGCAGTGTGTCTCACAGTGCCTCTGGCACAGTGTCTCACAGTGTCTATTGCAGTTTGACTTACAGTATCTCTGGCAGTGTGTCCCACAGTGTCTATTGCAGTGTGACGCACAGTGTCGCTGGAAGTGTGTCTCACAGAGTTTCTGGCAGTGTGAATTGCTCTGTGTCTCGCGCTGTGTCCCACAGTGTCTCTGGCAGTGTGTCTCACAGTATCTCTGGCAGTGTGTCTCACAGTGCCTCTGGCAGTGTGACATGCTCTGTGTCTGGTAGTGTGTCTCACAGTGTCCATTGCAGTGTGTCTCACAGAGTTTCTGGCAGTGTGGATTGCTCTGTGTCTAGTGCAGTGTCCCACAGTGTCTCTGGCAGTGTGTCTCACAGTGTCTCTGGAAGTGTGTCTCACAGAGATGCTGGCTGTGTGAATTGCTCTGTGTCTGGCGCTGTGTCCCACAGTGTCTCTGGCAGTGTGTCTCACAGTGTCTCTGGCAGTGTGTCTCACAGTGTCTCTGGCAGTGTGTCTCACAGTGTCTCTGGCAGCGTGTCTCACAGTGCCTCTGGCAGTGTGTCTCACAGCATCTCTGGCAGTGTGTCTCACAGTGCCTCTGGCAGTGTATCTCACGGTGCCTCCAGCAGTGTGTCTCACAGTGCCTGTGGCACTGTGTCTCACAGTGTCTATTGCAGTTTGACTTACATTATCTCTGGCAGTGTGTCCCACAGTGTCTATTGCAGTGTTACTCACAGCGCCGCTGGCAGTGTGTCTCACAGTGTTTCTGGCAGTGTGGATTGCTCTGTGTCCCACGCTGTGTCCCACAGTGTCTCAGGCATAGTGTCTCACAGTGTCTCTGGCAGTGTGTCTCACAGTCTCTCTGGCAGTGTGTCTCACAGTGTCTCTGGCAGTGTGACATGCTCTGTGTCTGGTAGTGTGTCTCACAGTGTCCATTGCAGTGTGTCTCACAGAGATTCTGGCAGTGTGGATTGCTCTGTGCCTAGTGCTCTGTCCCATAGTGTCTCTGGCAGTGTGTCTCACAGTGTCTCTGGAAGTGTGTCCCACGGTGTCTCTGGCAGTGTGTCTCACAGTGTCTCTGGAAGTGTGTCTCACAGAGTTTCTGGCTGTGTGAATTGCTCTGTGTCTGGCGCTGTGTCCCATAGTGTCTCTGGCAGTGTGTCTCACAGTGTCTCTGGCAGTGTGTCTCACAGTGTCTCTGGCAGTGTGTCTCACAGTGTCTACTGCAGTGTGACTCACAGTGTCTCTGGCAGTGTGTCTCACAGTGTCTGTTGCAGTGTGACTCACAGTATCTCTGGCAGTGTGTCCCGCACTGTCTATTGCAGTGTGACTCACAGCATCTCTGGCAGTGTATCACACAGTGCCTCTGGCAGTGTGTCTCACAGTATCCCTGGCAGTGTGTCTCACAGTGTCCGTTGCAGAGAGTCCCGCAGTGTCTCTGGCAGTGTGTCTCACAGAGTTTCTGGCAGTGTGAATTGCTCTGTGTCTCGCGCTGGGTCCCACAATGTCTCTGGCAGTGTGTCTCACAGTGTCTCTGGCAGTGTGTCTCACGGTGCCTCCAGCAGTGCGTCTCACAGTGCCTGTGGCACTGTGTCTCACAGTGTCTATTGCAGTTTGACTGACAGTATCTCTGGCAGTGTGTCCCACAGTGTCTATTGCAGTGTGACTCACAGCGTCGCTGGCAGCGTGTCTCACAGTGTTTCTGGCAGTGTCAATTGCTCTGTGTCTAGCACTGTGTCCCACAGTGTCTCTGGCAGTGTGTCTCACAGTGTCTCTGGAAGTGTGTCCCACGGTGTCTCTGGCAGTGTGTCTCACAGTGTCTCTGGAAGTGTGTCTCACAGAGTTTTTGGCTGTGTGAATTGCTCTGTGTCTGGCGCTGTGTCCCACAGTGTCTCTGGCAGTGTGCCTCACAGTGTCTCTGGCAGTGTGTCTCACAGTGTCTCTGGCAGTGTGTCTCACAGTGTCTCTGGCAGTGTGTCTCACAGTGTCTATTGCAGTGTGACTCACAGTGTCTCTGGCAGTGTGTCTCACAGTGTCTATTGCAGTGTGACTCACAGTATCTCTGGCAGTGTGGCCCACACTGTCTATTGCAGTGTGACTCACAGCATCTCTGGCAGTGTATCACACAGTGCCTCTGGCAGTGTGTCTCACAGTATCCCTGGCAGTGTGTCTCACAGTGTCCGTTGCAGTGAGTCCCACAGTGTCTCTGGCAGTGTGTCTCACAGAGTTTCTGGCAGTGTGAATTGCTCTGTGTCTCGCGCTGTGTCCCACAGTGTCTCTGGCAGTGTGTCTCACAGTGTCTCTGGCAGTGTGTCTCACAGTGTCTCTGGCAGTGTGTCTCACCGTGCCTCTGGCAGTGTATCTCACGGTACCACCAGCAGTGTGTCTCACAGTGCCTGTGGCACTGTGTCTCACAGTGTCAATTGCAGTTTGACTTACAGTATCTCTGGCAGTGTGTCCGACAGTGTCTATTGCAGTGTGACTCACAGCGTCGCTGGCAGTGTGTCTCACAGTGTTTCTGGCAGTGTGGATTGCTCTGTGTCTAGCGCTGTGCCCCATAGTGTCCAGGGCAGTGTGTCTCACAGAGTCTTTGGTAGTGTGTCTCACAGTGTCTCTGGCAGTGTGTCCCACGGTGTCTCTGGCAGTGTGTCTCACGGTGTCTCTGGCAGTGTGTCTCACGGTGTCTCTGGCAGTGTGTCTCATGGTGTCTCTGGCAGTGTGTCTCACAATATCTCTCGCAGTCTGTCTCACAGAGTCTCTGGCAGTGTGTCTCTGGCAGTGTGTCTCACGGTGTCTCTGGCAGTGTGACCACAGAGTCTCTGGCCGTGTGACTTCCAGTGTCTCTGGCAGTGTGACTCACAGTGTCTCTGGCAGTGTGTCCCACAGTGTCTCTGCAAGTGTGTCTCACAGAGTATCGGGCAGTGTGTCTCACAGAGTATCTGGCAGTGTGAATTGCTCTGTGTCTGGCGCTGTGTCCCACAGTGTCTCTGGCAGTGTGTCTCATAGCGTCTCTGGCAGTGTGTCTCACAGTGTCTCTGGCAGTGTGTCTCACAGTGTCTCTGGCAGTGTGTCTCACGGTGTCTATGGCAGTGTGTCTCACGGTGTCTCTGGCAGTGTGTCCGGGAGTGTCTCTGGCAGTGTGTCTCACAGTGTCTCGGGCAGTGTGTCTCACAGAATCTCTAGCAGTCTCTCTCCCAGAGTGTCTCGCAGTGTGACTCACAGTGTCTCTGGCAGTGTGTCTCACAGTGTCTCCGGCAGTGTGTCTCACAGAGTTTCTGGCAGTGTGAATTGCTCTGTGTCTCACGCTGTGTCCCACAGTGTCTCTGGCAGTGTGTCTCACAGTGTCTCTGGCAGTATGTCTCACAGTATCTCGGGCAGTGTGTCTCACAGTGCCTCTGGCAGTGTGACATGCTCTGTGTCTGGTAGTGTGTCTCACAGTGTCCATTGCAGTGTGTCTCACAGCGTTTCTGGCTGTGTGAATTGCTCTGTGTCTGGCGCTGTGTCCTACAGTGTCTCTGGCAGTGTGTCTCACAGTGCCTCTGGCAGTGTGTCTCACAGTATCCCTGGCAGTGTGTCTCACAGTGTCCGTTGCAGTGAGTCCCACAGTGTCTCTGGCAGTGTGTCTCTGGCAGTGTGTCTCACGGTGTCTCTGGCAGTGTGACCACAGGGTCTCTGGCCGTGTGATTTCCAGTGTCTCTGGCAGTGTGACTCACAGTGTCTCTGGCAGTGTGTCCCACAGTGTCTCTGGCAGTGTGTCTCACAGAGTATCTGGCAGTGTGTCTCACAGAGTATCTGGCAGTGTGAATTGCTCTGTGTCTGGCGCTGTGTCCCACAATGTCTCTGGCAGTGTGTCTCATAGTGTCTCTGGCAGTGTGTCTCACAGTGTCTCTGGCAGTGTGTCTCACAGTGTCTCTGGCAGTGTGTCTCACGGTGTCAATGGCAGTGTGTCTCACGGTGTCTCTGGCAGTGTGTCCGGGAGTGTCTCTGGCAGTGTGTCTCACAGTGTCTCGGGCAGTGTGTCTCACAGAATCTCTAGCAGTCTCTCTCCCAGAGTGTCTCGCCGTGTGTCTCACATTGTCTCTGGCAGTGTGTCTCACAGTATCTCTGGCAGTGTGTCTCACAGTGCTTCTGGCAGTGTGACATGCTCTGTGTCTGGCAGTGTGTCTCACAGTGTCTCTGGCAGCGTGTCTCACAGTGCCTCTGGCAGTGTGTCTCACGGCATCTCTGGCAGTGTGTCTTACAGTGCCTCTGGCAGTGTATCTCACGGTGCCTCCAGCAGTGTGTCTCACAGTGCCTCTGGCACAGTGTCTCACAGTGTCTATTGCAGTTTGACTTACAGTATCTCTGGCAGTGTGTCCCACAGTGTCTATTGCAGTGTGACGCACAGCGTCGCTGGAAGTGTGTCTCACAGAGTTTCTGGCTGTGTGAATTGCTCTATGTCTGGCGCTGTGTCCCACAGTGTCTCTGGCAGTGTGTCTCACAGTGTCTCTGGCAGTGTGTCTCACGGCATCTCTGGCAGTGTGTCTTACAGTGCCTCTGGCAGTGTATCTCACGGTGCCTCCAGCAGTGTGTCTCACAGTGCCTCTGGCACAGTGTCTCACAGTGTCTATTGCAGTTTGACTTACAGTATCTCTGGCAGTGTGTCCCACAGTGTCTATTGCAGTGTGACTCACAGCGTCGCTGGAAGTGTGTCTCACAGAGTTTCTGGCTGTGTGAATTGCTCTATGTCTGGCGCTGTGTCCCACAGTGTCTCTCGCAGTGTGTCTCACAGTGTCTCTGGCAGTGTGTCTCACAGTGTCTCCGGCAGTGTGTCTCACAGAGTTTCTGGCAGTGTGAATTGCTCTGTGTCTCGCGCTGTGTCCCACAGTGTCTCTGGCAGTGTGTCTCACAGTGTCTCTGGCAGTGTGTCTCACAGTATCTCTGGCAGTGTGTCTCACAGTGCCTCTGGCAGTGTGACATGCTCTGTGTCTGGTAGTGTGTCTCACAGTGTCCATTGCAGTGTGTCTCACAGCGTTTCTGGCTGTGTGCATCGCTCTGTGTCTGGCGCTGTGTCCTACAGTGTCTCTGGCAGTGTGTCTCACAGTGCCTCTGGCAGTGTGTCTCACAGTATCCCTGGCAGTGTGTCTCACAGTGTCCGTTGCAGTGAGTCCCACAGTGTCTCTGGCAGTGTGTCTCACAGAGTTTCTGGCAGTGTGAATTGCTCTGTGTCTCGCGCTGGGTCCCACAGTGTTTCTGGCAGTGTGTCTCACAGTGTCTCTGGCAGTGCGTTTCACAGTGCCTGTGGCACTGTCTCACAGTGTCTATTGCAGTGTGACTCAGCGTCGCTGGCAGCATGTCTCACAGTGTTTCTGGCAGTGTGGATTGCTCTGTGTCTAGCGCTGTGTCCCACAGTGTCTCTGGCAGTGTGTCTCACAGTGTCTCTGGCAGTCTGTCTCACAGTGTCTCTGGCAACGTGTCTCACAGTGCCTCTGACAGTGTGTCTCACAGTGCCTCTGGCAGTGTGTCTCACAGTGCCTCTGGCAGTGTGTCTCACGGTGCCTCCAGCAGTGTGTCTCACAGTGCCTCTGGCACTGTGTCTCAGTGTCTATTGCAGTTTGACTTACAGTATCTCTGGCAGTGTGTCCCACAGTGTCTATTGCAGTGTGACTCACAGCGTCGCTGGCAGTGTGTCTCACAGTGTTTCTGGCAGTGTGTCTGACAGTGTCTCTGGCAGTGTGTCTCACAGTGACTCTGGCAGTGTGTCTCACAGTGTCTCTGGCAGTGTGTCTCACGGTGACTCTGGCAGTGTGCCTCACAGTGTCTCTGACAATGTGTCTCACAGTGTCTCTGGCAGCGCGACGCACAGTGCCTCTGGCAGTGTGTCTCACAGTATCCCTGGCAGTGTGTCTCACAGTGTCCGTTGCAGTGAGTCCCACAGTGTCTCTGGCAGTGTGTCTCACAGTGTCTCTGGCAGTGTGTCTCACAGTGTCTCTGGCAGCGTGCCTCACAGTGCCTCTGGCAGTGTGTCTCACAGCATCTCTGGCAGTGTGTCTCACCGTGCCTCTGGCAGTGTATCTCACGGTGCCACCAGCAGTGTGTCTCACAGTGCCTCTGGCACTGTGAATCACAGTGTCTATTGCAGTTTGACTTACAGTATCTCTGGCAATGTGTCCCACAGTGTCTATTGCAGTGTGACTCACAGCCTCGCTGGCAGTGTGTCTCACAGTGTTTCTGGCAGTGTGGATTGCTCTGTGACTTGCGCTGTGTCCCACAGTGTCTTGGGCAGTGTGTCTCACAGACTCTCTGGTAGTGTGTCTCACAGTGTCTCTGGCAGTGTGTCTCACGGTGTCTCTGGCAGTGTGTCTCACGGTGTCTCTGGCAGTGTGTCTCACGGTGTCTCTGGCAGTGTGTCTCATGGTGTCTCTGGCAGTGTGGCTCACAATATCTCTCGCAGTCTGTCTCACAGAGTCTCTGGCAGTGTGTCTCACGGTGTCTCTGGCAGTGTGTCTCACGGTGTCTCTGGCAGTGTGACCACAGAGTCTCTGGCCGTGTGATTTCCAGTGTCTCTGGCAGTGTGGCTCACAGTGTCTCTGGCAGTGTGTCCCACAGTGTCTCTGGCAGTGTGTCTCATGGTGTCTCTGGCAGTGTGTCTCACGGTGTCTCTGGCAGTGTGACCACAGATTCTCTGGCCGTGTGATTTCCAGTGTCTCTGGCAGTGTGACTCACAGTGTCTCTGGCAGTGTGTCCCACAGTGTCTCTGGCAGTGTGTCTCACAGAGTATCTGGCAGTGTGTCTCACAGAGTATCTGGCAGTGTGAATTGCTCTATGTTCCGCGCTGTGTCCCACAGTGTCTCTGGCAGTGTGTCTCACAGTATCCCTGGCAGTGTATCTTTCAGTGTCCGTTGCAGTGAGTACCACAGTGTCTCTGGCAGTGGATCTCACAGAGTTTCTGGCAGTGTGAATTGCTCTATGTCCCGCGCTGTGTCCCACAGTGTCTCTGGCAGTGTGTCTCACAGTGTCTTTGGCAGTCTGTCTCACAGTATCTCTGGCAGTGTGTCTCACAGTGTCTCTGGCAGTGTGTCTCACGGTGACTCTGGCAGTGTGTCTCACAGTGTCTCTGACAATGTGTCTCACAGTGTCTCTGGCAGCGCGACGCACAGTGCCTCTGGCAGTGTGTCTCACAGTATCCCTGGCAGTGTGTCTCACAGTGTCCGTTGCAGTGAGTCCCACAGTGTCTCTGGCAGTGTGTCTCACAGTGTCTCTGGCAGTGTGTCTCACAGTGTCTCTGGCAGCGTGCCTCACAGTGCCTCTGGCAGTGTGTCTCACAGCATCTCTGGCAGTGTGTCTCACCGTGCCTCTGGCAGTGTATCTCACGGTGCCACCAGCAGTGTGTCTCACAGTGCCTCTGGCACTGTGAATCACAGTGTCTATTGCAGTTTGACTTACAGTATCTCTGGCAATGTGTCCCACAGTGTCTATTGCAGTGTGACTCACAGCCTCGCTGGCAGTGTGTCTCACAGTGTTTCTGGCAGTGTGGATTGCTCTGTGACTTGCGCTGTGTCCCACAGTGTCTTGGGCAGTGTGTCTCACAGACTCTCTGGTAGTGTGTCTCACAGTGTCTCTGGCAGTGTGTCTCACGGTGTCTCTGGCAGTGTGTCTCACGGTGTCTCTGGCAGTGTGTCTCACGGTGTCTCTGGCAGTGTGTCTCATGGTGTCTCTGGCAGTGTGGCTCACAATATCTCTCGCAGTCTGTCTCACAGAGTCTCTGGCAGTGTGTCTCACGGTGTCTCTGGCAGTGTGTCTCACGGTGTCTCTGGCAGTGTGACCACAGAGTCTCTGGCCGTGTGATTTCCAGTGTCTCTGGCAGTGTGACTCACAGTGTCTCTGGCAGTGTGTCCCACAGTGTCTCTGGCAGTGTGTCTCATGGTGTCTCTGGCAGTGTGTCTCACGGTGTCTCTGGCAGTGTGACCACAGATTCTCTGGCCGTGTGATTTCCAGTGTCTCTGGCAGTGTGACTCACAGTATCTCTGGCAGTGTGTCTCACAGTGCCTCTGGCAGTGTGACATGCTCTCTGTCTGGTAGTGTGTCTCACAGTGTCCATTGCAGTGTGTCTCACAGAGTTTCTGGCAGTGTGGATTGCTCTGTGTCTAGTGCTGTGTCCCACAGTGTCTCTGGCAGTGTGTCTCACAGTGTCTCTGGCAGCGTGCCTCACAGTGCCTCTGGCAGTGTGTCTCACAGCATCTCTGGCAGTGTGTCTCACCGTGCCTCTGGCAGTGTATCTCACGGTGTCACCAGCAGTGTGTCTCACAGTGCCTCTGGCACTGTGAATCACAGTGTCTATTGCAGTTTGACTTACAGTATCTCTGGCAATGTGTCCCACAGTGTCTATTGCAGTGTGACTCACAGCCTCGCTGGCAGTGTGTCTCACAGTGTTTCTGGCAGTGTGGATTGCTCTGTGACTTGCGCTGTGTCCCACAGTGTCTTGGGCAGTGTGTCTCACAGACTCTCTGGTAGTGTGTCTCACAGTGTCTCTGGCAGTGTGTCTCACGGTGTCTCTGGCAGTGTGTCTCACGGTGTCTCTGGCAGTGTGTCTCACGGTGTCTCTGGCAGTGTGACCACAGAGTCTCTGGCCGTGTGATTTCCAGTGTCTCTGGCAGTGTGACTCACAGTGTCTCTGGCAGTGTGTCCCACAGTGTCTCTGGCAGTGTGTCTCATGGTGTCTCTGGCAGTGTGTCTCACGGTGTCTCTGGCAGTGTGACCACAGATTCTCTGGCCGTGTGATTTCCAGTGTCTCTGGCAGTGTGACTCACTGTGTCTCTGGCAGTGTGTCCCACAGTGTCTCTGGCAGTGTGTCTCACAGAGTATCTGGCAGTGTGTCCCACAGTGTCTCTGGCAGTGTGTCTCACAGTATCCCTGGCAGTGTATCTTTCAGTGTCCGTTGCAGTGAGTACCACAGTGTCTCTGGCAGTGGATCTCACAGAGTTTCTGGCAGTGTGAATTGCTCTATGTCCCGCGCTGTGTCCCACAGTGTCTCTGGCAGTGTGTCTCACAGTGTCTTTGGCAGTCTGTCTCACAGTATCTCTGGCAGTGTGTCTCACAGTGTCTCTGGCAGTGTGACATGCTCTGTGTCTGGTCGTGTGTCTCACAGTGTCCATTGCAGTGTGTCTCACAGAGTTTCTGGCAGTGTGCATTGCTCTGTGTCGAGTGCTGTGTCCCACAGTGTCTCTGGCAGTGTGTCTCACAGTGTCTCTGGCAGCGTGACGCACAGTGCCTCTGGCAGTGTGTCTCACAGTATCCCTGGCAGTGTGTCTCACAGTGTCCGTTGCAGTGAGTCCCACAGTGTCTCTGGCAGTGTGTCTTACAGAGTTTCTGGCAGTGTGAATTGCTCTGTGTCTCGCGCTGTGTCCCACAGTGTCTCTGGCAGTGTGTCTCACAGTATCTCTGGCAGTGTGTCTCACAGTGCCTCTGGCAGTGTGACATGCTCTCTGTCTGGTAGTGTGTCTCACAGTGTCCATTGCAGTGTGTCTCACAGAGTTTCTGGCAGTGTGGATTGCTCTGTGTCTAGTGCTGTGTCCCACAGTGTCTCTGGCAGTGTGTCTCACAGTGTCTCTGGAAGTGTGTCTCACAGAGATGCTGGCTGTGTGAATTGCTCTGTGTCTGGCGCTGTGTCCCACAGTGTCTCTGGCAGTGTGTCTCACAGTGTCTCTGGCAGTGTGTCTCACAGTGTCTCTGGCAGTGTGTCTCACAGTGTCTCTGGCAGCGTGTCTCACAGTGCCTCTGGCAGTGTGTCTCACAGCATCTCTGGCAGTGTGTCTCACAGTGCCTCTGGCAGTGTATCTCACGGTGCCTCCAGCAGTGTGTCTCACAGTGCCTGTGGCACTGTGTCTCACAGTGTCTATTGCAGTTTGACTTACATTATCTCTGGCAGTGTGTCCCACAGTGTCTATTGCAGTGTTACTCACAGCGCCGCTGGCAGTGTGTCTCACAGTGTTTCTGGCAGTGTGAATTGCTCTGTGTCCCGCGCTGTGTCCCACAGTGTCTCAGGCATAGTGTCTCACAGTGTCTCTGGCAGTGTGTCTCACAGTATCTCTGGCAGTGTGTCTCACAGTGTCTCTGGCAGTGTGACATGCTCTGTGTCTGGTAGTGTGTCTCACAGTGTCCATTGCAGTGTGTCTCACAGAGATTCTGGCAGTGTGGATTGCTCTGTGCCTAGTGCTCTGTCCCATAGTGTCTCTGGCAGTGTGTCTCACAGTGTCTCTGGAAGTGTGTCCCACGGTGTCTCTGGCAGTGTGTCTCACAGTGTCTCTGGAAGGGTGTCTCACAGAGTTTCTGGCTGTGTGAATTGCTCTGTGTCTGGCGCTGTGTCCCATAGTGTCTCTTGCAGTGTGTCTCACAGTGTCTCTGGCAGTGTGTCTCACAGTGTCTCTGGCAGTGTGTCTCACAGTGTCTCTGGCAGTGTGTCTCACAGTGTCTACTGCAGTGTGACTCACAGTGTCTCTGGCAGTGTGTCTCACAGTGTCTGTTGCAGTGTGACTCACAGTATCTCTGGCAGTGTGTCCCACACTGTCTATTGCAGTGTGACTCACAGCATCTCTGGCAGTGTATCACACAGTGCCTCTGGCAGTGTGTCTCACAGTATCCCTGGCAGTGTGTCTCACAGTGTCCGTTGCAGAGAGTCCCACAGTGTCTCTGGCAGTGTGTCTCACAGAGTTTCTGGCAGTGTGAATTGCTCTGTGTCTCGCGCTGGGTCCCACAATGTCTCTGGCAGTGTGTCTCACAGTGTCTCTGGCAGTGTGTCTCACAGTGTCTCTGGCAGTGTGTCTCACGGTGCCTCCAGCAGTGCGTCTCACAGTGCCTGGGGCACTGTGTCTCACAGTGTCTATTGCAGTTTGACTGACAGTATCTCTGGCAGTGTGTCCCACAGTGTCTATTGCAGTGTGACTCACAGCATCGCTGGCAGCGTGTCTCACAGTGTTTCTGGCAGTGTCGATTGCTCTGTGTCTAGCACTGTGTCCCACAGTGTCTCTGGCAGTGTGTCTCACAGTGTCTCTGGAAGTGTGTCCCACGGTGTCTCTGGCAGTGTGTCTCACAGTGTCTCTGGCAGTGTGTCTCACAGTGTCTATTGCAGTGTGACTCACAGTGTCTCTGGCAGTGTGTCTCACAGTGTCTATTGCAGTGTGACTCACAGTATCTCTGGCAGTGTGGCCCACACTGTCTATTGCAATGTGACTCACAGCATCTCTGGCAGTGTATCACACAGTGCCTCTGGCAGTGTGTCTCACAGTATCCCTGGCAGTGTGTCTCACAGTGTCCGTTGCAGTGAGTCCCACAGTGTCTCTGGCAATGTGTCTCACAGAGTTTCTGGCAGTGTGAATTGCTCTGTGTCTCGCGCTGTGTCCCACAGTGTCTCTGGCAGTGTGTCTCACAGTGTCTCTGGCAGTGTGTCTCACAGTGTCTCTGGCAGTGTGTCTCACAGTGTCTCTGGCAGTGTGTCTCACAGTGCCTCTGGCAGTGTATCTCACGGTACCACCAGCAGTGTGTCTCACAGTGCCTGTGGCACTGTGTCTCACAGTGTCTATTGCAGTTTGACTTACATTATCTCTGGCAGTGTGTCCGACAGTGTCTATTGCAGTGTGACTCACAGCGTCGCTGGCAGTGTGTCTCACAGTGTTTCTGGCAGTGTGGATTGCTCTGTGTCTAGCGCTGTGCCCCATAGTGTCCAGGGCAGTGTGTCTCACAGAGTCTTTGGTAGTGTGTCTCACAGTGTCTCTGGCAGTGTGTGCCACGGTGTCTCTGGCAGTGTGTCTCACGGTGTCTCTGGCAGTGTGTCTCACGGTGTCTCTGGCAGTGTGTCTCATGGTGTCTCTGGCAGTGTGTCTCACAATATCTCTCGCAGTCTGTCTCACAGAGTCTCTGGCAGTGTGTCTCTGGCAGTGTGTCTCACGGTGTCTCTGGCAGTGTGACCACAGAGTCTCTGGCCGTGTGACTTCCAGTGTCTCTGGCAGTGTGACTCACAGTGTCTCTGGCAGTGTGTCCCACAGTGTCTCTGCAAGTGTGTCTCACAGAGTATCGGGCAGTGTGTCTCACAGAGTATCTGGCAGTGTGAATTGCTCTGTGTCTGGCGCTGTGTCCCACAGTGTCTCTGGCAGTGTGTCTCATAGTGTCTCTGGCAGTGTGTCTCACAGTGTCTCTGGCAGTGTGTCTCACAGTGTCTCTGGCAGTGTGTCTCACGGTGTCTATGGCAGTGTGTCTCACGGTGTCTCTGGCAGTGTGTCCGGGAGTGTCTCTGGCAGTGTGTCTCACAGTGTCTCGGGCAGTGTGTCTCACAGAATCTCTAGCAGTCTCTCTCCCAGAGTGTCTCGCAGTGTGACTCACAGTGTCTCTGGCAGTGTGTCTCACAGTGTCTCCGGTAGTGTGTCTCACAGAGTTTCTGGCAGAGTGAATTGCACTGTGTCTCGCGCTGTGTCCCACAGTGTCTCTGGCAGTGTGTCTCACAGTGTCTCTGGCAGTATGTCTCACAGTATCTCGGGCAGTGTGTCTCACAGTGCCTCTGGCAGTGTGACATGCTCTGTGTCTGGTAGTGTGTCTCACAGTGTCCATTGCAGTGTGTCTCACAGCGTTTCTGGCTGTGTGAATTACTCTGTGTCTGGCGCTGTGTCCTACAGTGTCTCTGGCAGTGTGTCTCACAGTGCCTCTGGCAGTGTGTCTCACAGTATCCCTGGCAGTGTGTCTCACAGTGTCCGTTGCAGTGAGTCCCACAGTGTCTCTGGCAGTGTGTCTCACAGAGTTTCTGGCAGTGTGAATTGCTCTGTGTCTCGCGCTGGGTCCCACAATGTCTCTGGCAGTGTGTCTCACAGTGTCTCTGGCAGTGTGTCTCACGGTGCCTCCAGCAGTGTGTCTCACAGTGCCTGTGGCACTGTGTCTCACAGTGTCTATTGCAGTTTGACTGACAGTATCTCTGGCAGTGTGTCTCACAGTGTCTCTGGAAGTGTGTCTCACAGAGATTCTGGCTGTGTGAATTGCTGTGTGTCTGGCGCTGTGTCCCACAGTGTCTCTGGCAGTGTGTCTCACAGTGTCTCTGGCAGTGTGTCTCACAGTGTCTCTGGCAGTGTGTCTCACAGTGTCTCTGGCAGCGTGTCCCTCAGTGTCTATTGCAGTGTGACTCACAGCGTCGCTGGCAGTGTGTCTCACAGCGTTTCTGCCAGTGTGGATTGCTCTGTGTCTAGCGCTGTGTCCCACAGTGTCTCTGGCAGTGTGTCTCACAGTGTCTCTGGCAGTGTGTCTCACAGTGTCTCTGGCAGCGTGTCTCACAGTGCCTCTGGCAGTGTGTCTCTCAGCATCTCTGGCAGGGTGTCTTACAGTGCCTCTGGCAGTGTGTCTCACGGTGCCTCCAGCAATGTGTCTCACAGTGCCTCTGGCACTCTGTCTCAGTGTCTATTGCAGTGTGACTCACAGCGTCGCTGGAAGTGTGTCTCACAGAGTTTCTGGCTGTGTGAATTGCTCTGTGTCTGGCGCTGTGTCCCACAGTGTCTCTGGCAGTGTGTCTCACAGTGTCTCTGGCAGTGTGTCTCACAGTGTCTCTGGCAGCGTGCCTCACAGTGCCTCTGGCAGTGTGTCTCACAGCATCTGTGGCAGTGTGTCTCACCGTGCCTCTGGCAGTGTATCTCACGGTGCCACCAGCAGTGTGTCTCACAGTGCCTCTGGCACTGTGAATCACAGTGTCTATTGCAGTTTGACTTACAGTATCTCTGGCAATGTGTCCCACAGTGTCTATTGCAGTGTGACTCACAGCCTCGCTGGCAGTGTGTCTCACAGTGTTTCTGGCAGTGTGGATTGCTCTGTGACTTGCGCTGTGTCCCACAGTGTCTTGGGCAGTGTGTCTCACAGACTCTCTGGTAGTGTGTCTCACAGTGTCTCTGGCAGTGTGTCTCACGGTGTCTCTGGCAGTGTGTCTCACGGTGTCTCTGGCAGTGTGTCTCACGGTGTCTCTGGCAGTGTGTCTCATGGTGTCTCTGGCAGTGTGTCTCACAATATCTCTCTCAGTCTGTCTCACAGAGTCTCTGGCAGTGTGTCTCACGGTGTCTCTGGCAGTGTGTCTCACGGTGTCTCTGGCAGTGTGACCACAGAGTCTCTGGCCGTGTGATTTCCAGTGTCTCTGGCAGTGTGACTCACAGTGTCTCTGGCAGTGTGTCCCACAGTGTCTCTGGCAGTGTGTCTCACAGAGTATCTGGCAGTGTGTCTCACAGAGTATCTGGAAGTGTGAATTACTCTCTGTCTGGCGCTGTGTCCCACAGTATCGCTGGCAGTGTGTCTCACACTGTCTCTGGCAGTGTGCCTCACAGTGTCTCTGGCAGCGTGTCTCACAGTGCCTCTGGTAGTGTGTCTCACAGCATCTCTGGCAGTGTGTCTCAGTGCCTCTGGCAGTGTATCTCACTGTGCCTCCAGCAGTGTGTCTCACAGTGCCTCTGGCACTATGTCTCACAGTGTCTATTGCAGTGTGACTCACAGTATCTCTGGCAGTGTGTCCCAGTGTCTATTGCAGTGTGACTCACAGCGTCTCTGGCAGTGTGTCTCACAGTGTCTCTGGCAGTGTGTCTCACAGTGACCATTGCAGTGTGACTCACAGTGTCTCTGGCAGTGTGTCTCACAGTGTTGCTGGCAGTGTGTCTCAGAGTGTCTCTGGCAGTGTGTCTCACAGTGTCTCTGGCAGTGTGTCTCACGGTGTCTCTGGCAGTGTGCCTCACAGTGTTGCTGGCAGTGTGTCTCAGAGTGTCTCTGGCAGTGTGTCTCACAGTGTCTCTGGCAGTGTGTCTCACGGTGTCTCTGGCAGTGTGCCTCACGCTGTCTCTGGCAGTGTGTCCCACGGTGTCTCTGGTAGTGTGTCTCACGGTGTCTCTGGCAGTGTGTCTCACAGTATCTCTAGCAGTCTGTCTCCCAGAGTGTCTCGCAGTGTGACTCACTGTGTCTCTGGCAGTGTGTCTCACAGTGTCTCTGGCAGTGTGTCTCACAGTGTCTATTGCAGTGTGACTCACTGTATCTCTGGCAGTGTGTCCCACAGTGTCTATTGCAGTGTGACTCACAGCATCTCTGGCAGTGTATCTCACAGTGCCTCTGGCAGTGTGTCTCACAGTGTCCGTTGCAGTGAGTCCCACAGTGTCTCTGGCAGTGTGTCTCACAGAGTTTCTGGCAGTGTGAATTGCTCTGTGTCTCGCGCTGTGTCCCACAGTGTCTCTAGCAGTGTGTCTCTGGCAGTGTGTCTCACAGTATCTCTGGCAGTGTATCTCACAGTGCCTCTGGCAGTGTGTCTCACAGTATCCCTGGCAGTGTGTCTCACAGTGTCCGTTGCAGTGAGTCCCACAGTGTCTCTGGCAGTGTGTCTCACAGAGTTTCTGGCAGTGTGAATTGCTCTGTGTCTCGCGCTGTGTCCCACAGTGTCTCTGGCAGTGTGTCTCACAGTGTCTCTGGCAGTGTGTTTCACAGTGTCTCTGGCAGTGTGTCTCACAGTGTCTCTGGCAGCGTGTCTCACAGTGCCTCTGGCAGTGTGTCTCACAGCATCTCTGGCAGTGTGTCTCACAGTGCCTCTGGCAGTGCATCTCACGGGCCTCCAGCAGTGTGTCTCACAGTGCCTCTGGCACTGTGTCTCACAGTGTCTATTGCAGTTTGACTTACAGTATCTCTGGCAGTGTGTCCCACAGTGTCTATTGCAGTGTGACTCACAGCGTCGCTGGCAGTGTGTCTCACAGTGTTTTTGGCAGTGTGGATTGCTCTGTGTCTAGCGCTGTGTCCCACAGTGTCTCTGGCAGTGTGTCTCATGGTGTCTCTGGCAGTGTGGCTCACAATATCTCTCGCAGTCTGTCTCACAGAGTCTCTGGCAGTGTGTCTCACGGTGTCTCTGGCAGTGTGTCTCACGGTGTCTCTGGCAGTGTGACCACAGAGTCTCTGGCCGTGTGATTTCCAGTGTCTCTGGCAGTGTGACTCACAGTGTCTCTGGCAGTGTGTCCCACAGTGTCTCTGGCAGTGTGTCTCATGGTGTCTCTGGCAGTGTGTCTCACGGTGTCTCTGGCAGTGTGACCACAGATTCTCTGGCCGTGTGATTTCCAGTGTCTCTGGCAGTGTGACTCACAGTGTCTCTGGCAGTGTGTCCCACAGTGTCTCTGGCAGTGTGTCTCACAGAGTATCTGGCAGTGTGTCTCACAGAGTATCTGGCAGTGTGAATTGCTCTATGTTCCGCGCTGTGTCCCACAGTGTCTCTGGCAGTGTGTCTCACAGTATCCCTGGCAGTGTATCTTTCAGTGTCCGTTGCAGTGAGTACCACAGTGTCTCTGGCAGTGGATCTCACAGAGTTTCTGGCAGTGTGAATTGCTCTATGTCCCGCGCTGTGTCCCACAGTGTCTCTGGCAGTGTGTCTCACAGTGTCTTTGGCAGTCTGTCTCACAGTATCTCTGGCAGTGTGTCTCACAGTGTCTCTGGCAGTGTGACATGCTCTGTGTCTGGTCGTGTGTCTCACAGTGTCCATTGCAGTGTGTCTCACAGAGTTTCTGGCAGTGTGCATTGCTCTGTGTCGAGTGCTGTGTCCCACAGTGTCTCTGGCAGTGTGTCTCACAGTGTCTCTGGCAGCGTGACGCACAGTGCCTCTGGCAGTGTGTCTCACAGTATCCCTGGCAGTGTGTCTCACAGTGTCCGTTGCAGTGAGTCCCACAGTGTCTCTGGCAGTGTGTCTTACAGAGTTTCTGGCAGTGTGAATTGCTCTGTGTCTCGCGCTGTGTCCCACAGTGTCTCTGGCAGTGTGTCTCACAGTATCTCTGGCAGTGTGTCTCACAGTGCCTCTGGCAGTGTGACATGCTCTGTGTCTGGTAGTGTGTCTCACAGTGTCCATTGCAGTGTGTCTCACAGAGTTTCTGGCAGTGTGGATTGCTCTGTGTCTAGTGCAGTGTCCCACAGTGTCTCTGGCAGTGTGTCTCACAGTGTCTCTGGAAGTGTGTCTCACAGAGATGCTGGCTGTGTGAATTGCTCTGTGTCTGGCGCTGTGTCCCACAGTGTCTCTGGCAGTGTGTCTCACAGTGTCTCTGGCAGTGTGTCTCACAGTGTCTCTGGCAGTGTGTCTCACAGTGTCTCTGGCAGCGTGTCTCACAGTGCCTCTGGCAGTGTGTCTCACAGCATCTCTGGCAGTGTGTCCCACAGTGTCTATTGCAGTGTGACTCACAGCGTCGCTGGCAGTGTGTCTCACAGTGTTTCTGGCAGTGTGTCTCACAGTGTCTCTGGCAGTGTGTCTCACAGTGACTCTGGCAGTGTGTCTCACAGTGTCTCTGGCAGTGTGTCTCACGGTGACTCTGGCAGTGTGTCTCACAGTGTCTCTGACAATGTGTCTCACAGTGTCTCTGGCAGCGCGACGCACAGTGCCTCTGGCAGTGTGTCTCACAGTATCCCTGGCAGTGTGTCTCACAGTGTCCGTTGCAGTGAGTCCCACAGTGTCTCTGGCAGTGTGTCTCACAGTGTCTCTGGCAGTGTGTCTCACAGTGTCTCTGGCAGCGTGCCTCACAGTGCCTCTGGCAGTGTGTCTCACAGCATCTCTGGCAGTGTGTCTCACCGTGCCTCTGGCAGTGTATCTCACGGTGCCACCAGCAGTGTGTCTCACAGTGCCTCTGGCACTGTGAATCACAGTGTCTATTGCAGTTTGACTTACAGTATCTCTGGCAATGTGTCCCACAGTGTCTATTGCAGTGTGACTCACAGCCTCGCTGGCAGTGTGTCTCACAGTGTTTCTGGCAGTGTGGATTGCTCTGTGACTTGCGCTGTGTCCCACAGTGTCTTGGGCAGTGTGTCTCACAGACTCTCTGGTAGTGTGTCTCACAGTGTCTCTGGCAGTGTGTCTCACGGTGTCTCTGGCAGTGTGTCTCACGGTGTCTCTGGCAGTGTGTCTCACGGTGTCTCTGGCAGTGTCTCTCATGGTGTCTCTGGCAGTGTGGCTCACAATATCTCTCGCAGTCTGTCTCACAGAGTCTCTGGCAGTGTGTCTCACGGTGTCTCTGGCAGTGTGTCTCACGGTGTCTCTGGCAGTGTGACCACAGAGTCTCTGGCCGTGTGATTTCCAGTGTCTCTGGCAGTGTGACTCACAGTGTCTCTGGCAGTGTGTCCCACAGTGTCTCTGGCAGTGTGTCTCATGGTGTCTCTGGCAGTGTGTCTCACGGTGTCTCTGGCAGTGTGACCACAGATTCTCTGGCCGTGTGATTTCCAGTGTCTCTGGCAGTGTGACTCACAGTGTCTCTGGCAGTGTGTCCCACAGTGTCTCTGGCAGTGTGTCTCACAGAGTATCTGGCAGTGTGTCTCACAGAGTATCTGGCAGTGTGAATTGCTCTATGTTCCGCGCTGTGTCCCACAGTGTCTCTGGCAGTGTGTCTCACAGTATCCCTGGCAGTGTATCTTTCAGTGTCCGTTGCAGTGAGTACCACAGTGTCTCTGGCAGTGGATCTCACAGAGTTTCTGGCAGTGTGAATTGCTCTATGTCCCGCGCTGTGTCCCACAGTGTCTCTGGCAGTGTGTCTCACAGTGTCTTTGGCAGTCTGTCTCACAGTATCTCTGGCAGTGTGTCTCACAGTGTCTCTGGCAGTGTGACATGCTCTGTGTCTGGTCGTGTGTCTCACAGTGTCCATTGCAGTGTGTCTCACAGAGTTTCTGGCAGTGTGCATTGCTCTGTGTCGAGTGCTGTGTCCCACAGTGTCTCTGGCAGTGTGTCTCACAGTGTCTCTGGCAGCGTGACGCACAGTGCCTCTGGCAGTGTGTCTCACAGTATCCCTGGCAGTGTGTCTCACAGTGTCCGTTGCAGTGAGTCCCACAGTGTCTCTGGCAGTGTGTCTTACAGAGTTTCTGGCAGTGTGAATTGCTCTGTGTCTCGCGCTGTGTCCCACAGTGTCTCTGGCAGTGTGTCTCACAGTATCTCTGGCAGTGTGTCTCACAGTGCCTCTGGCAGTGTGACATGCTCTGTGTCTGGTAGTGTGTCTCACAGTGTCCATTGCAGTGTGTCTCACAGAGTTTCTGGCAGTGTGGATTGCTCTGTGTCTAGTGCAGTGTCCCACAGTGTCTCTGGCAGTGTGTCTCACAGTGTCTCTGGAAGTGTGTCTCACAGAGATGCTGGCTGTGTGAATTGCTCTGTGTCTGGCGCTGTGTCCCACAGTGTCTCTGGCAGTGTGTCTCACAGTGTCTCTGGCAGTGTGTCTCACAGTGTCTCTGGCAGTGTGTCTCACAGTGTCTCTGGCAGCGTGTCTCACAGTGCCTCTGGCAGTGTGTCTCACAGCATCTCTGGCAGTGTGTCTCACAGTGCCTCTGGCAGTGTATCTCACGGTGCCTCCAGCAGTGTGTCTCACAGTGCCTGTGGCACTGTGTCTCACAGTGTCTATTGCAGTTTGACTTACATTATCTCTGGCAGTGTGTCCCACAGTGTCTATTGCAGTGTTACTCACAGCGCCGCTGGCAGTGTGTCTCACAGTGTTTCTGGCAGTGTGGATTGCTCTGTGTCCCACGCTGTGTCCCACAGTGTCTCAGGCATAGTGTCTCACAGTGTCTCTGGCAGTGTGTCTCACAGTATCTCTGGCAGTGTGTCTCACAGTGTCTCTGGCAGTGTGACATGCTCTGTGTCTGGTAGTGTGTCTCACAGTGTCCATTGCAGTGTGTCTCACAGAGATTCTGGCAGTGTGGATTGCTCTGTGCCTAGTGCTCTGTCCCACAGTGTCTCTGGCAGTGTGTCTCACAGTGTCTCTGGAAGTGTGTCCCACGGTGTCTCTGGCAGTGTGTCTCACAGTGTCTCTGGAAGTGTGTCTCACAGAGTTTCTGGCTGTGTGAATTGCTCTGTGTCTGGCGCTGTGTCCCATAGTGTCTCTGGCAGTGTGTCTCACAGTGTCTCTGGCAGTGTGTCTCACAGTGTCTCTGGCAGTGTGTCTCACAGTGTCTCTGGCAGTGTGTCTCACAGTGTCTACTGCAGTGTGACTCACAGTGTCTCTGGCAGTGTGTCTCACAGTGTCTGTTGCAGTGTGACTCACAGTATCTCTGGCAGTGTGTCCCGCACTGTCTATTGCAGTGTGACTCACAGCATCTCTGGCAGTGTATCACACAGTGCCTCTGGCAGTGTGTCTCACAGTATCCCTGGCAGTGTGTCTCACAGTGTCCGTTGCAGAGAGTCCCGCAGTGTCTCTGGCAGTGTGTCTCACAGAGTTTCTGGCAGTGTGAATTGCTCTGTGTCTCGCGCTGGGTCCCACAATGTCTCTGGCAGTGTGTCTCACAGTGTCTCTGGCAGTGTGTCTCACGGTGCCTCCAGCAGTGCGTCTCACAGTGCCTGTGGCACTGTGTCTCACAGTGTCTATTGCAGTTTGACTGACAGTATCTCTGGCAGTGTGTCCCACAGTGTCTATTGCAGTGTGACTCACAGCGTCGCTGGCAGCGTGTCTCACAGTGTTTCTGGCAGTGTCAATTGCTCTGTGTCTAGCACTGTGTCCCACAGTGTCTCTGGCAGTGTGTCTCACAGTGTCTCTGGAAGTGTGTCCCACGGTGTCTCTGGCAGTGTGTCTCACAGTGTCTCTGGAAGTGTGTCTCACAGAGTTTTTGGCTGTGTGAATTGCTCTGTGTCTGGCGCTGTGTCCCACAGTGTCTCTGGCAGTGTGCCTCACAGTGTCTCTGGCAGTGTGTCTCACAGTGTCTCTGGCAGTGTGTCTCACAGTGTCTCTGGCAGTGTGTCTCACAGTGTCTATTGCAGTGTGACTCACAGTGTCTCTGGCAGTGTGTCTCACAGTGTCTATTGCAGTGTGACTCACAGTATCTCTGGCAGTGTGGCCCACACTGTCTATTGCAGTGTGACTCACAGCATCTCTGGCAGTGTATCACACAGTGCCTCTGGCAGTGTGTCTCACAGTATCCCTGGCTGTGTGTCTCACAGTGTCCGTTGCAGTGAGTCCCACAGTGTCTCTGGCAGTGTGTCTCACAGAGTTTCTGGCAGTGTGAATTGCTCTGTGTCTCGCGCTGTGTCCCACAGTGTCTCTGGCAGTGTGTCTCACAGTGTCTCTGGCAGTGTGTCTCACAGTGTCTCTGGCAGTGTGTCTCACCGTGCCTCTGGCAGTGTATCTCACGGTACCACCAGCAGTGTGTCTCACAGTGCCTGTGGCACTGTGTCTCACAGTGTCAATTGCAGTTTGACTTACAGTATCTCTGGCAGTGTGTCCGACAGTGTCTATTGCAGTGTGACTCACAGCCTCGCTGGCAGTGTGTCTCACAGTGTTTCTGGCAGTGTGGATTGCTCTGTGTCTAGCGCTGTGCCCCATAGTGTCCAGGGCAGTGTGTCTCACAGAGTCTTTGGTAGTGTGTCTCACAGTGTCTCTGGCAGTGTGTCCCACGGTGTCTCTGGCAGTGTGTCTCACGGTGTCTCTGGCAGTGTGTCTCACGGTGTCTCTGGCAGTGTGTCTCATGGTGTCTCTGGCAGTGTGTCTCACAATATCTCTCGCAGTCTGTCTCACAGAGTCTCTGGCAGTGTGTCTCTGGCAGTGTGTCTCACGGTGTCTCTGGCAGTGTGACCACAGAGTCTCTGGCCGTGTGACTTCCAGTGTCTCTGGCAGTGTGACTCACAGTGTCTCTGGCAGTGTGTCCCACAGTGTCTCTGCAAGTGTGTCTCACAGAGTATCGGGCAGTGTGTCTCACAGAGTATCTGGCAGTGTGAATTGCTCTGTGTCTGGCGCTGTGTCCCACAGTGTCTCTGGCAGTGTGTCTCATAGCGTCTCTGGCAGTGTGTCTCACAGTGTCTCTGGCAGTGTGTCTCACAGTGTATCTGGCAGTGTGTCTCACGGTGTCTATGGCAGTGTGTCTCACGGTGTCTCTGGCAGTGTGTCCGGGAGTGTCTCTGGCAGTGTGTCTCACAGTGTCTCGGGCAGTGTGTCTCACAGAATCTCTAGCAGTCTCTCTCCCAGAGTGTCTCGCAGTGTGACTCACAGTGTCTCTGGCAGTGTGTCTCACAGTGTCTCCGGCAGTGTGTCTCACAGAGTTTCTGGCAGTGTGAATTGCTCTGTGTCTCACGCTGTGTCCCACAGTGTCTCTGGCAGTGTGTCTCACAGTGTCTCTGGCAGTATGTCTCACAGTATCTCGGGCAGTGTGTCTCACAGTGCCTCTGGCAGTGTGACATGCTCTGTGTCTGGTAGTGTGTCTCACAGTGTCCATTGCAGTGTGTCTCACAGCGTTTCTGGCTGTGTGAATTGCTCTGTGTCTGGCGCTGTGTCCTACAGTGTCTCTGGCAGTGTGTCTCACAGTGCCTCTGGCAGTGTGTCTCACAGTATCCCTGGCAGTGTGTCTCACAGTGTCCGTTGCAGTGAGTCCCACAGTGTCTCTGGCAGTGTGTCTCTGGCAGTGTGTCTCACGGTGTCTCTGGCAGTGTGACCACAGAGTCTCTGGCCGTGTGATTTCCAGTGTCTCTGGCAGTGTGACTCACAGTGTCTCTGGCAGTGTGTCCCACAGTGTCTCTGGCAGTGTGTCTCACAGAGTATCTGGCAGTGTGTCTCACAGTGTCTCGGGCAGTGTGTCTCACGGTGACTCTGGCAGTGTGTCTCACAGTGTCTCTGACAAGGTGTCTCACAGTGTCTCTGGCAGCGCGACGCACAGTGCCTCTGGCAGTGTGTCTCACAGTATCCCTGGCAGTGTGTCTCACAGTGTCCGTTGCAGTGAGTCCCACAGTGTCTCTGGCAGTGTGTCTCTGGCAGTGTGTCTCACGGTGTCTCTGGCAGTGTGACCACAGAGTCTCTGGCCGTGTGATTTCCAGTGTCTCTGGCAGTGTGACTCACAGTGTCTCTGGCAGTGTGTCCCACAGTGTCTCTGGCAGTGTGTCTCACAGAGTATCTGGCAGTGTGTCTCACAGAGTATCTGGCAGTGTGAATTGCTCTGTGTCTGGCGCTGTGTCCCACAATGTCTCTGGCAGTGTGTCTCATAGTGTCTCTGGCAGTGTGTCTCACAGTGTCTCTGGCAGTGTGTCTCACAGTGTCTCTGGCAGTGTGTCTCACGGTGTCAATGGCAGTGTGTCTCACGGTGTCTCTGGCAGTGTGTCCGGGAGTGTCTCTGGCAGTGTGTCTCACAGTGTCTCGGGCAGTGTGTCTCACAGAATCTCTAGCAGTCTCTCTCCCAGAGTGTCTCGCCGTGTGTCTCACATTGTCTCTGGCAGTGTGTCTCACAGTATCTCTGGCAGTGTGTCTCACAGTGCTTCTGGCAGTGTGACATGCTCTGTGTCTGGCAGTGTGTCTCACAGTGTCTCTGGCAGCGTGTCTCACAGTGCCTCTGGCAGTGTGTCTCACGGCATCTCTGGCAGTGTGTCTTACAGTGCCTCTGGCAGTGTATCTCACGGTGCCTCCAGCAGTGTGTCTCACAGTGCCTCTGGCACAGTGTCTCACAGTGTCTATTGCAGTTTGACTTACAGTATCTCTGGCAGTGTGTCCCACAGTGTCTATTGCAGTGTGACGCACAGCGTCGCTGGAAGTGTGTCTCACAGAGTTTCTGGCTGTGTGAATTGCTCTATGTCTGGCGCTGTGTCCCACAGTGTCTCTGGCAGTGTGTCTCACAGTGTCTCTGGCAGTGTGTCTCACGGCATCTCTGGCAGTGTGTCTTACAGTGCCTCTGGCAGTGTATCTCACGGTGCCTCCAGCAGTGTGTCTCACAGTGCCTCTGGCACAGTGTCTCACAGTGTCTATTGCAGTTTGACTTACAGTATCTCTGGCAGTGTGTCCCACAGTGTCTATTGCAGTGTGACTCACAGCGTCGCTGGAAGTGTGTCTCACAGAGTTTCTGGCTGTGTGAATTGCTCTATGTCTGGCGCTGTGTCCCACAGTGTCTCTGGCAGTGTGTCTCACAGTGTCTCTGGCAGTGTGTCTCACAGTGTCTCCGGCAGTGTGTCTCACAGAGTTTCTGGCAGTGTGAATTGCTCTGTGTCTCGCGCTGTGTCCCACAGTGTCTCTGGCAGTGTGTCTCACAGTGTCTCTGGCAGTGTGTCTCACAGTATCTCTGGCAGTGTGTCTCACAGTGCCTCTGGCAGTGTGACATGCTCTGTGTCTGGTAGTGTGTCTCACAGTGTCCATTGCAGTGTGTCTCACAGCGTTTCTGGCTGTGTGCATCGCTCTGTGTCTGGCGCTGTGTCCTACAGTGTCTCTGGCAGTGTGTCTCACAGTGCCTCTGGCAGTGTGTCTCACAGTATCCCTGGCAGTGTGTCTCACAGTGTCCGTTGCAGTGAGTCCCACAGTGTCTCTGGCAGTGTGTCTCACAGAGTTTCTGGCAGTGTGAATTGCTCTGTGTCTCGCGCTGGGTCCCACAGTGTTTCTGGCAGTGTGTCTCACAGTGTCTCTGGCAGTGCGTCTCACAGTGCCTGTGGCACTGTGTCTCACAGTGTCTATTGCAGTGTGACTCAGCGTCGCTGGCAGCATGTCTCACAGTGTTTCTGGCAGTGTGGATTGCTCTGTGTCTAGCGCTGTGTCCCACAGTGTCTCTGGCAGTGTGTCTCACAGTGTCTCTGGCAGTCTGTCTCACAGTGTCTCTGGCAACGTGTCTCACAGTGCCTCTGACAGTGTGTCTCACAGTGCCTCTGGCAGTGTGTCTCACAGTGCCTCTGGCAGTGTGTCTCACGGTGCCTCCAGCAGTGTGTCTCACAGTGCCTCTGGCACTGTGTCTCAGTGTCTATTGCAGTTTGACTTACAGTATCTCTGGCAGTGTGTCCCACAGTGTCTATTGCAGTGTGACTCACAGCGTCGCTGGCAGTGTGTCTCACAGTGTTTCTGGCAGTGTGTCTCACAGTGTCTCTGGCAGTGTGTCTCACAGTGACTCTGGCAGTGTGTCTCACAGTGTCTCTGGCAGTGTGTCTCACGGTGACTCTGGCAGTGTGTCTCACAGTGTCTCTGACAATGTGTCTCACAGTGTCTCTGGCAGCGCGACGCACAGTGCCTCTGGCAGTGTGTCTCACAGTATCCCTGGCAGTGTGTCTCACAGTGTCCGTTGCAGTGAGTCCCACAGTGTCTCTGGCAGTGTGTCTCTGGCAGTGTGTCTCACGGTGTCTCTGGCAGTGTGACCACAGAGTCTCTGGCCGTGTGATTTCCAGTGTCTCTGGCAGTGTGACTCACAGTGTCTCTGGCAGTGTGTCCCACAGTGTCTCTGGCAGTGTGTCTCACAGAGTATCTGGCAGTGTGTCTCACAGAGTATCTGGCAGTGTGAATTGCTCTGTGTCTGGCGCTGTGTCCCACAATGTCTCTGGCAGTGTGTCTCATAGTGTCTCTGGCAGTGTGTCTCACAGTGTCTCTGGCAGTGTGTCTCACAGTGTCTCTGGCAGTGTGTCTCACGGTGTCAATGGCAGTGTGTCTCACGGTGTCTCTGGCAGTGTGTCCGGGAGTGTCTCTGGCAGTGTGTCTCACAGTGTCTCGGGCAGTGTGTCTCACAGAATCTCTAGCAGTCTCTCTCCCAGAGTGTCTCGCCGTGTGTCTCACATTGTCTCTGGCAGTGTGTCTCACAGTATCTCTGGCAGTGTGTCTCACAGTGCTTCTGGCAGTGTGACATGCTCTGTGTCTGGCAGTGTGTCTCACAGTGTCTCTGGCAGCGTGTCTCACAGTGCCTCTGGCAGTGTGTCTCACGGCATCTCTGGCAGTGTGTCTTACAGTGCCTCTGGCAGTGTATCTCACGGTGCCTCCAGCAGTGTGTCTCACAGTGCCTCTGGCACAGTGTCTCACAGTGTCTATTGCAGTTTGACTTACAGTATCTCTGGCAGTGTGTCCCACAGTGTCTATTGCAGTGTGACGCACAGCGTCGCTGGAAGTGTGTCTCACAGAGTTTCTGGCTGTGTGAATTGCTCTATGTCTGGCGCTGTGTCCCACAGTGTCTCTGGCAGTGTGTCTCACAGTGTCTCTGGCAGTGTGTCTCACGGCATCTCTGGCAGTGTGTCTTACAGTGCCTCTGGCAGTGTATCTCACGGTGCCTCCAGCAGTGTGTCTCACAGTGCCTCTGGCACAGTGTCTCACAGTGTCTATTGCAGTTTGACTTACAGTATCTCTGGCAGTGTGTCCCACAGTGTCTATTGCAGTGTGACTCACAGCGTCGCTGGAAGTGTGTCTCACAGAGTTTCTGGCTGTGTGAATTGCTCTATGTCTGGCGCTGTGTCCCACAGTGTCTCTGGCAGTGTGTCTCACAGTGTCTCTGGCAGTGTGTCTCACAGTGTCTCCGGCAGTGTGTCTCACAGAGTTTCTGGCAGTGTGAATTGCTCTGTGTCTCGCGCTGTGTCCCACAGTGTCTCTGGCAGTGTGTCTCACAGTGTCTCTGGCAGTGTGTCTCACAGTATCTCTGGCAGTGTGTCTCACAGTGCCTCTGGCAGTGTGACATGCTCTGTGTCTGGTAGTGTGTCTCACAGTGTCCATTGCAGTGTGTCTCACAGCGTTTCTGGCTGTGTGCATCGCTCTGTGTCTGGCGCTGTGTCCTACAGTGTCTCTGGCAGTGTGTCTCACAGTGCCTCTGGCAGTGTGTCTCACAGTATCCCTGGCAGTGTGTCTCACAGTGTCCGTTGCAGTGAGTCCCACAGTGTCTCTGGCAGTGTGTCTCACAGAGTTTCTGGCAGTGTGAATTGCTCTGTGTCTCGCGCTGGGTCCCACAGTGTTTCTGGCAGTGTGTCTCACAGTGTCTCTGGCAGTGCGTCTCACAGTGCCTGTGGCACTGTGTCTCACAGTGTCTATTGCAGTGTGACTCAGCGTCGCTGGCAGCATGTCTCACAGTGTTTCTGGCAGTGTGGATTGCTCTGTGTCTAGCGCTGTGTCCCACAGTGTCTCTGGCAGTGTGTATCACAGTGTCTCTGGCAGTGTGTCTCACAGTGTCTCTGGCAACGTGTCTCACAGTGCCTCTGACAGTGTGTCTCACAGTGCCTCTGGCAGTGTGTCTCACAGTGCCTCTGGCAGTGTGTCTCACGGTGCCTCCAGCAGTGTGTCTCACAGTGCCTCTGGCACTGTGTCTCAGTGTCTATTGCAGTTTGACTTACAGTATCTCTGGCAGTGTGTCCCACAGTGTCTATTGCAGTGTGACTCACAGCGTCGCTGGCAGTGTGTCTCACAGTGTTTCTGGCAGTGTGTCTCACAGTGTCTCTGGCAGTGTGTCTCACAGTGACTCTGGCAGTGTGTCTCACAGTGTCTCTGGCAGTGTGTCTCACGGTGACTCTGGCAGTGTGTCTCACAGTGTCTCTGACAATGTGTCTCACAGTGTCTCTGGCAGCGCGACGCACAGTGCCTCTGGCAGTGTGTCTCACAGTATCCCTGGCAGTGTGTCTCACAGTGTCCGTTGCAGTGAGTCCCACAGTGTCTCTGGCAGTGTGTCTCACAGTGTCTCTGGCAGTGTGTCTCACAGTGTCTCTGGCAGCGTGCCTCACAGTGCCTCTGGCAGTGTGTCTCACAGCATCTCTGGCAGTGTGTCTCACCGTGCCTCTGGCAGTGTATCTCACGGTGCCACCAGCAGTGTGTCTCACAGTGCCTCTGGCACTGTGAATCACAGTGTCTATTGCAGTTTGACTTACAGTATCTCTGGCAATGTGTCCCACAGTGTCTATTGCAGTGTGACTCACAGCCTCGCTGGCAGTGTGTCTCACAGTGTTTCTGGCAGTGTGGATTGCTCTGTGACTTGCGCTGTGTCCCACAGTGTCTTGGGCAGTGTGTCTCACAGACTCTCTGGTAGTGTGTCTCACAGTGTCTCTGGCAGTGTGTCTCACGGTGTCTCTGGCAGTGTGTCTCACGGTGTCTCTGGCAGTGTGTCTCACGGTGTCTCTGGCAGTGTGTCTCATGGTGTCTCTGGCAGTGTGGCTCACAATATCTCTCGCAGTCTGTCTCACAGAGTCTCTGGCAGTGTGTCTCACGGTGTCTCTGGCAGTGTGTCTCACGGTGTCTCTGGCAGTGTGACCACAGAGTCTCTGGCCGTGTGATTTCCAGTGTCTCTGGCAGTGTGACTCACAGTGTCTCTGGCAGTGTGTCCCACAGTGTCTCTGGCAGTGTGTCTCATGGTGTCTCTGGCAGTGTGTCTCACGGTGTCTCT
The DNA here is from genome assembly GCF_964213995.1 of Mustelus asterias. Classification (NCBI taxonomy): domain Eukaryota; kingdom Metazoa; phylum Chordata; class Chondrichthyes; order Carcharhiniformes; family Triakidae; genus Mustelus; species Mustelus asterias. The sequence continues at coordinate 25,279,428 of NC_135819.1, forward strand.
GGCAGTGTGACCACAGATTCTCTGGCCGTGTGATTTCCAGTGTCTCTGGCAGTGTGACTCACAGTGTCTCTGGCAGTGTGTCCCACAGTGTCTCTGGCAGTGTGTCTCACAGAGTTTCTGGCAGTGTGAATTGCTCTATGTCCCGCGCTGTGTCCCACAGTGTCTCTGGCAGTGTGTCTCACAGTGTCTTTGGCAGTCTGTCTCACAGTATCTCTGGCAGTGTGTCTCACAGTGTCTCTGGCAGTGTGTCTCACGGTGACTCTGGCAGTGTGTCTCACAGTGTCTCTGACAATGTGTCTCACAGTGTCTCTGGCAGCGCGACGCACAGTGCCTCTGGCAGTGTGTCTCACAGTATCCCTGGCAGTGTGTCTCACAGTGTCCGTTGCAGTGAGTCCCACAGTGTCTCTGGCAGTGTGTCTCACAGTGTCTCTGGCAGTGTGTCTCACAGTGTCTCTGGCAGCGTGCCTCACAGTGCCTCTGGCAGTGTGTCTCACAGCATCTCTGGCAGTGTGTCTCACCGTGCCTCTGGCAGTGTATCTCACGGTGCCACCAGCAGTGTGTCTCACAGTGCCTCTGGCACTGTGAATCACAGTGTCTATTGCAGTTTGACTTACAGTATCTCTGGCAATGTGTCCCACAGTGTCTATTGCAGTGTGACTCACAGCCTCGCTGGCAGTGTGTCTCACAGTGTTTCTGGCAGTGTGGATTGCTCTGTGACTTGCGCTGTGTCCCACAGTGTCTTGGGCAGTGTGTCTCACAGACTCTCTGGTAGTGTGTCTCACAGTGTCTCTGGCAGTGTGTCTCACGGTGTCTCTGGCAGTGTGTCTCATGGTGTCTCTGGCAGTGTGGCTCACAATATCTCTCGCAGTCTGTCTCACAGAGTCTCTGGCAGTGTGTCTCACGGTGTCTCTGGCAGCGTGACGCACAGTGCCTCTGGCAGTGTGTCTCACGGTGTCTCTGGCAGTGTGTCTCACGGTGTCTCTGGCAGTGTGTCTCACGGTGTCTCTGGCAGTGTGTCTCATGGTGTCTCTGGCAGTGTGGCTCACAATATCTCTCGCAGTCTGTCTCACAGAGTCTCTGGCAGTGTGTCTCACGGTGTCTCTGGCAGTGTGTCTCACGGTGTCTCTGGCAGTGTGACCACAGAGTCTCTGGCCGTGTGATTTCCAGTGTCTCTGGCAGTGTGACTCACAGTGTCTCTGGCAGTGTGTCCCACAGTGTCTCTGGCAGTGTGTCTCATGGTGTCTCTGGCAGTGTGTCTCACGGTGTCTCTGGCAGTGTGACCACAGATTCTCTGGCCGTGTGATTTCCAGTGTCTCTGGCAGTGTGACTCACAGTATCTCTGGCAGTGTGTCTCACAGTGCCTCTGGCAGTGTGACATGCTCTCTGTCTGGTAGTGTGTCTCACAGTGTCCATTGCAGTGTGTCTCACAGAGTTTCTGGCAGTGTGGATTGCTCTGTGTCTAGTGCTGTGTCCCACAGTGTCTCTGGCAGTGTGTCTCACAGTGTCTCTGGCAGCGTGCCTCACAGTGCCTCTGGCAGTGTGTCTCACAGCATCTCTGGCAGTGTGTCTCACCGTGCCTCTGGCAGTGTATCTCACGGTGTCACCAGCAGTGTGTCTCACAGTGCCTCTGGCACTGTGAATCACAGTGTCTATTGCAGTTTGACTTACAGTATCTCTGGCAATGTGTCCCACAGTGTCTATTGCAGTGTGACTCACAGCCTCGCTGGCAGTGTGTCTCACAGTGTTTCTGGCAGTGTGGATTGCTCTGTGACTTGCGCTGTGTCCCACAGTGTCTTGGGCAGTGTGTCTCACAGACTCTCTGGTAGTGTGTCTCACAGTGTCTCTGGCAGTGTGTCTCACGGTGTCTCTGGCAGTGTGTCTCACGGTGTCTCTGGCAGTGTGTCTCACGGTGTCTCTGGCAGTGTGACCACAGAGTCTCTGGCCGTGTGATTTCCAGTGTCTCTGGCAGTGTGACTCACAGTGTCTCTGGCAGTGTGTCCCACAGTGTCTCTGGCAGTGTGTCTCATGGTGTCTCTGGCAGTGTGTCTCACGGTGTCTCTGGCACTGTGACCACAGATTCTCTGGCCGTGTGATTTCCAGTGTCTCTGGCAGTGTGACTCACAGTGTCTCTGGCAGTGTGTCCCACAGTGTCTCTGGCAGTGTGTCTCACAGAGTATCTGGCAGTGTGTCCCACAGTGTCTCTGGCAGTGTGTCTCACAGTATCCCTGGCAGTGTATCTTTCAGTGTCCGTTGCAGTGAGTACCACAGTGTCTCTGGCAGTGGATCTCACAGAGTTTCTGGCAGTGTGAATTGCTCTATGTCCCGCGCTGTGTCCCACAGTGTCTCTGGCAGTGTGTCTCACAGTGTCTTTGGCAGTCTGTCTCACAGTATCTCTGGCAGTGTGTCTCACAGTGTCTCTGGCAGTGTGACATGCTCTGTGTCTGGTCGTGTGTCTCACAGTGTCCATTGCAGTGTGTCTCACAGAGTTTCTGGCAGTGTGCATTGCTCTGTGTCGAGTGCTGTGTCCCACAGTGTCTCTGGCAGTGTGTCTCACAGTGTCTCTGGCAGCGTGACGCACAGTGCCTCTGGCAGTGTGTCTCACAGTATCCCTGGCAGTGTGTCTCACAGTGTCCGTTGCAGTGAGTCCCACAGTGTCTCTGGCAGTGTGTCTTACAGAGTTTCTGGCAGTGTGAATTGCTCTGTGTCCCGCGCTGTGTCCCACAGTGTCTCTGGCAGTGTGTCTCACAGTATCTCTGGCAGTGTGTCTCACAGTGCCTCTGGCAGTGTGACATGCTCTCTGTCTGGTAGTGTGTCTCACAGTGTCCATTGCAGTGTGTCTCACAGAGTTTCTGGCAGTGTGGATTGCTCTGTGTCTAGTGCTGTGTCCCACAGTGTCTCTGGCAGTGTGTCTCACAGTGTCTCTGGCAGCGTGCCTCACAGTGCCTCTGGCAGTGTGTCTCACAGCATCTCTGGCAGTGTGTCTCACCGTGCCTCTGGCAGCGTATCTCACGGTGCCACCAGCAGTGTGTCTCACAGTGCCTCTGGCACTGTGAATCACAGTGTCTATTGCAGTTTGACTTACAGTATCTCTGGCAATGTGTCCCACAGTGTCTATTGCAGTGTGACTCACAGCCTCGCTGGCAGTGTGTCTCACAGTGTTTCTGGCAGTGTGGATTGCTCTGTGACTTGCGCTGTGTCCCACAGTGTCTTGGGCAGTGTGTCTCACAGACTCTCTGGTAGTGTGTCTCACAGTGTCTCTGGCAGTGTGTCTCACGGTGTCTCTGGCAGTGTGTCTCACGGTGTCTCTGGCAGTGTGTCTCACGGTGTCTCTGGCAGTGTGTCTCATGGTGTCTCTGGCAGTGTGGCTCACAATATCTCTCGCAGTCTGTCTCACAGAGTCTCTGGCAGTGTGTCTCACGGTGTCTCTGGCAGTGTGTCTCACGGTGTCTCTGGCAGTGTGACCACAGAGTCTCTGGCCGTGTGATTTCCAGTGTCTCTGGCAGTGTGACTCACAGTGTCTCTGGCAGTGTGTCCCACAGTGTCTCTGGCAGTGTGTCTCACGGTGTCTCTGGCAGTGTGTCTCACGGTGTCTCTGGCAGTGTGACCACAGATTCTCTGGCCGTGTGATTTCCAGTGTCTCTGGCAGTGTGACTCACAGTGTCTCTGGCAGTGTGTCCCACAGTGTCTCTGGCAGTGTGTCTCACAGAGTATCTGGCAGTGTGTCCCACAGTGTCTCTGGCAGTGTGTCTCACAGTATCCCTGGCAGTGTATCTTTCAGTGTCCGTTGCAGTGAGTACCACAGTGTCTCTGGCAGTGGATCTCACAGAGTTTCTGGCAGTGTGAATTGCTCTATGTCCCGCGCTGTGTCCCACAGTGTCTCTGGCAGTGTGTCTCACAGTGTCTTTGGCAGTCTGTCTCACAGTATCTCTGGCAGTGTGTCTCACAGTGTCTCTGGCAGTGTGACATGCTCTGTGTCTGGTCGTGTGTCTCACAGTGTCCATTGCAGTGTGTCTCACAGAGTTTCTGGCAGTGTGCATTGCTCTGTGTCGAGTGCTGTGTCCCACAGTGTCTCTGGCAGTGTGTCTCACAGTGTCTCTGGCAGCGTGACGCACAGTGCCTCTGGCAGTGTGTCTCACAGTATCCCTGGCAGTGTGTCTCACAGTGTCCGTTGCAGTGAGTCCCACAGTGTCTCTGGCAGTGTGTCTTACAGAGTTTCTGGCAGTGTGAATTGCTCTGTGTCTCGCGCTGTGTCCCACAGTGTCTCTGGCAGTGTGTCTCACAGTATCTCTGGCAGTGTGTCTCACAGTGCCTCTGGCAGTGTGACATGCTCTCTGTCTGGTAGTGTGTCTCACAGTGTCCATTGCAGTGTGTCTCACAGAGTTTCTGGCAGTGTGGATTGCTCTGTGTCTAGTGCTGTGTCCCACAGTGTCTCTGGCAGTGTGTCTCACAGTGTCTCTGGAAGTGTGTCTCACAGAGATGCTGGCTGTGTGAATTGCTCTGTGTCTGGCGCTGTGTCCCACAGTGTCTCTGGCAGTGTGTCTCACAGTGTCTCTGGCAGTGTGTCTCACAGTGTCTCTGGCAGTGTGTCTCACAGTGTCTCTGGCAGCGTGTCTCACAGTGCCTCTGGCAGTGTGTCTCACAGCATCTCTGGCAGTGTGTCTCACAGTGCCTCTGGCAGTGTATCTCACGGTGCCTCCAGCAGTGTGTCTCACAGTGCCTGTGGCACTGTGTCTCACAGTGTCTATTGCAGTTTGACTTACATTATCTCTGGCAGTGTGTCCCACAGTGTCTATTGCAGTGTTACTCACAGCGCCGCTGGCAGTGTGTCTCACAGTGTTTCTGGCAGTGTGAATTGCTCTGTGTCCCGCGCTGTGTCCCACAGTGTCTCAGGCATAGTGTCTCACAGTGTCTCTGGCAGTGTGTCTCACAGTATCTCTGGCAGTGTGTCTCACAGTGTCTCTGGCAGTGTGACATGCTCTGTGTCTGGTAGTGTGTCTCACAGTGTCCATTGCAGTGTGTCTCACAGAGATTCTGGCAGTGTGGATTGCACTGTGCCTAGTGCTCTGTCCCATAGTGTCTCTGGCAGTGTGTCTCACAGTGTCTCTGGAAGTGTGTCCCACGGTGTCTCTGGCAGTGTGTCTCACAGTGTCTCTGGAAGGGTGTCTCACAGAGTTTCTGGCTGTGTGAATTGCTCTGTGTCTGGCGCTGTGTCCCATAGTGTCTCTTGCAGTGTGTCTCACAGTGTCTCTGGCAGTGTGTCTCACAGTGTCTCTGGCAGTGTGTCTCACAGTGTCTCTGGCAGTGTGTCTCACAGTGTCTACTGCAGTGTGACTCACAGTGTCTCTGGCAGTGTGTCTCACAGTGTCTGTTGCAGTGTGACTCACAGTATCTCTGGCAGTGTGTCCCACACTGTCTATTGCAGTGTGACTCACAGCATCTCTGGCAGTGTATCACACAGTGCCTCTGGCAGTGTGTCTCACAGTATCCCTGGCAGTGTGTCTCACAGTGTCCGTTGCAGTGAGTCCCACAGTGTCTCTGGCAGTGTGTCTCACAGAGTTTCTGGCAGTGTGAATTGCTCTGTGTCTCGCGCTGGGTCCCACAATGTCTCTGGCAGTGTGTCTCACAGTGTCTCTGGCAGTGTGTCTCACGGTGCCTCCAGCAGTGCGTCTCACAGTGCCTGTGGCACTGTGTCTCACAGTGTCTATTGCAGTTTGACTGACAGTATCTCTGGCAGTGTGTCCCACAGTGTCTATTGCAGTGTGACTCACAGCATCGCTGGCAGCGTGTCTCACAGTGTTTCTGGCAGTGTCGATTGCTCTGTGTCTAGCACTGTGTCCCACAGTGTCTCTGGCAGTGTGTCTCACAGTGTCTCTGGAAGTGAGTCCCACGGTGTCTCTGGCAGTGTGTCTCACAGTGTCTCTGGCAGTGTGTCTCACAGTGTCTATTGCAGTGTGACTCACAGTGTCTCTGGCAGTGTGTCTCACAGTGTCTATTGCAGTGTGACTCACAGTATCTCTGGCAGTGTGGCCCACACTGTCTATTGCAATGTGACTCACAGCATCTCTGGCAGTGTATCACACAGTGCCTCTGGCAGTGTGTCTCACAGTATCCCTGGCAGTGTGTCTCACAGTGTCCGTTGCAGTGAGTCCCACAGTGTCTCTGGCAATGTGTCTCACAGAGTGTCTGGCAGTGTGAATTGCTCTGTGTCTCGCGCTGTGTCCCACAGTGTCTCTGGCAGTGTGTCTCACAGTGTCTCTGGCAGTGTGTCTCACAGTGTCTCTGGCAGTGTGTCTCACAGTGTCTCTGGCAGTGTGTCTCACAGTGCCTCTGGCAGTGTATCTCACGGTACCACCAGCAGTGTGTCTCACAGTGCCTGTGGCACTGTGTCTCACAGTGTCTATTGCAGTTTGACTTACATTATCTCTGGCAGTGTGTCCGACAGTGTCTATTGCAGTGTGACTCACAGCGTCGCTGGCAGTGTGTCTCACAGTGTTTCTGGCAGTGTGGATTCCTCTGTGTCTAGCGCTGTGCCCCATAGTGTCCAGGGCAGTGTGTCTCACAGAGTTTTTGGTAGTGTGTCTCACAGTGTCTCTGGCAGTGTGTGCCACGGTGTCTCTGGCAGTGTGTCTCACGGTGTCTCTGGCAGTGTGTCTCACGGTGTCTCTGGCAGTGTGTCTCATGGTGTCTCTGGCAGTGTGTCTCACAATATCTCTCGCAGTCTGTCTCACAGAGTCTCTGGCAGTGTGTCTCTGGCAGTGTGTCTCACGGTGTCTCTGGCAGTGTGACCACAGAGTCTCTGGCCGTGTGACTTCCAGTGTCTCTGGCAGTGTGACTCACAGTGTCTCTGGCAGTGTGTCCCACAGTGTCTCTGCAAGTGTGTCTCACAGAGTATCGGGCAGTGTGTCTCACAGAGTATCTGGCAGTGTGAATTGCTCTGTGTCTGGCGCTGTGTCCCACAGTGTCTCTGGCAGTGTGTCTCATAGTGTCTCTGGCAGTGTGTCTCACAGTGTCTCTGGCAGTGTGTCTCACAGTGTCTCTGGCAGTGTGTCTCACGGTGTCTATGGCAGTGTGTCTCACGGTGTCTCTGGCAGTGTGTCCGGGAGTGTCTCTGGCAGTGTGTCTCACAGTGTCTCGGGCAGTGTGTCTCACAGAATCTCTAGCAGTCTCTCTCCCAGAGTGTCTCGCAGTGTGACTCACAGTGTCTCTGGCAGTGTGTCTCACAGTGTCTCCGGCAGTGTGTCTCACAGAGTTTCTGGCAGAGTGAATTGCTCTGTGTCTCGCGCTGTGTCCCACAGTGTCTCTGGCAGTGTGTCTCACAGTGTCTCTGGCAGTATGTCTCACAGTATCTCGGGCAGTGTGTCTCACAGTGCCTCTGGCAGTGTGACATGCTCTGTGTCTGGTAGTGTGTCTCACAGTGTCCATTGCAGTGTGTCTCACAGCGTTTCTGGCTGTGTGAATTACTCTGTGTCTGGCGCTGTGTCCTACAGTGTCTCTGGCAGTGTGTCTCACAGTGCCTCTGGCAGTGTGTCTCACAGTATCCCTGGCAGTGTGTCTCACAGTGTCCGTTGCAGTGAGTCCCACAGTGTCTCTGGCAGTGTGTCTCACAGAGTTTCTGGCAGTGTGAATTGCTCTGTGTCTCGCGCTGGGTCCCACAATGTCTCTGGCAGTGTGTCTCACAGTGTCTCTGGCAGTGTGTCTCACGGTGCCTCCAGCAGTGTGTCTCACAGTGCCTGTGGCACTGTGTCTCACAGTGTCTATTGCAGTTTGACTGACAGTATCTCTGGCAGTGTGTCTCACAGTGTCTCTGGAAGTGTGTCTCACAGAGATTCTGGCTGTGTGAATTGCTGTGTGTCTGGCGCTGTGTCCCACAGTGTCTCTGGCAGTGTGTCTCACAGTGTCTCTGGCAGTGTGTCTCACAGTGTCTCTGGCAGTGTGTCTCACAGTGTCTCTGGCAGCGTGCCTCACAGTGCCTCTGGCAGTGTGTCTCACAGCATCTCTGGCAGTGTGTCTCACCGTGCCTCTGGCAGTGTATCTCACGGTGCCTCCAGCAGTGTGTCTCATAGTGCCTCTGGCACTGTGTCTCACAGTTTCTATTGCAGTTTGACTTACAGTATCTCTGGCAGTGTGTCCCTCAGTGTCTATTGCAGTGTGACTCACAGCGTCGCTGGCAGTGTGTCTCACAGCGTTTCTGCCAGTGTGGATTGCTCTGTGTCTAGCGCTGTGTCCCACAGTGTCTCTGGCAGTGTGTCTCACAGTGTCTCTGGCAGTGTGTCTCACAGTGTCTCTGGCAGCGTGTCTCACAGTGCCTCTGGCAGTGTGTCTCTCAGCATCTCTGGCAGGGTGTCTTACAGTGCCTCTGGCAGTGTGTCTCACGGTGCCTCCAGCAATGTGTCTCACAGTGCCTCTGGCACTCTGTCTCAGTGTCTATTGCAGTGTGACTCACAGCGTCGCTGGAAGTGTGTCTCACAGAGTTTCTGGCTGTGTGAATTGCTCTGTGTCTGGCGCTGTGTCCCACAGTGTCTCTGGCAGTGTGTCTCACAGTGTCTCTGGCAGTGTGTCTCACAGTGTCTCTGGCAGCGTGCCTCACAGTGCCTCTGGCAGTGTGTCTCACAGCATCTCTGGCAGTGTGTCTCACCGTGCCTCTGGCAGTGTATCTCACGGTGCCACCAGCAGTGTGTCTCACAGTGCCTCTGGCACTGTGAATCACAGTGTCTATTGCAGTTTGACTTACAGTATCTCTGGCAATGTGTCCCACAGTGTCTATTGCAGTGTGACTCACAGCCTCGCTGGCAGTGTGTCTCACAGTGTTTCTGGCAGTGTGGATTGCTCTGTGACTTGCGCTGTGTCCCACAGTGTCTTGGGCAGTGTGTCTCACAGACTCTCTGGTAGTGTGTCTCACAGTGTCTCTGGCAGTGTGTCTCACGGTGTCTCTGGCAGTGTGTCTCACGGTGTCTCTGGCAGTGTGTCTCACGGTGTCTCTGGCAGTGTGTCTCATGGTGTCTCTGGCAGTGTGTCTCACAATATCTCTCTCAGTCTGTCTCACAGAGTCTCTGGCAGTGTGTCTCACGGTGTCTCTGGCAGTGTGTCTCACGGTGTCTCTGGCAGTGTGACCACAGAGTCTCTGGCCGTGTGATTTCCAGTGTCTCTGGCAGTGTGACTCACAGTGTCTCTGGCAGTGTGTCCCACAGTGTCTCTGGCAGTGTGTCTCACAGAGTATCTGGCAGTGTGTCTCACAGAGTATCTGGAAGTGTGAATTACTCTCTGTCTGGCGCTGTGTCCCACAGTATCGCTGGCAGTGTGTCTCACACTGTCTCTGGCAGTGTGCCTCACATTGTCTCTGGCAGCGTGTCTCACAGTGCCTCTGGTAGTGTGTCTCACAGCATCTCTGGCAGTGTGTCTCAGTGCCTCTGGCAGTGTATCTCACTGTGCCTCCAGCAGTGTGTCTCACAGTGCCTCTGGCACTATGTCTCACAGTGTCTATTGCAGTGTGACTCACAGTATCTCTGGCAGTGTGTCCCAGTGTCTATTGCAGTGTGACTCACAGCGTCTCTGGCAGTGTGTCTCACAGTGTCTCTGGCAGTGTGTCTCACAGTGTCTCTGGCAGTGTGACTCACAGTGTCTCTGGCAGTGTGTCTCACAGTGTTGCTGGCAGTGTGTCTCAGAGTGTCTCTGGCAGTGTGTCTCACAGTGTCTCTGGCAGTGTGTCTCACGGTGTCTCTGGCAGTGTGCCTCACAGTGTTGCTGGCAGTGTGTCTCAGAGTGTCTCTGGCAGTGTGTCTCACAGTGTCTCTGGCAGTGTGTCTCACGGTGTCTCTGGCAGTGTGCCTCACGGTGTCTCTGGCAGTGTGTCCCACGGTGTCTCTGGTAGTGTGTCTCACGGTGTCTCTGGCAGTGTGTCTCACAGTATCTCTAGCAGTCTGTCTCCCAGAGTGTCTCGCAGTGTGACTTACTGTGTCTCTGGCAGTGTGTCTCACAGTGTCTCTGGCAGTGTGTCTCACAGTGTCTATTGCAGTGTGACTCACTGTATCTCTGGCAGTGTGTCCCACAGTGTCTATTGCAGTGTGACTCACAGCATCTCTGGCAGTGTATCTCACAGTGCCTCTGGCAGTGTGTCTCACAGTGTCCGTTGCAGTGAGTCCCACAGTGTCTCTGGCAGTGTGTCTCACAGAGTTTCTGGCAGTGTGAATTGCTCTGTGTCTCGCGCTGTGTCCCACAGTGTCTCTAGCAGTGTGTCTCTGGCAGTGTGTCTCACAGTATCTCTGGCAGTGTATCTCACAGTGCCTCTGGCAGTGTGTCTCACAGTATCCCTGGCAGTGTGTCTCACAGTGTCCGTTGCAGTGAGTCCCACAGTGTCTCTGGCAGTGTGTCTCACAGAGTTTCTGGCAGTGTGAATTGCTCTGTGTCTCGCGCTGTGTCCCACAGTGTCTCTGGCAGTGTGTCTCACAGTGTCTCTGGCAGTGTGTTTCACAGTGTCTCTGGCAGTGTGTCTCACAGTGTCTCTGGCAGCGTGTCTCACAGTGCCTCTGGCAGTGTGTCTCACAGCATCTCTGGCAGTGTGTCTCACAGTGCCTCTGGCAGTGCATCTCACGGGCCTCCAGCAGTGTGTCTCACAGTGCCTCTGGCACTGTGTCTCACAGTGTCTATTGCAGTTTGACTTACAGTATCTCTGGCAGTGTGTCCCACAGTGTCTATTGCAGTGTGACTCACAGCGTCGCTGGCAGTGTGTCTCACAGTGTTTCTGGCAGTGTGGATTGCTCTGTGTCTAGCGCTGTGTCCCACAGTGTCTCTGGCAGTGTGTCCCACAGTGTCTCTGGCAGTGTGTCTCACAGTGTCGGCACGGTAGCGCAGTGGTTAGCACTGCTGCTTCACAGCTCCAGGGTCCCGGGTTCGATTCCCGGCTCGGGTCACTGTCTGTGTGGAGTTTACACATTCTCCTCGTGTCTGTGTGCGTTTCCTCTGGGTGCTCCGGTTTCCTCCCACAGTCCAAAGATGTGCGGGTTAGGTTGATTGGCCAGGTTAGAAATTGCCCCTTAGAGTCCTGGGATGCGTAGGTTAGAGGGGTTAGCGGGTAAATATGTAGGGATAGGGCCTGGGTGGGATTGTGGTCGGTGCAGACTCGATGGGCCGAATGGCCTCCTTCTGCACTGTAGGGTTTCTATGGTTTCAGTGTGTCTCGCAGTATCTCTGGCAGTGTGTCTCACAGTTTCTCTGGCAGTGCAACTCACAGTGTCTCTGGCAGTGTGCCTCACAGTGTTGCTGGCAGTGCGACTCAGTGTTTATGGCAGAGTGGTTTGCAGCATCTCTTACTGTGTTGCTCGCAGTGTCTCTGGCAGTGTGTCTCACACTGTCTCTGGCAGTGTGTCTCACAGTGTCTCTCCAATCATGTCCCTACCACTGATGAAAGACTCACCGGCCACATGATACCTTTCTAAACTAAAGACCTTTTGCCTCTACGTGGTCTCCTTCTATTCCCGGCCTATTCATGTGTCTGACAAGATGCCTCTTAAACGTTGCTATCATGCCTGCTCCCACCACCTCCTCTGGCAGCATGTTCCAGGCATTTCCACCCTCTGTGTAAAAAACTTGGCTCTCGCATCTCTTTTAAACTTTCCCCCTTTTACCTTACACCTATGTCCCGAGTTATTGAAATTTCTATCCTGGGAAAAAGACTCTGACTATCCATTCTATCCGTGCCTCTCATAGTTTTGTAAACTTCTATCAGGTTGCCCCTCGGCCTCCAACATTCAACTGAAAACAAACCAAGTTTGTCCAATCTCTCCTCATAGCTAATGCCCTCCAACACCCTGGTAAGCCTTTTCTGTACTCTCTCCTTCTGGTAGTGTGGCGAGCAGAACTTTACACAATATTCCAAATGTGGCCTAACTAAAGTTCGATACGGCTGCAACATGACTTATCAATTTTTTTACTCTGTGCCCCGACCGATGATGGCAAGCATGCCGTATGCCTTCTTGACTGCCTTCTCCACCTGTGTTGTCACTTTCATGGAACTGTGGACCTGTACACCCAGATCCCTCTATGTGTTATCCTTTAAAGCGTTTGCCATTTAATGTATACTTCCCTCCTGCATTGGACCTTCCAAAATCCATCACCTCCCATTTATCCGGATTAAATTCCATCTGCCATTTCTCCACCAAGTCTCCAGCCGATTTATATCCTGCTGTATCCTCTGGCAATCCTCCTCACTATCCGCAGCTCCCCCAGTCTTTGTGCATCCGTCAATTTACTCATCTGACCACGCCCATTTTCTTCCAAATCATTTATATATTTATTACAAACAGCAGAGGTCCTAGCACTGATCCCTGCAGAACACCACTGGTCACAGATCTCGAGTCAGATAAACACCCTTCCACCGTTACTCTCTGTCTTCTATGACCAAGGTGTGGAGATGCCGGCGTTGGACTGGGGTAAACACAGTAAGAGTTTTAACAACACCAGGTTAAAGTCCAACAGGTTTATTTGGTAGCAAATGCCATTCGCTTTCGGAGCGCTGCTCCTTCGTCAGACTATCTTCGTTGGCTGTAGAGATTCGCATTCTAATCAGTATTCTGTAACTTGATTTTGTGTCTCTGTATGCCCATATCCACTCCATCTGACGAAGGAGCAGCGCTCCGAAAGCTAATGGCATTTGCTACCAAATAAACCTGTTGGACTTTAACCTGGTGTTGTTAAAACTCTTATTCTATGACCAAGCCAGTTCTGTATAATCTTACCAGCTCTCTGCTGTTCCCATCACCTTCTCTATCAGCCTGCCATGAGGGACCTTGTCAAAGGCCTTGCTAAATTCCATGTGGACAACATCCACTGCCCTACCCTCGTCAATCATCTTTGTCACTTCTTCAAAAAAGTCAATCAAGTTTGTGAGACACACTCTCCCCCACACAAAGCCATGCTGCCTATCGCTAATAAATGTGAGTACACCCTATCCCTAAGAATCTTCTCCAATACTGATGTAAGGCTCACCAGCATGTAATTTCCCAGATTATCCCTGTTGCCCTTCTTAAACAAAGGAATAACACTGGCTATTCTCCAGTCCTCTGGGACCTCTCCTGTGACTAAAGAGGATATAAAGATTTCATACAAGGCTCCAGCAATTTCCTCTCTCGCCTCCCTCAGGATTCTAGGATAGATCCCATCAGGTCCCAGGGACTTGTCTATTAATGCTTTTCAAAACACCCAACACTTTTTTATATTGACATGCCCTAGAATATCAACATACCCCTCTCTAGTTTCACCATCCAGCATGTCCTTCTCCTTTGTGAACACCGATGCAAAGTATTTGTTAAGGATCTCACCCATTTCCTCTGGCTCCATGAATAAATTCCCTCCTTTATCTTTGAGTGAACCAACCCTTTCCCTAACTACCTTCTTGCTCCTTATATACATATAAAACATCTTAGGATTTTCCTTAATCTTGTTTGCCAAGGACATTTCCTGATCCCTTTTAGCCTTCCTCACTCCTTGGTTAAGTTCTTTCCTGCTTTCTTTATGTTCTTCAAGGGCTCTGTCTGTCTTCAGTTTCTTAAACCTTACGTATGCCTCCTTTTTCTTTTTGACTCAGCTCACAATTTCTCTTGTCAGCAAAGGTTCCCGAATCTTACCATCCTTATTCTTCATTTGCCCAGGAACATGCCGGTCCTGAACTCTAACCAACTGTCCTTTCAAAGATTCCCACATGACTGATGTGGATTTACCCTCAAACAGCCACCCCCGATCTACATTCACCAATTCCCGCCTCATATTGTCAGAAGTAAACTTCCCAAGTGAGTACTTTAAAATCACCCACCACAACAACCCTGTTGTTTTTACATTTTCCATAATCTGTCCACATATCTGTTCCTCTATCACCCGCTGACTGTTGGGAGGCCTGCAGCAGATCCCCATCAAAGTGATTGCACCCTTCCTATTCCTCAGCTCTACCCATATGGCCTCGCTGGATGAAGCCACCAAAGTGTCCTCCCTCAGTACAGCTGTGATATTTTCCCTAATCAGTAACACAACTCCCCCCACCCCCTTTACATCCCTCTCTATCACACCTGAAACATCTAAATCCTAAAATGCTAAACTGCCAGTCTTGTCCCTCTCTCAACTAAGTCACTATAATAGCTACAACATTATAGTTATATGTACTAATCCAAGCTCTTCAGTTTGTCTGCTTTACCTATCATACTCTTCACATTAAAACAAATACAGATCATACCGCCAGTCCCCCTGTATTCATTAACCTCACCCTGTCGGTTCTTCCTCTCAACCTTACCGGCCTTGTCTCTAACTCCTTCTTGGTCATTTCACTTGCTGACCTACTGCTCCGGTTCCCACTCCCCTGTCGCACTAGTTTAAACCCTCCCGAGTGACACTAGCAAACCTCGCTGCCAGGATATTGGTGCCCCTTCAGTTTCGGTCCAACCCGTCCTTCTTGTACAGATCCTACCTGCCCTGGAAGACATCCCAATGATCTGCATATCTGAATCCCTCCCACCTACACCAGCAATGTATTTAACTGTACTGTGTTCCTATTCCTAGCCTCACTGGTGTGTGGCACAGGTAGTAATTCCAAGATTACAACCCCAGAGGTCCTGCTTTTCAACTTACTACCTAATTCCCTGAACTCCCTTTGCAGGAATGTGTCACTCTGCCTGCTATGTTGTTAGTACCAATGTGTACCACCATCTCTGGCTGCTCGCCCTCCCTTTTGAGAATGCCTCGTGCCCGCTCAGAGACATCCTTGACCCTGGTACCAGGGAGGGGAAACACCATCCTATCTGTGCCCCTGACTGTAGGGTCCCCTATTACTCCTGCTCCACAGCATTTTGACCCTCCCTGCTCTACAACAGAGCCAGCTGTGGAGTTACCGCTCTGGCTGCTGTCGTCACCATCCCCTGATAGTTCCCCCCGCAACAGCATCCAAAACGGTATGATATAATAGGGGGATAGCCACAGGGGACTCCTGCACTGTCTGCTTGCCCCTTCACGCAGTCAGCCATCGATCTGCCTGAACTTTGGATGTGACATCTCTAAATCTCCTGTCTATGACTCATTCTGCCTCCTGCCTGCTCCGCAGTATGTCCGACTGCCACCCCCAACTGATCCATGCGGTCTGACAGGAGCTGCAATTGGACACAGTTCAAACTGTCTCTGATTTCCCCACATTCCGCAGGAGAAGGATACTATCCCACTGACTGCCATTTTTTATCCTTTAGCAATTATTTAATTAAAATAAGTTTCTATTAAATTAATTTACAGCTAACTAGATGGTCCCTAGTGTTAGATTCTCACTAAAAATGCTAAATACACTATTCTGTAAACAACAGTCTCGGTACAAGTCCAAATCCCAAAACTGTACGACTTTACCATGAGCTTAAATCCCACTATTCCAACAGCTTGTGGGTATGGAAATTAGTGGAAAAGTAGAAAAAAAGAATCACGCGATCACGACTTACCAATCAGTAGGGGGAGGCGATGGCCTTATAATTCAATTTTAAAGATCTGGAATTAATCATCTACTGATAACCATGAAACCATTGTCGATTGTCAGAAAAACCCATCTGGTTCACTAATGTCCTTTAGAGAAGGAAATCTGCCATCCTTACCTGGTCTGGCCTACATGTGACTCCAGAGCCACAGCAATGTGGTTGACTCTCAACTGCCCTCTGAAATGACCTAACAAACCACTCAGTTCAAGGGCAACTAGGGATGGGCAATAAATACTGGCCAGTGTCCCACAAATGAATAGGAAAAGAGCCCTTCTGTCCAAAATGTCACTTTTGAACTTGTGATGTCATGAAGTGCTGCTCCCGCGATACTCCCTGTGTGAGGGAACAAGGTAAGGCTACTACTCAAAACTAGGCCTGAAATGCCCCATGCTCGGGTTTTTACATGTGTCTCAAGGTGCTGCTCACTATCTGTTCCAGTGTCCTCCTCTCACACTCTCCTCTAGGTGCTGTCTGTCTGTCCCAGTGTCCCCCTCTCACACTCTCCTGTAGCTGCTGACTGTCTGTCCCAGTGTCCTCCTCTCACACTCTCCTCTAGGTGCTGTCTGTCTGTCCCAGTGTCCCCTTCTCACACTCTCCTCTAGCTGCTGACTGTCTGTCCCGATGTCCAGTGTCCCCCTCTCACACTCTCCTCTGGGTGCTGACTGTCTGTCCCAGTGTCCTCCTCTCACACTCTCCTCTAGCTGCTGACTGTCTGTCCCAGTGTCCCCCTCTCACACTCTCCTCTGGGTGCTGACTGTCTGTCCCAGTGTCCCCCTCTCACACTCTCCTCTAGCTGCTGACTGTCTGTCCCAGTGTCCCCCTCTCACACTCTCCTCTGGGTGCTGACTGTCTGTCCCAGTGTCCCCTTCTCACACTCTCCTCTAGCTGCTGACTGTCTGTCCCGATGTCCAGTGTCCCCCTCTCACACTCTCCTCTGGGTGCTGACTGTCTGTCCCAGTGTCCTCCTCTCACACTCTCCTCTGGGTGCTGACTGTCTGTCCCAGTGTCCCCCTCTCACACTCTCCTCTAGCTGCTGACTGTCTGTCCCAGTGTCCCCCTCTCACACTCTCCTCTAGCTGCTGATTGTCTGTCCCAGTGTCCTCCTCTCACACTCTCCTCTGGGTGCTGACTGTCTGTCCCAGTGTCCCCCTCTCACACTCTCCTCTAGGTGCTGTCTGTCCCAGTGTCCCCCTCTCACACTCTCCTCTGGGTGCTGACTGTCTGTCCCAGTGTCCTCCTCTCACACTCTCCTCTAGCTGCTGACTGTCTGTCCCAGTGTCCTTCCTGTCACACTCTCCTCTAGCTGCTGACTGTCTGTCCCAGTGTCCTCCTCTCACACTCTCCTCTGGGTGCTGACTGTCTGTCCCAGTGTCCCCCTCTCACACTCTCCTCTGGGTGCTGACTGTCTGTCCCAGTGTCCCCCTCTCACACTCTCCTCTAGGTGCTGTCTGTCCCAGTGTCCCCCTCTCACACTCTCCTCTGGGTGCTGACTGTCTGTCCCAGTGTCCTCCTCTCACACTCTCCTCTAGCTGCTGACTGTCTGTCCCAGTGTCCCCCTCTCACACTCTCCTCTAGCTGCTGACTGTCTGTCCCAGTGTCCTCCTCTCACACTCTCCTCTGGGTGCTGACTGTCTGTCCCAGTGTCCTCCTCTCACACTCTCCTCTAGCTGCTGACTGTCTGTCCCAGTGTCCTCCTGTCACACTCTCCTCTGGGTGCTGACTGTCTGTTCCAGTGTCCTCCTCTCACACTATCCTCTGGGTGCTGACTGTCTGTCCCAGTGTCCTCCTCTCACACTCTCCTCTGGGTGCTGACTGTCTGTCCCAGTGTCCCCCTCTCACACTCTCCTCTAGGTGCTGTCTGTCTGTCCCAGTGTCCCCCTCTCACACTCTCCTCTAGCTGCTGATTGTCTGTCCCAGTGTCCCCCTCTCACACTATCCTCTGGGTGCTGTCTGTCTGTCCCAGTGTCCCCCTCTCACACTCTCCTCTGGGTGCTGTCTGTCTGTCCCAGTGTCCCCCTCTCACACTCTCCTCTAGCTGCTGACTGTCTGTCCCAGTGTCCCCCTCTCACACTCTCCTCTGGGGGCTGACTGTCTGTCCCAGTGTCCTCCTCTCACACTCTCCTCTGGGTGCTGTCTGTCTGTCCCAGTGTCCTCCTCTCACACTCTCCTCTAGCTGCTGACTGTCTGTCCCAGTGTCCCCCTCTCACACTCTCCTCTGGGTGCTGACTGTCTGTCCCAGTGTCCTCCTCTCACACTATCCTCTGGGTGCTGTCTGTCTGTCCCAGTGTCCCCCTCTCACACTCTCCTCTAGCTGCTGACTGTCTGTCCCAGTGTCCTCCTCTCACACTCTCCTCTAGCTGCTGACTGTCTGTCCCAGTGTCCTCCTCTCACACTCTCCTCTGGGTGCTGACTGTCTGTCCCAGTGTCCTCCTCTCACACTCTCCTCTAGCTGCTGACTGTCTGTCCCAGTGTCCTCCTGTCACACTCTCCTCTGGGTGCTGACTGTCTGTTCCAGTGTCCTCCTCTCACACTATCCTCTGGGTGCTGTCTGTCTGTCCCAGTGTCCTCCTCTCACACTCTCCTCTGGGTGCTGACTGTCTGTCCCAGTGTCCTCCTCTCACACTCTCCTCTAGCTGCTGACTGTCTGTCCCAGTGTCCTCCTGTCACACTCTCCTCTGGGTGCTGACTGTCTGTTCCAGTGTCCTCCTCTCACACTATCCTCTGGGTGCTGTCTGTCTGTCCCAGTGTCCTCCTCTCACACTCTCCTCTGGGTGCTGTCTGTCTGTCCCAGTGTCCTCCTCTCACACTCTCCTCTAGGTGCTGTCTGTCTGTCCCAGTGTCCCCCTCTCACACTCTCCTCTAGCTGCTGATTGTCTGTCCCAGTGTCCCCCTCTCACACTATCCTCTGGGTGCTGTCTGTCTGTCCCAGTGTCCCCCTCTCACACTCTCCTCTGGGTGCTGTCTGTCTGTCCCAGTGTCCCCCTCTCACACTCTCCTCTGGGTGCTGATTGTCTGTCCCAGTGTCCCCCTCTCACACTCTCCTCTAGCTGCTGACTGTCTGTCCCAGTGTCCTCCTCTCACACTCTCCTCTAGCTGCTGACTGTCTGTCCCAGTGTCCTCCTGTCACACTCTCCTCTGGGTGCTGACTGTCTGTTCCAGTGTCCCCCTCTCACACTCTCCTCTAGCTGCTGACTGTCTGTCCCAGTGTCCTCCTGTCACACTCTCCTCTGGGTGCTGACTGTCTGTTCCAGTGTCCTCCTCTCACACTATCCTCTGGGTGCTGTCTGTCTGTCCCAGTGTCCTCCTCTCACACTCTCCTCTGGGTGCTGACTGTCTGTCCCAGTGTCCCCCTCTCACACTCTCCTCTAGCTGCTGATTGTCTGTCCCAGTGTCCCCCTCTCACACTCTCCTCTAGGTGCTGTCTGTCTGTCCCAGTGTCCCCCTCTCACACTCTCCTCTAGCTGCTGATTGTCTGTCCCAGTGTCCCCCTCTCACACTATCCTCTGGGTGCTCTCTGTCTGTCCCAGTGTCCCCCTCTCACACTCTCCTCTAGCTGCTGACTGTCTGTCCCAGTGTCCTCCTCTCACACTCTCCTCTAGGTGCTGTCTGTCTGTCCCAGTGTCCCCCTCTCACACTATCCTCTGGGTGCTGACTGTCTGTCCCAGTGTCCCCCTCTCACACTATCCTCTGGGTGCTGACTGTCTGTCCCAGTGTCCCCCTCTCACACTATCCTCTGGGTGCTGTCTGTCTGTCCCAGTGTCCTCCTGTCACACTCTCCTCTAGCTGCTGACTGTCTGTCCCAGTGTCCTCCTCTCACACTCTCCTCTAGCTGCTGACTGTCTGTCCCAGTGTCCCCCTCTCACACTCTCCTCTGGGTGCTGACTGTCTGTTCCAGTGTCCTCCTCTCACACTATCCTCTGGGTGCTGTCTGTCTGTCCCAGTGTCCTCCTGTCACACTCTCCTCTAGCTGCTGACTGTCTGTCCCAGTGTCCTCCTCTCACACTCTCCTCTAGCTGCTGACTGTCTGTCCCAGTGTCCCCCTCTCACACTCTCCTCTGGGTGCTGACTGTCTGTTCCAGTGTCCTCCTCTCACACTATCCTCTAGCTGCTGACTGTCTGTCCCAGTGTCCTCCTGTCACACTCTCCTCTGGGTGCTGACTGTCTGTCCCGATGTCCCCTTCTCACACTCTCCTCTAGCTGCTGACTGTCTGTCCCAGTGTCCCCTTCTCACACTCTCCTCTAGCTGCTGACTGTCTGTCCCGATGTCCAGTGTCCCCCTCTCACACTCTCCTCTAGCTGCTGACTGTCTGTCCCAGTGTCCTCCTCTCACACTCTCCTCGAGCTGCTGACTGTCTGTCCCAGTGTCCCCCTCTCACACTCTCCTCTGGGTGCTGACTGTCTGTCCCAGTGTCCTCCTCTCACACTCTCCTCTGGGTGCTGACTGTCTGTTCCAGTGTCCTCCTCTCACACTCTCCTCTGGGTGCTGACTGTCTGTTCCAGTGTCCTCCTCTCACACTCTCCTCTAGCTGCTGACTGTCTGTCCCAGTGTCCTCCTCTCACACTCTCCTCTAGCTGCTGACTGTCTGTCCCAGTGTCCTCCTCTCACACTCTCCTCTGGGTGCTGACTGTCTGTTCCAGTGTCCTCCTCTCACACTATCCTCTGGGTGCTGTCTGTCTGTCCCAGTGTCCTCCTCTCACACTCTCCTCTGGGTGCTGACTGTCTGTCCCAGTGTCCCCCTCTCACACTCTCCTCTAGCTGCTGATTGTCTGTCCCAGTGTCCCCCTCTCACACTATCCTCTGGGTGCTGTCTGTCTGTCCCAGTGTCCCCCTCTCACACTCTCCTCTAGCTGCTGATTGTCTGTCCCAGTGTCCTCCTCTCACACTCTCCTCTGGGTGCTGACTGTCTGTCCCGATGTCCAGTGTCCCCCTCTCACACTCTCCTCTGGGTGCTGACTGTCTGTCCCAGTGTCCCCCTCTCACACTCTCCTCTAGGTGCTGACTGTCTGTCCCAGTGTCCTCCTCTCACACTCTCCTCTGGGTGCTGACTGTCTGTCCCAGTGTCCCCCTCTCACACTCTCCTCTGGGTGCTGACTGTCTGTCCCAATGTCCTCCTCTCACACTCTCCTCCAGGTGCTGTCTGTCCCAGTGTCCTACGCTCACACTCTCCCCTAGGTGCTGTCTGTCCCAGTGTCCTCCTTTCACACTCTCCTCTGGGTGCTGACTGTCTGTCCCAGTGTCCTCCTCTCTCACTCTCCTCTAAGTGCTGTCCGTCTGTCCCAGTGTCCTCCTTTCACACTCTCCTCTGGGTGCTGACTGTCTGTCCCAGTGTCCTCCTCTCTCACTCTCCTCTAAGTGCTGTCTGTCTGTCCCAGTGTCCTCCTCTCACACTCTCCTCAAGGTGCTGACTGTCTGTCCCGATGTCCAGTGTCCCCCTCTCACACTCTCCTCTAGGTGCTGACTGTCTGTCCCAGTGTCCTCCTCTCACACTCTCCTCCAGGTGCTGTCTGTCCCAGTGTCCTACGCTCACACTCTCCCCTAGGTGCTGTCTGTCCCAGTGTCCTCCTTTCACACTCTCCTCTGGGTGCTGACTGTCTGTCCCAGTGTCCTCCTCTCTCACTCTCCTCTAAGTGCTGTCTGTCTGTCCCAGTGTCCTCCTCTCACACTCTCCTCTGGGTGCTGACTGTATGTCCCAGTGTCCCCCTCTCACACTCTCCTCTGGGTGCTGACTGTCTGTCCCAGTGTCCTCCTCTCACACTCTCCTCTGGGTGCTGACTGTCTGTCCCAGTGTCCCCCTCTCACACTCTCCTCTAGGTGCTGACTGTCTGTCCCAGTGTCCTCCTCTCACACTCTCCTCCAGGTGCTGTCTGTCCCAGTGTCCTACGCTCACACTCTCCCCTAGGTGCTGTCTGTCCCAGTGTCCCCCTCTCACACTCTCCTCTGGGTACTGCTGTCTGTCCCGGTGTCCTCCTTTTGCACTTCCCTCTAGGTGTCACTGTCTGTCCCAGTGTTCTCTTTTCACACTCTCCTCCAGGTGCTGCTGTCTGTCCCGGTGTCTTCCTCCCACACAGATGTGCAGAACCTTTGAGTTACAGAGAAATGGGCCAGAAAAGTCTTTAGCTGAATCCCCCGTGTAGGGAGGTGACTGGGTGGCACAGTGGTTAGCACTGCTGCCTCACAGCTCCAGGGATCTGGGTTTGATTCCCGGCTTGGTTCACTGTCTGTGTGGAGTTTGCACATTCTCCCTGTGTCTGCTTGGGTTTCCTCCGGGTGCTCCGGTTTCCTCCCACAGTCCAAAGATGTGCGGGCTAGGTGCATTGGCCATGCTAAATTGCCCCTTAGTGTCGTGGAATTAACGGGGAAAATATGTGGGGTTACGGGTATAGGGCCTAGGTGAGATTGTTGTCGGTGCATGCTCCATGGGCCGAATGGCCTCTTTCTGCACTGTAAGATTTCGAATAATCCACACCTTGACTTTAAATGTTTTGTGCTCAAATTCTCCCTCGCCCTACTGCTCCTTATCTGCAGCCTTCTCCGAGGTGCATGGTGTTGCAGGACCACACTGGGGCTTTGTTCTGGTATCCCCCACCAGGGCCTGGGCGAGTAGGGTGCAAACAGTTCCAAACACCGGGATCTGTGGGGGGTATAGTGGGGCCTGGGCTTGCTGTCTTAAACAGAAGTCTCACATCCACACTGAGCAGACAGATTAGGACATGACAGACTGGCTTCACCATTATCCCTTGCCAGTGTCATGACACCACAAGAAGAAATCTGAAAAGACAGAACAGCAGCATCTTGCATATCTCTATTGCCTGCAACCACACAACCCCTCATTAAACCTGACACAGTCCCCCCAGCCTCACAACAAGGGATCCTGGCAGTACACGCAGCTGCAGGGATCTGTCCAGTACTGTCACCAACTGGATCTGAACTCCATATGCAGCTGAATTCAGTGACTCACTCGGGTTCTCTCACACTTCTACCATTCCCCCTTCCCAACTCCCTAATCTAGACTATCCAGGCAGTAGCAGCCACATCCTGGCATGAGAGGTAAGTGTGAATCTTGGAAGATCATGGTGAACATTTGTGGATTGCTTCCCCTCGTCCTACTTCCTGGAGAATAGTTCCACTCTGTGCAATGACTGAGTGACTGGTTCAATGTGAATTACTGAGTCTGCCTTGATTCTTTATTCAATGCTCTCAGAGTTCAATAAAGAACTTGCATTTCCAAAGTACTTTGTTAAGTCAAGACCTCCCAAAGTGTTTTACTTTTCAAGTGTAGTCACTATTTTAATGTAAGAAACATAGCAGCCAATTTCCACACAGTAAGATTCCACACACAGTATTGTGTCAATGACCAGAAAACCTGTTTCCCTTTTTTTCCCGATATGGTGTGATTGGCAGGGACCACATTTATTGCACATTCCTAATTGTACTTGAGAAGGTAGAGGTGAGAGAGTGATGTTGATTGAGGGATGAATATTGGCCAATAACATCCACCTGAGATAGTAGAATTCAGTTTATTATTTCATTCAAAAGATAGCAACGAGGACAATACAGAACTCCCACAGTACTGCACTAAATCATCAGCCTGGCTTTGTGCTCCTCACTGTAGAATCCCTACAGAGGAGGCCATTCAGCCATTGAGTCTGCATCAACTCGGTGAAAGAGCATCTTACTCATGTTCACCCCTCACCCTATCCTCGTAACCCCATGCATTTACCATCTAATCGTCACATCTTTGGAGTGTGGGAGGAAACCGGAGCACCCAGAGGGAACCCACGCAGACACGGGGAGAACATGCAGACTCCATACAGACAGTGATCCAAGGCCAGAATTGAATCTGCGTTCCTGGCACTGTGAGGCAGCAGTGCTAACCATTGGGCCACCATGTCACCTTAGACTGAACTAGTCTGGCAGGGAAGGGGACACAGAACATTAGTAAAATAGAAACACATCATGCTGCAGTAAAGGTACCAAGTCAGAGTGAGTTCAGCTACGTTGAAGTGTCAGAGTAAGGCAAGGCTGGATGCTAGGAGTGTAATGGGTAAGACTGATAAATTAAGGGTGTGGATTGGTACATGGAAGTGTGATATCGTGGTTATCACAGAAACATGGTTGAGGGAAGGGCAGGACTGGCAACTCAACATTCTGGGGTATAGGATCTTTAGGCGAGACAGAGGAGGGTGTAAAAAGGGAGGTGGTGTCGCACTATTAATTAAGGAGTCAATTACTGCAATAAGGAGAGATGATATTTTCAAATGAGTTTTTGTGGGAGAACTCAGGAATATAAAGGAGGCAGTCACATTACTGGGAGTGTATTATAGGTCATGATAAAATAGGACTGAGTCAGCATGGCTTGATATGGAGATGCCGGTGTTGGACTGGGGTAAACACAGTAAGAGTTTTAACAACACCAGGTTAAAGTCCAACAGGTTTATTTGGTAGCAAATGCCATGGCTTCGTCAAGGGGAGGTCATGTCTGACAAATCTGTTAGAGTTCTTTGGGAGGTAACAAGGAAGTTAGATAAAGGAGAACAAGTGAACGTAATTTATTTAGATTTTCAGAAGGTCTTTGACAAGGTGCCGCAGAGGAGACTGTTAAATAAGTTAAGTGCCCATGGTGTTAAGGGTAAGATCCTGGCATGGATAGAGGATTGGCTGACTGACAGAACACAGTAAGAAGTCTCACAACACCAGGTTAAAGTCCAACAGGTTTATTTGGTAGCACAAGCCACTAGCTTTCGGAGCGCTGCTCCTTCATCAGGTGAGTGGGAGTTCTGTTCACAAACAGGGCATATAAAGACACAAACTCAATTTACAAAATAATGGTTGGAATGCGAATCTTTACAGGTAATCAAGTCTTAAAGGTACAGACAATGTGAGTGGAGAGAGGGCCAAGCACAGGTTAAAGAGATGTGTATTGTCTCCAGCCAGGACAGTTAGTGAGATTTTGCAAGCTCAGGCAAATCGTGGGGGTTACAGACAGTGTGACATGAACTCAAAGATCCCGGTTGATCCACATCATGACTGGCAGAAGGCAGAGAGTGGGGATAAAGGGGTCTTTTTCAGGATGGCAGCTGGTGACTAGTGGTGTGCCTCAGGGGTCGGTGCTGGGACCACAACTTTTCACAATATACATTAACGATTTGGAAGAAGGAACTGAAGACACTGTTGCTAAGTTTGCAGATGGTGCAAAGATATGTAAAGGAACAGGTAGTATTGGTGAAGTCCTTGCAACAGGACTTGGACAGGCTAGGATAGTGGGCAAAGAAGTGGCAGATGGAATGCAATGTGGAAAAGTGTGAGGTTATGCACTTTGGAAGGAGAAATGGAGACGTAGACTATTTTCTAAATTATTATTTATTTATTAGTCACAAGTAAGGCTTACATTAACATCGCAATGCAATTACTGTGAAATTCCCCTCGGCGCCACACTCTGGCACCTGTTCAGGTCAATCCACCGAACAGGCATGTCTTTCAGACTGTGGGAGGAAACTGGAGAACCCGGAGGAAACTCATGCAGACACGAGGAGAACATGCAAACTCCACTCAGACAGTGACCCAAGTCAGAATTGAACCCGGTTCCCTGGCGCTGTGAGACAGCAGTGCTAACCACTGCGCCACCGTGCCACCCAATGGGAAAATGTTTAGGAAATCAGAAACACAGGGACTTGAGAGTCCTTGTTCATGATTCTCTTAAGGTTAACATGCAGGTTCAGTCAGCAGTTAGGAAGGCAAATGCAATGTTAGCATTCATGTCGAGAGGGCTAGAATACAAGAGCAGAGATATATTTCTGAGGCTGTAAAAGGCTCTGGTCAGACCCCATTTGGAGTATTGTGAGCAGTTTTGGGCCCCGTATCTAAGGAAGGATGTGCTGGCCTTGGAAAGGGTCCAGAGGAGGTTCACAAGGATGATCGCTGGAATGAAGAGCTTGTCGTATGAGGAACGGTTGAGGACTCTGGGACTGTACTCATTGGAGTTTAGAAGGAAGAGGGGGGGATCTTATTGAAACTTACAGAATACTGCGAGGCCTGGATAGAGTGGATGTGGAGAGGACATTTCCACTAATAGGAAAATCTAGAACCAGAGGGCACAACCTCAGAATAAAGAGACGATCCTTTAAAACAAAGTTGAGGAGGCATTTCTTCAGCCAGAGAGTGATGAATCTGTGATTTGCCGCAGAAGGCTGTGGAGGCGAGGTCATTGAGTCTTTAAGACAGAGATAGATAGGCTCTTGATTAATAAGGGGATCAGGGGTTATGGGGAAAAGGCAGGAGAATGGGGATGAGAAAAATATCAACCATGATTGAATGGCGGAGCAGACTCGATGGGCCGAGTGGCCTAACTCTGCTCCTATGTCTTATGGTCTTAGGTCCCCAAAGAGTCAACGGGAATTAGAGGAGCAAATATGTTTACAATTCACTGAGGTGTGTAAGAATAATAATCAGATAATCAATCTGGAGGATTTCAACTTTCCCAACATGAATTGGGATAATTATACTTTAAAGGATTTAGAGGATGTGGATTTCGTGAAATGTATCCAGGGAAGTTTTTTGTATCAGTATGTAGAAGGCCCAATAAGGAGGGGAGCAGTGCTGGATCTGGTTCTGGGGAATGAAGCTGGACAAGTGTTAAATGTGGCATTCTGGCAATAGCGATCACAACATGGTATGGTTCAAGTTTGTTATGGACAAAGAGAAAGATGGCCTACAAAAGATGGCTTTGTATTGAGGAAGGCAGATTTTATTAAAATAAGGCAGGATCTGGCCAAAGTTGACTGGGAACAGCCCCTTGTGGATAAGTCTACAATGGAGCAGTGAAGGTTACTCAAAAAGGTGCTGGGGAGAATACAAGTCCAACCTGTTCCCTATAGGGGTAAATGTAGGAGCAACAAGTTATGGCAATTTTCCAAAAGCCATATTGGCACCATTCATAACGTGCCTACAATGCAGAGGGGAACACCGGATGGATATTCGTTCAAACCCCCTTTGCACAGCTGAGAGACCTTTAAATTTCAAAGCCAACGAAAGACCCTTATTCTGCCCAGCAACAGCGCAAAGCTGCATTTTAAACCGGCCTTTGGCCAAGGAAGATCGGGATATCTGCGAGTCAAGACCGAGAGTGGGCTATATGGCATAACCAGACTATCAATAAAATATTACAGGAATAAAATGGCCAAGGCAGGCAAAGAAACTTAACAAACTAGGGTAAAAGGGATAAAAGATTAGATTAAATCTCCCTACACACAGCAGGACAAAATGACATTAACACCTAATCTCGCAAGCAGGGAACACAGACACAAAACAATGAGGTCAATAGATATAAGGGGACACATAGAGGGGATAATGGGAAACACATTAAAACACCGGGGCAAGAACACAAACACACACCATACAAATGCAAATTGACAAGCTTCCCAGAGAACTTCCTGACCTGACAGACCACTTTATACATGTTGTAAAAATGCATAATCAAATGTTCCCGCTCGAATTTGGATCCCTATAAAGATCCAGAGCTGATGTGAAAGGATTGAGATCAATGTGGCCAAGCCACTGTTTCTGAGCTGGCTACGGGGGTCTCCCTGGGTTCCCAGTAATTGTACAATAAAGAAAAACGCTTTGAACTTTGCCTTGCGACTCGACCTCCTTGAATGCACTGGTACAAGGGATTTTTCCCTACAACAAATGGCGTAGTCGGCAGGATTTGATATCTGACTTCTGACTGGTGGCCACGGTCTGGAAGCCGGGATCAAATTTAAACGAATCTGATAAAAATCCAGAGCAGTCAAGGGCGAGTACAAGTCTCCGTTCAAAGTGAGGTACCTTTAAGGGTTAGGGTTTGTCTGTGTTAAATATTGTTGTCTTGTAGAACTGTATAATCTTGCCTAAGTTTTTAAATTGAAGGTACAGGTCAGAACGACCGCGTGGAAGAAGGTAAGTAACTTTAATAGGAATAGAAGACCAGGGGTAAAGATAACAGGTTTTGGGCTATTTGATAACGGGAATAAGGAATTAAGACTAATATAAAGATAAGAACCACATGCAGAACTAATTGGTGTAACTAACCCAGGATTGTAGACGAAACCGCTGTCTGTGCCAAGGCAATAGGACAAGGGAGTGCTTGACTCAAGGTGCCCTACCCTAAACTGGACGTTAAGAGGAGAAATCTCCCACGCTAAGGTTGGGTTTTGAAGCGGGCGCTAAGAGGCACAGGCACTCAGGGTGCAAGGCACGGACAGTGTAAATCGGGTAACAACACAGAGTCTGAAGGGACGAACAACCTCAGAGTCGATACAGTTACTAATTATAACAGGGGCTTTGATAACAGATACATATGTGTAAGTGTTGAGGAAAAGGGGACCCGATCCATCCTGACCAAGAGACACGACGACGGAGGATCCATTAGGGACCCGGGCGGAGTTTGATAACCTTGTTCGTCTGTAGGGAACACCACAGTCCATAGCAGGGTACCAGGTTTTGAGGTAACGGATCAACCTTGCTAGTGGAGGTGGTGGCCAAGCGGGAGGCGTTGTACTTAAAGGGGCTGGGGACAGGGGCCGACAAACCCACTAAAAAAAAAAAACCAGCACACATCCCAATAAGACAACACAAAATAGACCAAGCGTGAGGTGTCAGGAATAGTTGGGGGAGCACAGGGGAAGAGACCCACTGGGACCCCACTACGAGACCCTACAGCAATACAGACGGTGCTGGAGCAGTATCAGTGACAGGAGATAAGAGAGAGAGTTGGGGCACTTTTACTGTTGGAACCAGCATACGGGGGTTGCAGGACTGCTAGACAGAAAAATGGCAGACCACGTTGTTAAGGGAGAAACTGCAGTAGCTCTCATTTTGAAGTATCTGTTAGCCAGAGAAGCGATTGTTGCAAAGATGAAATGGAACGGGTGGAACGCATCACAAACTTTAGAAGATCAAAGAAAGTGGGTAGACGGAGTTAAATGGGACAAAACAAAAGTAATGGGAGTAATGTTAGTGACCCAGTTAGCTGGACTAATTGAGAAGGTAAATGCCTCAATGGAGGAGAGACACAAAGAGACAGAACAAATTAAGGTATTGCAGGAGAGAGTGAGGGAATTAGAACACAGAAGCCACACTGCAGAGATAACGCAGAGATCAGAGGAAACGGACCCTCGGCGCTCATACGAGTCAGTGCAGAAACATACAACCGCTCCAGCATCAGAAGGAGACATAAAAAATTATAATCTAGCGCCAGTCACCAGAGGAGGGACGTTAGCACAACCAAAAGCAACCTATAAGCCTTTTACCTCAGGGGAAAGGCAGCAGATTATGGCATCCCTGGGAAAGTTAAAACCCAGAAGCGCAAACCTGGGATTTTGGGGCGAATTGGATTCACTCTGGGTAGGACACCAGTTACATTTAAGGGACATACACCAGCTGGTAAGGGCAGCCTGTCCAGCGGATAAATGGAGGTTGGTGGCAGGAGGGCCAGCGACCCAAGCAGCACAGGACTATAATGGAGGAAGGTGGACACATGCCGTTCCTACAACGGCTGAGATAGATGACCAGCAGGCACCCTTTACATTATTTAAGACCAAAATCCAACGGGTCTTAGGGAACTCCCCCACTAATTGGAGCAGGATCACAAATACTAAACAAGGACAGGGGGAAAGTGCATCGGAATTTGGAGAGAGATTATTCCAGGTATATAGGGAATGTTCAGGACAGGACAATGTGGATAGGAGAGACAGGGCTTTTATCCAGGCATTCAAGGACGGGCTATCAGAGGTACACCAAGAAATCCTTAAGATGGGGGTGATAGCATCCCAAGACTATGACGAGCTAGTCGAGTGGGCTAGCGGGATAAAAGAAGGGAAGGTTGCCCAGGCAAAGCCCAGACGAGAGAGAACTGGAACCCCCCATAACGGAGATAAGGGGAGAACCGGGTTCAGCTGCTACACATGTGGCCAGCCAGGGCATACGGCTAGATTCTGCAGGGAAGCACCATTCGAAGGGAAACCCGAGAATGGCGGGCCCCGCTGTGACCACTGCCACAGGGCAGGGCACACCGAGGCAACATGTTGGGGGAAACATGGGAGACCCCGAGACAACTATAGACCAACCCCGGGGGCACCACATTCCCGGAATCCACTAGGGTGACTAGAAGAGACCCCAAACCAGGAAGATGGGAGACAAGAGAGGATTAGTGTAGCCACGCCCACAGAAGACAGTGAATCCCGACAGAAGCCGGTGTCCGTCCACTCCACTTATCGGCCAACACTGGTCGAAATCTCACAACCCGTAGCTCCCATCCAAAACAGGAAAGAGGGGGAGAGAATATATGTAGAAGCCCTGGTGGGGGGTAGGGAATGCCACATGTTAGTAGATACGGGGGCAGCCATATCAATTACAAACCTACCCCTGCCATTGACCAACAAAAGAATACACATAACCGGGGTAGGGGGAGAGAGAATACCCGCCTATCTTAGTGAAACCACACTAGTAAAAATCAACCACAAGTATATTCCAATGCAATTTTACGTTTGTCAGAATAATGAGGGCACAATCATGGGGAACGATTTAATGAGGGAATACCAGGTGCTGATAGATTGTGGGAAAGGGAAACTAATTTGGCCACAACCTGACGGTAGGAAGACCGGAATAGGGACATTAGCTAGCCACCTGGGGACGGTTGGGATAGCCACCATAGTGGCCCGAGATTGGGACCAGGAAAAAGAAGGGTTCGGAGCCATCTGCGCTTCCATTCCCGAAGCCTGGGCTAGGACGAAATTAGATACCGGACTAACCGACACAGAACCGATAAAAGTCCCAGGACCGGAACACAAGCCCCACCGACAATACCCTATCAAGAGAGAAGAGCAAGGGGCAGTGGTAGAAATAGTCAAGGGTTTAATAGAAAAGGGAATCCTCAGGGAAACCACCAGTACCACCAATTCCCCCACATGGCCAGTTATAAAACCTGACGGGAGCTACCGGCTCACCATCGATTACACAGGTTTGAACAAGGTAACACCTAAATTACACCCCATTGTGGCAAACCCCTCGACTATTTTAAACGGATTGGCACAAGACCACAAAATTTTCACGGTGCTAGATATAGCAAATGGGTTCTGGTCCCTTCCACTGGACACAGAATCCCAAAACAAATTCGCCTTCACTGTGGGAGAGAAACAGTATACATGGACTCGCCTCCCACAGGGATTTCATAACAGTCCTGCCATATTTCACAGAACAATGAGCGATATCCTGAGTAGGGTGAAATTGCATGAGGACAATACAGTCCTCCAGTATGTGGACGATGTGTTAATAGCGTCCAAAACAGAAAAAGGGCACAAGGCAGCCCTGTATGCAGTACTAGAAGGATTGGCAAAAGCCGGGCTGAAAGTCAGCCCACATAAGGCACAAATTGCAAAACCCCAGGTCCTGTACTTCGGACACCTAATTTCCCAGGGAATTAAAGAAATGCCCGCAGACCGCAAAACCGCGATTAAAGAAATGCCGCGACCAGTTACAGTAAGAGGGGTCCGAAAAGTTTTAGGACTATTCAATTACAGTAGGAGTTTTATCCCTGACTTTGCAAGAATCGCGGAGCCAATTCAGAGACTAGTGAAGGGAGGAAAGCCAGCCTTGGAAAGTATAGAGTGGAGACAAGAGCAAGAGACAGCATATGCAGAGTTGAAAGCTAGGTTAATTTCAGCCCCAGGGCTGGGACTGCCAGATGGAAGCAAGAAGTTCCACATCTTCTGTGACAACCAGGACGGCTTCTATTCTGCCGTAGTGGCACAGACTCATGGAGATAGAAAGAGACCCGTAGGGTATTATTCAACGGCTGAGGGACCAGTAGTCACCGGGATGCCCAGGTGCATAGCCGCTCTAGATTGTGCAGCATGGGCTGTGAGGATAAGTGAGCCCATTGTCATGACAGGAGATATTGTGCTACACACAAAACATACATTGGTAGAGATGCTAAACACGGGCAAACTCAAAACAGTCTCAAATATAAGGAGGGCAAGGTGGGAGGCCACACTTCTACCACCTAACAAGTCAGTCACCATCATTAGGGACACGGGAGAAAATCCCGCGGAAGGGATTTTAGATATTGGGGAAGCGCACAGCTGTGGAGAAATTGACAAAGATAACAAGGAAGGAAAGATTAGAGACGAACCCCTTCCAACAGCAGATAAGACCTTCTATGTGGATGGGTCCCGCAAATATGTATCAGGATCACCAAGGACAGGGTGGGCAGTAGTAGACCAGAACCTGGAAACCCTAGAATCAGGAAGGATCGACGGGGGTCAGTCCGCTCAGGTAGCAGAATTAGTTGCCCTCACCCAAGCCTTAAGATTAGCAGCAGGGAAAACAGTAAATGTGTATACAGACAGCCAATACGCGTTTGGTGTGATCCATGATTACATGTCCGCATGGGGGAGAAGGGGGTTCATTACTACAGGAGGTACCCCCATTAAACACCAACAGCAGATAAGGGCGCTGCTAGCAGCTAGTGAACAGCCTACAGAGGCCGCAGTAATTAAAATAAAAGCCCACCAGCGGGAACCCGGAAGGGACACCCCGGGGTGGATTCATTTCAAAGGGAATCAAGCCGCAGACACAGCAGCACAGCAAGCACTAGAAAACAGCGACATTAAAAGCCTGCCCCTTGCAGCGATAGTGGTAGAACCGGAAGAAATTGACATACAGAAATTACACGGGGACATTACACAGCAAGAACGAGATAGATGGGAGGAGCTGGGCGCAGTTAAAGGGACTGACGGGGTGTGGAGAAAAGATAACCGGGTATTGGCGCCAGGATGTATCCAGAACACATTACTGGAACTACACCACGGGCTTCCCCATACAGGCAGGGATGCAATGATACAGAGCCTGGGGAGAGAGTGGTGGTGGAAAGGATTGGGACGAGATGTGGCCACATACTGCCGCAGATGCACTATATGTGCACAGCACAACCCCGGGAAGCCCATAAAGGTAAAGATGGGACACCAACCCAGACC
The DNA here is from genome assembly GCF_964213995.1 of Mustelus asterias. Classification (NCBI taxonomy): domain Eukaryota; kingdom Metazoa; phylum Chordata; class Chondrichthyes; order Carcharhiniformes; family Triakidae; genus Mustelus; species Mustelus asterias. The sequence continues at coordinate 25,311,929 of NC_135819.1, forward strand.
GAAGGGACCCTGGGAACAGATACAAATGGACTTCATAGGACCATTGCCCCCCTCTCACGGGAAAACATACTGCCTGGTAATAGTAGATCAATTCACCAGGTGGGTAGAAGCATTCCCCACAACCAATTGTACAACCCTAACGGTAGCCAGGATATTGGCAGCAGAAGTCATTCCCCGATGGGGGATGCCAATTCAAGTTGATTCGGACCAGGGAACACATTTCACAGGAAAGGTTATGAAAAACATTTGCCAATTATTAGGAATAAAACAGAAATTTCACATCCCCTATCACCCACAAAGTTCCGGGATGGTGGAGAGGATGAATCGGACTCTAAAAATAACCATGGCAAAAGCAATGCAATCCTCAGGTAGAAATTGGACAGAAGTCCTACCTGCAGTTCTGATGAGGCTTAGGGCGACCACAAATCGAACTACCGGCTTGACTCCATACGAGCTGATGACCGGGCGGGCAATGCACTTACCCGAAAACATTATTACAGGCTGGACAGATGTGGGTCCGATAAAGGATAAGATCCGTCAATACATCCGAGACCTTAGCACCCAATTGAAGGGGATGCGCCGGTCCGTAATTTTTAATCAGGCACAGGTCGATACAGAGGAGGACTCAGAAATATTACCAGAGGTCCCAAAGGCCGGGAGCCGGGTATTAACAAAAGTGCTTCCTGCAAAACCAGGATTTGCCCCAAGATGGCACGGACCTTACGAGGTCATTATTAGCGGAGATACCTGTGCCTGTATAGATATAAGGGGACAGGGGGTCTGGAAACACTGGACCCAATTAAAGCTGTATGAAGACAAATGAACTAAAGAATACCGTTTTCGTTCATTCAAATTCCACAGGAACCAGGACCAGATCTACTATCAAGACGTCGGAACAAACTACTTTTAATTTGATTGCCTGTTTATTTTCTGTATACACTATAACTGTAAAAATACTGTTGAGAAAAAAACGATATGGGAACAGGGACATATTTGATAATAACCATGACCATTGTAAATACGCTCCAACACATGGGGGTTAGGGGAGCAGAACCCCCAATCATGGAAGGAAACCTATTCCTGAAAACACACATCCAGATCTATGGGAATAGGACCGCTTGTTACCCTTCAGCGCGATCAGTAAACTCCCTATTCATCGCAACACCAGGGTGGCTCCCACAAGAGTTATTCACTATTGACACATCGGGGGCACCCTGCAAGGAACATATTGGGTACTTTAAACAAGGGATGCAAGGAAGGTGTGTAGAGCTCACTGAGCCGGGAATTCTAAGGGGGATGGGACCCCAACAGGAGGAGACACATGGGAACTACCCACAATGTTTTAAGGGAGAGGGATGGGGGTGCGTGCATGCCTTTGTCCCTAAAAATGATTCGTGCGCTGAGGCACATTGTGCTCTCCAGGAGTGCCGGGTCCGGGAAGGACACTTCACTTGTGACTGCAAGCAACAAAAATGCATTGCAGTCACCGCGGGTAGGCAGCTTATGTGTGGCAAGTGCAACGGCACCCACGTAAGCTCAGCCTCGGGGACATACCCACTTGATTCTCACCAAGGGGTACAATCAAGTGGACAGTCCCGGGGGAGGGAAGGTTCCACAAGATGGGACCATGTGGTCAAACGACCCCGGGGTAATGCATGTTATTGGGTTAAAGAAGGTTACGTGTTTTTATTCAAAAATGTATACATGACGGCCACAGACAGGCCTCCAAGGTTCTTTTCCGTAGGGACAATCTGACCTCTCACGGTTCCGTGCCCAAGCGAGGGACATGTCCAGAAATGCATAGTGACCAGGGCCATCAGCGCAGAATTCTGCGCCGACTGGCAGGCCCCTGTCACATTAGGGTCTTCCCTGGGGTATGGATTTCTGGGGACACTATCCCTAGGAGGCGCCGCAGGGGTGATCAGCGCCAGTAACAGGAATTTCTTCATATGTGGACTGACCATTTTAGGAAACAACACCCTACAAGCACTGGGTGCAATTGACCAAGAACTCGCAGAACTCAGACTATACACACAGCAAACAAGATATGCAGTAGACTATCAGCTAGCCAGACAAGGAGGGGTATGCACCATCATCAAAGGAAAATGCATCACATATGTACACGACGAGACACTAAACATAACAGCAGCCATGTCCGGGATACAAAAGCAATTGGATAGCTTTAAACAGGGATTAACAGGGACTGATGGGTGGTTAGGGTGGCTGTTTAACACAGTTTGGGGAGCATACATTATGAAGGGATTAATCTTAGTAGTAGCCATCCTGTTCACACTCTGCCTGGGCCTAACCTGTATTAAAGTGATATGTGCAAATATTACATCAAGAATGCTACCCACTGCCAGTATCCAGATGCAAGAATTTAACCACGCCACAGAGGAAGAGGAACAACGGCAAGGACAACATCTTTACAAGTCACTGTACCTCTGAAGATCGTCCATGGGGGGTCAGCCATGAATGGGACCCCCTGGACGAGAGGAGGGACTGAAGTAGGCAATTTTCCAAAAGCCATATTGGCACCATTCATAACGTGCCTACAATGCAGAGGGGAACACCGGATGGATATTCGTTCAAACCCCCTCTGCACAGCTGAGAGACCTTTAAATTTCAAAGCCAACGAAAGACCCTTATTCTGCCCAGCAACAGCACAAAGCTGCATTTTAAACCGGCCTTTGGCCAAGGAAGATCGGGATATCTGCGAGTCAAGACCGAGAGTGGGCTATATGGCATAACCAGACTATCAATAAAATATTACAGGAATAAAATGGCCAAGGCAGGCAAAGAAACTTAACAAACTAGGGTAAAAGGAATAAAAGATTAGATTAAATCTCCCTACACACAGCAGGACAAAATGACATTAACACCTAATCTCGCAAGCAGGGAACACAGACACAAAACAATGAGGTCAATAGATATAAGGGGACACATAGAGGGGATAATGGGAAACACATTAAAACACCGGGGCAAGAACAGGTAGTCCCATTAACACAAACACACACCATACAAATGCAAATTGACAAGCCTCCCAGAGAACTTCCTGACCCGACAGACCACTTTATACATATTGTAAAAATGCATAATCAAATGTTCCCGCTCGAATTTGGATCCCTATAAAGATCCAGAGCTGATGTGAAAGGATTGAGATCAATGTGGCCAAGCCACTGTTTCTGAGCTGGCTACGGGGGTCTCCCTGGGATCCCAGTAATTGTACAATAAAGAAAAACGCTTTGAACTTTGCCTTGCGACTCGACCTCCTTGAATGCACTGGTACAAGGGATTTTTCCCTACAACAATGGATCCCTGGATGCCTGGCACAATTCAGGACTGGATGAAGGAGAACAGAAAGGCTTTTAGCAAGTCCAAAGGGAGCAATTTGAATTCAATAAAAAAAAAATCTGGAATTAAATCTCTACGGATGACCATGAAACCATTATCGATTGTCAGGAAAAACCCATCTGATTCACTATTGTGCTTTAGAGAAGGAAATCTGCCATCTTTACCTGGTCTGGCCTGCACGTGACTCCAGAGCCACAGCAATATGATTGACTCTCGACTGCCCTCTGAAATGACTGAGGGAGACACTCAGTTGTATCAATTGCTACAAAGTCTCAACAAAGAAATGAAACCGGACGGACTACCTGCCTTCGACACAGGCACCGGAAAAGACAGTGGCAAACTAAACAGCCCTGTCGACCTGCAAAGTCCCCCTTACTAACATCTGGGGGCTGGTACCAGAATTGGGAGAGCTGTCTCACAGACTAATCAAGCAACAGCCTGACATAGTCATTCTCACGGAATCACCACTATCACTAATCCTGGATATGTGCTGTCCCACCAGCAGGGCAGACCCAGCAGAGGTGGCATAGTAATATACAGTCGAGAGGGATTTGCTCTGGGAGTCCTCAATGTTGACTCTGGACCCCGTGAAGTTTCATGGTTTCATGGGATAAACATGGGCAAAGAAACTTCTTACTGGTTACCACTTACCGTCCACCTTCGGCTGATGAATCAGTATTCCTCCATTTTTGCAGCTGTACAGAATCTTAGTTAGGCCTCATTTCGAATATTGTGTACAATTTTGGTCGCCACAGCACCAGAAGGATGTGAATGCTTTGGAGTGGAAACTAAAGAGGTTTACCCAGAAGTAGCCTGGTCTGGTGGATATTAGCTATGAGGAGAGGTTGGATAAACTCGATTTGTTCTCATTGGAATAACGGAGGCTGAGAGGTGACCTGATAGAGGTTTACAAGATTATGAGTGGCATGGACAGGGTGGATAGTCAGATGCTCTTTCCTAGGGTAGAAAAGTCAAGTACTCGGGGACATAGGTTTAAGGTGCGTGGGGAAAAGCTTAGAGATGTACGAGGCAAGTTTTTTTTACACAGGGTGGTGAATGTCTGGAACGCACCGCCCAGGGGAGTCATGGGAGCAGGTACGATAGCGACATTTAAGGGGCAACTAGACGAATACATGAATAGGATGGGAATGGAAGGATATGGACTCCGTAAGTGCGTACGGTTTTAGTTTAGACAGACATCGTGATATGCGCAGGCTTGGCGGGCCAAAGGGCCTGTTTCTGTGCTGTACTTTTCTTTGTTCTTTGTTGAACAACACTTGGAGGAAGTACTGAGGGTGGCAAGGGTACAGAATGTACTCTAGATGGGGGATTTCAATGTCCATCACCAAGAGTGGCTCGGCAGCAGCACTACTGATCAAACTGGTCAGGTCCTAAAGGATATAACTGCTAGACTGAATCTGCAGAAGGTGGTGAGGAAACCAACAAGAGAAAATAACATACTTGACCTCTTCCTTACCAATCTGCAGTTGAGAAGAAAAATCCCCCTCCTTTTGAGAGAAAAATCCTCCCCTCCCCCCACATCTTCATCTGTCACAGCTTATCATCTGATTTCAGCTTCTCTGCCGTTTGGCCATTCACACCTTTTATTCTCTCTATGGACAGCCATTAGCAGCCTTCTCCCTTGTTTCTGTGGCTGTGACTCATCTTTCATTCCCCTCACCCTGCAGTATAAATATCTCCCACTTTCTATGCCTTTTAGCTTTGACAAAGGGTCAGCTGGAGTCGAAACGTCAGCTCCTTTTTCTCCTTCGAGATGCTGCCAGACCTGCTGAGATTTTCCAGCATTTTCTCTTTTGGTTTCAGATTCCAGCATCCACAGTAATTTGCTCTCATATATATGCCTTATTAACTTCTCTCTTCACCTATCCTACCACCTTTAATGATCCATGCACGTATAAAATCCAGATCCCTTTGCTCCTGTGCCTCTTTACAATTTTACCCCTTATTTTATATTGTCCCTCCATGTTCTTCCTACCAAAATGCATCTCTCATGCTTCTCCACATTGAACTTCATTTGCCACCTTTCTACTCACTCCACCAACTTGTCTATGTCCTTTTGAAATTCTCTTCACAGTTCATAATACTTCCAGGTTTTGTATCATCCACTGACTTTGAAATTGTCCCCTGCACACCAATATTGGCATGTGGCACAGCAGACAGCACTGCTGCCTCTCAGCACCAGAGACCTGGAATCGATTCCAGCCTTGAATGGCTGTGTGGAAATCATAGAAATCATAGAACCCCCTCAGTGCAGAAGGAGGCCATTCTGCCCATCGAGTCTGCACCGACCACAATCCCACCCAGTGCCCATCCCCCTTAACCCCACACATCCACCCTGCTAATCCCCCTGTCACTAGGGTCAATTGAGCATGGCCAACCAATCTAACCCGCACATCTTTGGACTGTGGGAGGAAACCGGAGCACCCGGAGGAAACCCACGCAGACACAGGGAGAATGTGCAAACTCCACACAGACAGTGACCCGAGGCCAGAATTGAACCCAGGTCCCTGGTGCTGTGAGGCATCAGTACTAACCACTGTGCCACCATGCCGCCCTTTCTCCTTTGCACATTTTCCTTGTGCCTGCGTGGGTTTCCTCTGGGTGCTCTGGTTTCCTTCCACAGTCCAAAAATGTATCAATTAGGTGGATTGGCTATGCTGAATTGCCCCTTAGTGTCCACAGATGTGTAGGTTTGGTGTATGACGGGAAAATGCACAGGGCTATGGGAATAGGGTGGTGGGTGGGCCTGGATAGGATGTTCTGTCAGAGACTTGATGGGTTGAATGGCCTCCTTCAGCAGTGTAAAGATTCTATGAATTAATATATATCAGGAAGAGCAAGGGTTCCAATACCGAGCCCTGGGGAACACATTGCTACTGTCCCTTTTATTCCGTAAGCTGCACATTATACTCCAGGTTTGGTCTCACCAAGACGCTATACAGCTGCAGTAAGATATCCTTGCATATTGATATCCAGTGCATTGATAACCACACAGACGAGAACTGCTTTTCTATTCATTCAAGGATGTGAACATTGACAAGGGCATCTATTCACCATCCATTATTGTCCTTGAGAAGGTGGTGGTGAGCCACCATCATGAACCGCTGCAGTCCATGTGGTGTAGGTACACCCACAGTGCTGTTAGGGAGGGGCTTCGGATTTTGACCCAGCAACAGTGAAGGAAAGGCGATATATTTCCAAGTCAGGATGGTGAGTGACTTGGAGGAGAAGTCCCAGGTGGTGGTGTTCCCAGGCATCTGTTGTCCTTGTCCTTTGAAGTGGTAGAGGTTATGGGTTTGGAAGGTGCTATCTAACGTGAGTTCCTGCTGTGCATCCTGTAGATGATACACATGGCTGTCACGGTGTATCGATGGTGGAGAGAATGTTTGTGGAAGGGATGTCAATCAAGTGGGTAGCCTTGAATTTTATTGAACTTTGTTGAAGTTGCACTCACCCAGGCAGTGCAGAGTATTCCATCTCACTCCTAACTTGTGCCTTGTAGATCGTGGACAGGCTTTGGGAAGTCAAGAGGTGAGTTACTCACCGCGAAGGTTTTTCCCCTGATTCCCATTTACTCCAGTTTTGCTAGGGCTCCTTGATGCCACACTGGGTTGAATGCGGTCTTGATGTCAAGGGCAGTAACTCTCACCTAACCTCTGGAATTCAGCTCTTTTGTTCATGTTTGAACCAAGGTTGTAATGAGTTCAGGAGTGATTCTGGCGAAACCCAAACTAAGCATCAACATACAGGTTATTGCTGAGCAGGTACTGCTTGATAGCACTGTTGATGACCCCTTCCATCACGTTACTGGTGATCTGGAGTAGACTGATGGGGTAGTAATTGGCTGGGTTGGATTTGTCCTGCTTTTTGTGTACAGGACATACATACCTCATAGAATCATAGAAACCCTACAGTACAGAAGGAGACCATTTGGCCCATCGAGTCTGCACCGACAATAATCCCACCCCAGGCTCTATCCCCACAACCCCACACATTTACTCCTCTAACCTACACATCCCGGGATACTAGGGGGCAATTTAGCGTGGCCAATGCACCTAACCCACACATTTTTGGAGTGTGGGAGGAAACCGGAGCACCTGGAGGAAACCCACACAGACACGGGGAGAACGTGCAAACTCCACACAGACATTGACTCAAGCTGGGAATCGAACCCGGGTCCCTGGAGCTGTGAGGCAGCAGTGCTAACCACTGCGTCACCGTGCCGCCCCTGGGCAATTTTCCACATTGACGGGTAGATGCCAGTGTTGTAACTATCCAGTACCAGAGTACTGATATCTATATTCTAGAGTATTGATATCCATAGACTTCATTACTGCTCCCCGTACACTAGGCTATTGACACCCAGACATTGGTCCATGTATCCCTGGGAACTTTGTAACCTTACTGAAGTATTCACTCTGGTGTCCTGCTCACTAACTCCCCTCATTCCCTCTCCTCAAACCTCCTCTTCATTCCCCTCTTCACTGCCACCTCAATCTCTCCTCCTCCCCTCATCCTCTCTTCCTCCTCTCCCTTTCCCGAGGGGATTGAGATGGAGTCTCCGCCCCCCTAGCGGCTCCGCCCGGCGCGGTGCTGAGCCCGGGGCAGGGGGAGGCTGGCTCCGGGCAGGGAAGGCTGGCTCCGCGCTCCGGGCCATGGAGGCTCCGCTCCCGGTGTCAGTGCGGAGGCATCAGCATCAACACAAGCTGAAGCACCGCTACCAGCTGCAGCACACTCTGGGCAAGGGCACCTACGGCCGGGTGAAGGCGGCCACAGAGCGGCTCACCGGCAGGACGGTAAGCACCGGGAATCTGGGAATGTCCTAGGAACCGGGAATGTGGGGACGTCCCAGGGACTGGGAATGTGGGAATGTCCCAGGGACTAGGAAAGTGGGGATATGCCAGGACTGGGAATGTGGGAATGTTCCAGAGTCCGGGAATTTGGGAATGTCCCAGGAACTGAGTATGTGGGAAGGTCCCAAGGACTGGGAATGTGTGAATGTTCTAGAGACAGGGAATGTCGCACGGACAGGAATCTGGGAATATCATAAGGGTTAAGAAACTGGGAATATCACAGGGCCCAAGGGACTTGAAATGTCACAGAGTATGGGAGACTGGGAACATCATAGGGACTGGGAGTATCACAGGAATCAAGAGACTGGGACTATCATAGGAATCGGGAATCTGATTCAAAAAGACTAGGAATATCATAGTCACTGGAAAACCCACCTAAAAAAACTGGGAATATCAGAGGAAAGGAAACTGACCAGAGATATTGTAGAATTGTTACGGTGCGGAAGGAGGCTATTTGGCCCATCGTGTCTGCACTGACTCTCCAGTTGAGCATCTTGACTTAGTGCCATTCTCCTGCCTTTTCCCCTCCCCCTGTCTCTGATTGTCTCTGTTCAAATAATCATCTAATGCCCTCTTCAATGTCTCGATTGAACCTGCCTCCACCACACTCCAGGCACTGTATTCCAGACCCCAACCACTCGCTGTGTGAAGAAGTTTTTTCTCACATCACATTTGCCCCTTTTGCAAATCACTTTAAATCGGTGCCCTCTTGATCATTTTACAAGCAGGAACAGTTTCTCCCGATCTACTCTGTCCAGCCCCCTCATGATTTTGACTATCTCTATCAAATTTCCTCTTAGTCTTCTTCTCTCCTAGGAGAACAGTCCCAACCTCTCCAATCTAGCCTCATATCTGAAGTTCTCATCCCTGGAACCATTCTTGCAAACCTCTTGTGCACTCTCTCCAATGTGTTCACATCCTTCCTATATTGTGGCACCCAGAACTGTATTCCAACTGAGGTTTAACTAGGGTCTGTATAATTTCAGAATAATCTCCTTGCTGTTGTACTCTGTCCTTATTAATAAAGCCCAGAACACTATATGCTTTATTAACTGCCCTCTCCACCTGTCCTGCCACCTTCAACGATCTATGCACAGGTACACCCAGATCCCTCTGCTCCTGCACCCCCTTAAGAACTTTATCACTTATTTTACATTGTCTCTCCATGTTCTTCCTACTGTTACTCTCAGCTTCCTATTATTCAGTGAATTTTGTATCCATATTGCTAATGTCCATTTTATTCGATGTGCTATAACTTTTCTCACAAGTCTGTTGTGTGGCACTGTATCGAATGGCCTTCTGAAAGTCCATGTACACCACATCAACAGCATTACCCTCATTGATACTTTCTCTGGCACGGTGGTTAGCCCTGCTGCCTCATAGTGCCAGGGACCTGTGTTCAATTCCGGCCTTGGGTGACTGTGTGGAGTTTGCACATTCTCCATGTGTCTGCGTGGGTTTCCTCCCACAGTCCAAAGATGTGTAGGTTAGGCGGGTTGGCCATGGAAAATATGTGGGGTTATGGGGAGAGGGTGGGCCTGGTTAAGATACCCTTTGAGAGATTTGGTGTAGACTTGACAGGCTGAATGGCCTCCTTCTGCAATGTAGGGATTCTCTGGTTCTGTTAACTTCTCACACAACTCCAACAAGCTAGTTAAACAGCTCATTGCCTGGCACTTGTGTGGCACAAATGTTACTTGTAACTAATCAGCCCAAGCCTAGATATTGTCCAGGTCTTGCTGTATTGCTAGAAACGTAGGAATTGAAAGTTAAGGTAATACTGGTGTGTGATATAGTATATCAACATTCACATTAACATATTTGTAGGCAGAGGAGTCTAGATTTTGGGAGCTATCCTGTGTCAGCATCAATATCATATTACCATTGCTGCTTTTACAACCTTGCAGATAGGGTGCAGAGCAAGTGCGGATCTGGATCAGGTTGAGTCAGGGAGTACCTATCAAGAAATTAGCTTTTATACATCAAAAGACAGCACTTAAGTTTCAATTCCCATGTTCCTAACAATGCAGCAAGACCTGGACAATATCCAGGCTTAGGCAGACAAGTGACAACTAAAATTCAAGCCACACAAGTGCCAGACAGTGACCATCTCCAACAAGAGAATCCAACCTTGGGAAAAAGCTATTTGAGGGTCAGATATCTGTGACATCATAAGACTGTGGATTTGGAGGAAGAATCTTTGCTGGAAAGAGTTTGGCATTGTCCAAGACAAAGACAGCTTATTAATGAGCAAAGATCCAGAGGTACAAAATGGAGCCAATAAGGCTCTGATTGTAAGTTAGAGTTAAAAACATCCAACATTCAAGATGCTGATAACTGGAGTTTACAGCATTTTCTACCATGTGATGAAATGTAGGAACACTGAATGGAGATGAATGGACACCTTGCTGAGACATTACCAATTTTTAAAGAGAAAGAAGAAAAATAAACCGGAGCTGAGAGAAATGATAAAACATCCTTGGGGCGGCACGGTAGCACAGTGGTTAGCACTGCTGCTTCACAGCTCCAGGGTCCCGGGTTCGATTCCCGGCTCGGGTCACTGTCTGTGTGGAGTTTGCACATTCTCTTCGTGTCTGCGTGGGTTTCCTCCGGGTGCTCCGGTTTCCTCCCACAGTCCAAAGATGTGCAGGTTAGGTTGATTGGCCAGGTTAAAAAAATTGCCCCTGAGATGTGGAGGTTAGAGGGATTAGCAGGTAAAAATATGTGGGGGTAGGGCCTGGGTGGGATTGTGGTCGGTGCAGACTCGATGGGCCGAATGGCCTCCTTCTGCACTGTAGGGTTTCTATGATTCTATGATTCTATGATTCTATGATCCTGTGGAGGGTGGGGGAGGGGGTGGTGATATATTATTTAGATTTCTTTTAGGTCATAACATTTTAGGATAAACAGAGTAATTTGAGGCATGATGTGAAGGATTTTTATATGATTGGAAGGGAGAGGTGACAAAGCTCTCCACCGTTGCTATTTCCCTCACAATATTCTGTTAGAGATTGTTAGATTATTTTATAGGTTGCAGCAAGTAGTTATGAAGGCAAATGGTATTGTTGGCCTTCATTACAGAAGGACTTGAGTACAGGAGCAAGGATGTCTTACTACATCTGGAGTATTGTGTGCAGTTTTGGTCTCCTTATTTAAGAAAGGATATGCTTGCCATAGAGGGAGTGTAGTAATGGTTCCTGGGAAGACAGGTTTTTTGTATGAGGAGGGATTGGGTCGACTGGGCCTGTATTCATTGGAATTTAGAAGAATGAGAGGGGATCTAATTGAAACGTATACAATTCTGACAGAGCTGGACAGATTGGATGCAGGGATGTTATTCCCTCTGGCTGAGGTGAGGGAGGTCTCGGACAAGGGGCACAGTCTCAGCATTTGGGGTTGGACATTTAGTACTGAGATGAAGAAAAATGTCTTCATTCAGAGGGTGGTGAATCTGTGAAATTCTTTACCACTAAAGGCTGTGGAGGCCTAGTCACTAAATATATTTAAGATAGAAATATATAGATCTCTAGACCTTAAAGGTGTCAAGGGGTAAGGGGAGAGTGCTGGAGTATGCTGTTGAGATAGAGGATCAGCCATGATTGTATTGAATGGTGGAGCAGACTCAAAGGGCCGAATGGCTTACTCCTCCTATTTTCTATGTTTCTATGATAGATTGTTTGCAATGACCAGTCAACAACTCCATTATTGTTGCAATGAAGGAAAAATCAGAATCTCCTCTGAATGAAAAGATCCTCAATTTTAGAAACTTTTTTTGTATTCACATTTCCAGATAACATTCTTGGCCAATCTGTGTTGCATCTTCTCCAAAGCCTCAATATCTTTCCTGTTGCATGGAGCCTAACATGTACATAATACTCCAACTGTAGTCTCACTGCCGTTTTATACAGACTCATCTTTACATGGTGACTTTTAGACTGACCAGCTTCTGCTCTTCCTGTCTCTTCCACCTTCTTCCATTGGGAAAAAGATATAAAAGTCTGGGGACGCATACCAACCAACTCAAGAACAGCTTCTTCCCTGCTGCCATCAGACTTTTGAATGGACCTACCTCACATTAAGTTGATCAATCTCTACACCCTAGCTATGACTGTAACACTACATTCTGCACCCTCCTTTTCTTCTCTATGACCGGTATGCTTTTGTCTGTATAGCGCACAAGAAACAATACTTTTCAGTGTATATGAATACATGTGACAATAAATCAAATCAAACCAAAACAAAATCAAATCAAATCAGTGCCAGGAATTTGTGAAAAATACAATCTCCACAACCTTCCTAATACTTGAACCATCTTTTTCTGAAGGAGTTGATTGCTAATATTTGCTGTGGACTCTCAGTTCTGTCTACACTACAGAATCTGACAGTTTAAGGATGTTAATCTTTCTTTGCTGTATTGTGCTGCATCACTCTGTGAACCTCACTGGGGTTTACAGGTGATGTACAACATTCGAGGTAATTGAGTAATGTGAACATATTGATCAGAGGAATTTGATGAAGGATGAGCCAGATTTATGTTGTAACAAATAAAGACCATTATTTTGTCAATGTCAGCTTATATGATACATATTTAACATTCATGGGTTAAAATGTTAATTTAAACCCCAATCAAACAATCTTTGAGTCATAAGCTATTGCTGCAGCAGAGATTGAGACCATTGGAAGACAAGAAATTGTTTTAAAAAGATATAGCCTGACAGAATTACATTTGATCACGCCTCTATATAACGAAGCTGTCTTAGCAGTATGTCTATAATAAATGTTATTTGTTGCTACTATTGCTGAAACAAGGAAGAAGCAGTTCAAATATCCCAGAGATAAAACATTGCATGAGAGGAATTAAATTAGTAGTTGCCCTTGCAATTTTGGAATGGATTCTCCTGCTGCGGTGAGTCTGGATACAGTTGTTTAAAGAAAGACTAGGATTATGTAGCATTTTGAATTCATTCATGGGATGTAGGTGTCATTGACTAGGTCAGCATTTAATGCCCATCCCTAATTGCCTTTGATAAGGTGGTGGTGAGCTGCTGCCTTGAACCGCTGCAATCCATGTGGTGTAGGTACATCCACAGTGCTGTTTGGGAGTGAGTTCCAGGAGTTTGACCCAGCGACAGTGAAGGAACGCTGATATATTTCCAAGTCAGGATGTCAGATATTGTAGATACACTCATTCTATCCTGTAAGATTTTGTGAATATTTCTGAGTGGAAGCAGGATGTGATTAAGACAGAATAAGTCTCAATCTGCCTTATTTTTCATCAGGTTTCTGTGATCTATATAGCCACGAGTTACCTAATCATCTCACCAGGTGTACCAAATTTGTAACCTCATTAGGATGTGTAGAGTGATGCAGCAGAATACTACAAATCATTACACTGAGATTCTGCAGTACATACAGATTCAGCACCAAATATCAGTAGACAACTCCCGCAAAAAAAAGATCAAAGTGTTGTGGCACTAAAGTGCTTTGGGACATTCTAAGATGATGACTAGCATTAACGCTCCATCAGTTTACTCTCAATCATCACTAGAGTGATAGGAGGGGCCATTAGCAGTGTCATCAAGCGGCACTTACTCAACAATAACCTCCTCACGGACACTCAGTTTGGGTTTCACCCGCCAGGGTCACTCAGCTCCTGACCTCATTACAGCCTTGGTTCAAACAAAAGAGCTGAATTCCAGAGGTGAGGTGAGAGTGACAGCCCTTGACATCATGGCAGCATTCGACTGAGTATGGCATCAAGAAGCCCAAGCAAAACAGGAGTCAGTGGGAATCAGAGAGAAAACCCTCCACTGGTTGGAGTCATACCTAGCACAGAGGAAGACAGTTGTGATGTTTGAAGGTTAATTATCCCAGTTCCAGCACATCACTGCAGGAGTTCCTCAGGGTAGTGTCCTCGGCTCAACCATCTTCAGCTGCTTCGTTGATGACCTTCCATCATAAAGTCAGAAGTGGGGATGTTCGCTGATGACTGCGCAATGTTCAGTACCATTCGCAACTCCTCAGATACCGAAGCAGTCAATGTCCAAATGCAGCAAGACCTGGACAATATCCAGGCTGACAAGTGGCAAATAACATTTGCGCCACACAAGTGCCGGGCAATCACCATCTCCAACAAGAGAGAATCTAACCATCTCCCTTTGACATTCAGTGGCATTTGTATCACCGAATCCCCCACTAGCAACATTCTGGGCTTTACCGTTGACAAGAAACGAAACTGAACTAGCCATAGAAAAAAATGAGTTTGAGAGTGAGAAACTTGGATCGGAAACAACTGTGTTTAACATAAATAAAGGCTATTGCAATGAAATGAGGATAGAGTTAGCTAAAGTGGACAGGGCGGATAGATCAGCAGGAAAGACAGTAAGCAAGTAGTGGCAGATATTTAAGGAGGTAATTCAAGACTCTCAGCAAAAATATATCCCAGGAAGGAGGAAAGATTCTGAGAGAGGAATAAACCAGCCATGACTAACCAAGGAAGTTAAGGAGAGTATGAAGTTGAAAGGAAAAGCACATAAAGGAGCAAAAGTCAGTGATAGCCCCGAAGACTGGGAAAAATTGAGAATCTAGCAAAAGAGACTAAACAGATAATAGAGAGAAAGAAAATAAACTACCAGAGCACCTAGCGAGGAACATAAAAACTGACAAAAGCCTCTTTAAATATATAAAAAGGAAGAGAGAGGTCACAGTGAACATAGGCCCTTTAGAAAATGAATCTGGGGAGACAGTTATGGGGAACAGGGAAATGGCAGAGGAGTTAAACAGATATTTTGCGTGAGTCTTTAAGATGGAAACTGCTTCGCACATCCCATTAATACTAAAGAATATGAGGGTGGAATTAAGTGCCAATCATCACCAAAGCAGTAGTATTAGACAAACTAAGGGGGCTAAAGGCAGCTAAGTCTTTGTTGGCTTGCATCCTAGGATCTTAAAAGAAATAGTTACAGAGATAGTGGATGCACTGGTTGTAATTTTCCAAAAATCCTTGGATTCTAGAGAAGCACTGGAGAATTAGAAAACTGCCAATGTGACACTTCTATTCAAAAAGGGAGGGAGGCAAAAAACAGGTAACTATAGGCTGATTAGCCTAACATCTATTATTGGAAAAAATATTGGAAGCAATTATTAAGGAAGTAATAGCAGCACATCTGGAAAATCATAATCTAATTAAGCAGAGTCAACATGAGTTAATGAAAGGGAAATCGTGCCTCACTAATTTATTAAGGTGTTTCAAGGAAGTATCAACCAGAGTGGATAGAGGGGAACCTATAGATGTGTTGTATTTCAACTTCCAGAAGGTGTTTGACAAGGTACCTCACAAAAGGTTAAGTCATAAGATAAGAACCCATGATGTTGGAGGTAGTATATTAGCAAGATAATTGGCTAATGGACAGGAAACACCGAGTGGGGATAAGGGGTTCTTTTTCAGGTTAGCGACCTGTAACGAGCAGCAAGCTCCGAAAGCTTATGGTATTTGCTACCAAATAAACCTGTTGGACTTTAACCTGGTGTTGTGAGACTTCTTACTGTGCTTACCCCAGTCCAACGCCAGCATCTCCACATCATGACCAGTGGGGTTCCACAGGGATCAGTGCTGGGACCGCAACTGTTTACAATATATTAGTGACTTGGAGGAAGGGAGCCAATATACTGTAGCCAAATTTGTAGATGACACAAATATAGGTGGAAAGGCAAGTTGCGAGAGGAGTACAAACAATTTACAAAGAGATATTGATACGTTAAGTAAGTGGGCAAAAAGTTGGCAAATGGAGTATAATGTGGGAAGGGAGAACAAAATAATAGAATATTATTTAAATAGAGAAAAACTGCAGAAAGCTAGCACACTGGTGCAGCAGGTAATCTGGTTCCCGCAGATTGGAAAACAGCAAATGTGACGCCCCTGTTTAAAAAAGGTAGACAAAAGGCAGGTAACTATCGGCCGGTTAGCTTAACTTCTGTAAAAGGGAAAATGCTTGAACCTATCATCGGGGAAGAAATAGCGAGACATCTGGATATAAATTGTCCCATTGGTAAGACGCAGCATGGGTTCATGAATGGAAGGTCATGTTTGACTAATTTGGTGGAATTCTTTGAGAACATTACATGTGCAGTGGACAATGGGGAACCTGTGGATGTGGTGTATCTGGATTTCCAGAAGGCATTTGACAAGGTGCCGCATCAAAGACTGCTACATAAGATAAAGGTGCACGATGTTATGAGTAATGTATTAGCATGGATAGAGGATTGGTTAACTAACAGAAAGCAAAGAGTGGGGTAAATGGGTGTTTTTCTGGCTGGCGATCAGTGACTAGTGGTGTGCCTCAGGGATCAGTGTTGGGACCGCAATTGTTTACGATTTACATAGATGATTTGGAGTTGGGGACCAAGTGTAGTGTGTCAAAATTCGCAGATGACACTAAGATGGGTGGGAGAGCAAAGTGTGCAGAGGACGCTGAAAGTCTGCAGAGGGATATAGTCTAAGTGAATGGACGAGGGTCTGGCAGATGGAGTATAATGTTGGTAAATGTGAGATCATCCATTTTGTAGGAATAACAGCAAAATGGACTGTTATTTAAATGGTAAAAAATTGCAGCATGCTGCTGTGCAGATGGATCTGGGTGTCCTTGTGCAGGAATCTCAAGGAGTTGGTTTGCAGGTGCAGCAGGTAATTAAGAAGGCAAATGGAATTTTGTCCTTTATTGCTAGAGGGATGGAGTTTAAAAACAGCGAGGTTATGTTGCAACTGTATAAGGTGCTGGTGAGGCCAGACCTGGAGTACTGTGTACAGTTTTGGTCTCCTTACTTGAGAAAGGATATACTGGCACTGGAGGGGGTGCAGAGGAGATTCACCAGGTTGATTCCAGAGTTGAGAGGGTTGGCTTATGAGGAGAGACTGAGTAGACTGGGGCTATACTCATTGGAATTCAGAAGAATAAGGGGAGATCTTATAGAAACATATGAGATAATGAAGGGAATAGATAAGATAGAAGCAGGGAAGTTGTTTCCACTGGCAGGTGAAACTAGAACTAGGGGGCATAGCCTCAAAATAAGGAGGAGCAGATTTAGGACTGAGTTGAGGAGGAACTTCTTCACACAAAGGGTTGTGAATCTGTGGAATTCCCTCCCCACTGAAGCAGTTGAGGCTACCTCATTGAATGTTTTTAAGGCAAGGATAGATACATTTTTGAACAGTAAAGGAATTAAGGGTTATGGTGAGCGGGCGGGTAAGTGGAGCTGAGTCCACAAAAAGATCAGCCATGATCTTATTGAATGGTGGAGCAGGCTCGAGGGGCCAGATGGCCTACTCCTGCTCCTGGTTCTTATGTTCTTATGTAATCAGGAAGGCAAATGGAATGTTGGCCTTCTTCAAGGGTGTTGGAGTAAGGTTTTGCTGCAACTGTACAAGGTACTGGTGAGACCACATCTGGAGTACTGTGGGCTGTGTTGCTCCCCTTATTTAAGGAAAGATATTGTTTCATTGGAGGCAGTTCAGAGAAGGTTCACTAGGATAATCCCCGGTATGAACAGATTGTCTTATGAGGAAAGGTTAAACAGGTTGGGACTCTGCTCATTGTAACTCAGAAGAATTAGAGGTGATCTCATTGAAACATATCGGATTCTTAAGGGGCTTGGCAGGGTAAATACTGAGAGGATGTTTCCCCTCATGGGAGAGTCTAGGGCCAGAGGACATAGTCTCAGAATAAAAGGGCGCCAATTTAAGACTGAGATGAGGAGGAATTTCTTCTCTGAGGGTTGAGTGTCTTTGGAACTCCTTTCCACAGAGAGCTGTGGGGGCAGAGTCCTTGTGTATATTTAAGGCTGAGATAGATAGGTTTTTCATCAGTAAGGGAATTGCATGTTATGGGGAAAGGGCAGGAAAGTGGACATGAGCAATGTTGGATCAGCCATGATCCCATTGAATAACAGGGAAGACTTGAGGAGCCAAATGGCCTACTTCTGATCCTATTTCGTATGGTCTTAGGATCTTATATCACCAATTCCTCCAATGATTAACCTCAGATCAAAATTCTTAAACTTTCATGAAACTTTTCATTCAAGTACAAAAGCAATTCTTTCCCAAATCTTAGTTAAATTTCTTGCGCTCACCCTCTCCCTTATCACATTCTATCCAAAGAACTGGCAAAACTCACTTCTCTGAACTAATCAGGTCAGAAGGAGTTATAGTTTCATCATCCCCTACTGAATTAGAAATAAAATACTTCAACATTATCATTCCCGGAAATAATTCTTCTATTTCTAATTCAATTTAAGATACTTAATGAAACATTGCACATCTCTTTAATACTCTAAGGACAGGTTTTAATATGCATAGAAAAGCAAAATACTGCAAAAACTGAAAATCTGAAATAAAAACTGAAAATGCTTGAAATACTCAGCAGGTCAGGCAGCAACTGTGGAGAGAGAAGCAGAGTTAATGGGTGGAATTTTATAAGAATGATTGTAAGTGTCCAGCTAGCGTGAAAATGGGAGAATTGCAGATCTGTTTTTTGGGCGAGTTTTTACACCAAATCTTGTGCACATAGTGCATGGAAAACAATGGGCTAGATTGGGCTTAGAAAATGGCCGCTGCCCAGAAACGTAGCCCCTGCTACACCCCCCCTTCCGCCCAGACTGATTGCACCCTCCACCCTCCCCCCCCCCCCCCCACCACCGAGCAGCTGCAGAATGGCAGCGAGCCCCCCCCACCTCACCCCATGGTTCGCAACTGCAGAGCGGCAGCGGGACTCCCCTCCCTCTCCGATCAGGCTGCCTCCTTTTTATTTGATTTGCTTTCATTTCAAATTAGGCTGCCTCCTTCAGGCCCCACCCCTTAGGCCCCATCCCCTGCCACTGTCCGGAGGGCAATGCCAAGGTGCCTGGTGTGCATTGCTGAGGTGCCAGGCTGGCACTGTCCATGGGGTGAACCCCCTTACCCTTGGCCTCCCCGGGAGGCCTCAATGGCCATCAGTTCAACCGGTAAGGACAACTCACCTTTTCCCCGAGGAGGTGTTTTAAAATAGCATTAGCATTAAAATAAATTGAAATAATTTAGTCAGCCTCTTGGCGGAAATGGACGAGAGGCTGACCACGCTGGAAATCCGGCTCCGATAAGATCACAAGAGCCGAAAAATTGGGCAGGATCATGATTTCTTGGCTCGCGATGGGCAGGGCAAACCGGTAAAATTCCACCCAACGTTTCAGCTCAATTATCTTATTAATAGGTTCTATAATAATGCGACTCCAAATTGCATGATGAGGTGCCACTAACATGATGAAAAATCAAAGTAATTTCACAAGCACGGAGAGAGATGACCTACAGCTTAGTGAGATAGAGAGGTTTTAAGGAGCATGTTCCAGGAGAGAAGGGAGGGACTTCCCAGAGCTTATTCACCAGGCAACTGAAGGCATGGCCACCAATCGTGTAGAGACTAATATCAGGGATGTTTAAGATGCTAAAAGTAGAGGAGTGCAAAGATTTTGGAGGGTTGTGATTCTGGAGGAGGTAGGGAGGGGAGAGTCCGAGGAGGGATTTGTAAGCAAGGATGAGAATTGTAAATTTGAGTCCTTGGGGACTGGGAGCCAGTGTGGTCAGTGAGCACGGTGCTGGTGGGTGAATGGTGGGATATAGGTAGCAGAGGTTTGGATGGTGAGGTTTATGGGGGATTAAAAGTTGAGAGAACAATAGAATAGTCAAGTCAAGAGGCAGTAAAGGCTGGGTGAGGGTTTGAGTAGCAGAGAGCTGAGGCTGGGTGGGAAACAGGAAATGTCCTGAGAGTGGAACTAGCTGATTCTGGTGATGGAGCAGGTAGTGCAAAGCAATATGAGTCCCCCGCTCATCCCCATGATTTCACCGTTTAAAAATAAGGGGCTGCCCGTTTAGCACGGAGATGAGGAGAATTTTTTCTCTGAGGTTGGTGAGTTTCTAGAACTCTCTTCCTCAAAAGGCAGTGAAGCAGTCTTTGAATATTTTTAAGGTGGAGCTAGATAGATTCTAGATTAACGCGGAGGTGAAAGATTATTGGGGTCAGCAGGAATGTGGCGTTGAATGTACAATCAGATCAGCCATGATCTTATTGAATGACAGAGCAGGCTCCAGGGGCCGAGTGGCCTACTCTTGCTCCTAGTTTGTATGTTCATATCAGTGTTACATTGTCAATTAATGTCAGCGAAAGAGGATTTATTACAATAAAATATTCTGCACATCTCCCAAAAATGTATTTGCAAAGCTCCAGTATTTTTTTTCAGGATTTGTTACATTAAACACAGCAAATAACTGTCACCTCCTCCCACACACCAACCCTCCAAAAACACATTTGGGATCTCAACTCTATTCACCATCTCTTCAATGGGATTCCCATTACTGTCTTTCATTCAAAGCAAATTCTTTTGGACCAAATCTGATTGATGGCAGCGTGAAAATGGTGTGTTTAAAGGAATCTGTTTGCAGATCTGGTGACAGGACAGTGTTACACACTCACTCAAACCAAATTAGCTCAGTATTCAACGATAGTTACGGACTAAAGAACTACCCCCCCACTCACATCCCCAAGTTCACAAACTGACGATCCCTCCCACCCCCCGCCAACACCAGACAACCCACCACACACAAACACAACCCCCCCTGCCAATAACCAGACAACCCACCACACACAAACACAACCCCTCCCCCCGCCAACACAAGACAACCCACCAAACACAACCCCCCCTGCCAACACCAGACCCAACCGAACACAAACACAACCCCCCTGTCAACACCAGGCAACCCACCACACAGAAACACAACCCCCCGTCAACACCAGACAACCCACCACACAGAAACACAACCCCCACCACACACAAACACAACTCCCCGTCAACACCAGACCCAACCACACACAAACACAACCCCACCCCCACCAACACAAGACAACCCACCACACACAAACACAACCCACCTGCCAACACCAGACAACCCACCACACACAAACACAACCCCATCCCCGCCAACACAAGACAACCCACCACACACAAACACAACCCCTCCCCCTGCCAACACAAGACAACCCACCACACACAAACAAAACCCCCCTGCCAACACCAGACAAGATGTGGAGATGCCGGCGTTGGACTGGGGTAAACACAGTAAGATGTTTAACAACACCAGGTTAAAGTCCAACAGGTTTATTTGGTCACCAGACAACCCAGCACACACAAACACAACCCCCCTGCCAACACCAAACAACCCACCACACACAAACACAACCCCCCTGCCAATAACCAGACAACCCACCACACACAAACACAACATCCCCCTACCAACACCAAACAACACCCACCATACACAGAAACAACCCCACCCACTTCCAACACCAGACAACCCACCCCCGGAAAAACCAGACAACCCACCACACAGAAACACAACCCCCCCTGCCAACACCAGACAAACATACACACACAACCGTGCCCCCCCCCCCCCCCCACCCCCACCACCCCAACACTAGACTATGCGCACACAAACCCTGTGGAAGCCACTGTGCTGATATGGTGCCTGATTGTTTACAGGGACAACACGGTGGCACAGTGGTTAGCACTGCTGCATCACAGCACCAGGGACACGGGTTCAATTCTGGCCTCGGGTGGAAAACTGAACTCTGGGGGACTGTGCCCAACATGCTGGACACTCCTAAAGTGGTGCTCTTTATCTTTGCCCCTTGAATGTTGCTCACCCTGCAATGTAGCCAGTGGATGAACTGAAATTGGGACCATTGCTGCTCCTATTGAATTACATGTCTATTGCCATTGATTACCTTGTAATGTGCCATTGTTTCCTGGGCAGCAGTGTTGCCATGGTGAAAGGGCAGCATATGTGCTTTGAATGGGAACAATATTAGTCTGTGATCCTGTTTCTCAGTCAGTGCAGCAGTGTATCCTCATTAAATTCAGCCCAGTAAACACCACAAGGCAGAATTTAGCTGGCAAATCCTCACTCAAATATGGAAGCCATTTCCAAGCAGTGTGACAATTAGAGTCGGGTTTCCATGTGAGGACATGGGTGTATCATTCTGGCTGAAACCTTCTCAGTTTCAGTGATTGAATTGAAAGTTCCCACTTAGTTGGAAGGTATTTGTTCAGTCCAACTCTCTGTATTTCACATTTAAGAGCCCAATTTTCCACTCATTTTGGATGTAATGGATCCCATGGCATGTTTCGAAGAGCAGAGAGTCTGAACCCTTATATCCATCAACCAAAATCATATGGGCGGCACGGTGGCACAGTGGTTAGCACTTTTACCTCACAGCAACAGGGACCCGGGTTCAATTTCAGCCTTGAGTCACTATCTGTGTGGAGTTTGCACATTCCCTCCGTGTCTGCACGGGTTTCTTCCAGGTGCTCCAGTTTACTCCCACACTCCAAAGATGTACAGGTTAGGTGGATTAACCATGGTAAATGTGTGGGGTTCGGGGATATGGCGGGAAGAGGGCCAGGGTAAAATGCACTGTCAGAGAGTCAGTGCAGAGTCAATGGGTGAATGGTCTCCTTCTGCACTGTAGGGATTCTATGGTTTCAACAACAACCATCTGTATTCATACAGTACCTTTAATGTAGAAAAACATCTCAAGAAAGGCTGAGCAGTGTTAACAACAAAATTTAACACAGGGACATCACGACATTGAATGAAGCGAAAGACAGAAATCTTAACAAACATTCTGTTCGGGACCAGGTCAGAAACTCCTAACTATATTATGAAGTTAGCCGAGGCCCCAACCTCTTTTGATTTTGGCATTAATACGAGCATAAGGTGTTTTCACTCCAGGTGTGATTCCCTTGACTCACTAGGAAGATTTTATTAAAACAAACTTCAATTAAAAACACAGTTAAAGAGAACAAAAATAATTAGCTTAATTTTTACCAATTGAAGTATTTCAACATGACAAGGTACAGTTCTTCACAGCTAGCTATCTCTATAGTTCCAATTTAAGCAGTATCCCCACAGACATGCATTCTTCTTCAGAAATACATAGGCTCACGTGGATGCTAGATTCCTTTTAACCCTCTGGACAGAGATACAGAAAGATATGTTCTTCTAACTCCCATATAGCAGCCTCCAGAGAAAGATCTATTTTCAAACAGCAGAACTTCAGAGCAAGAGATCTATTTTCTACAGGTCCCAGTCAGGCATCATGCTCTGTTTGGGAAAGAGGACTCTTTGACCTTACTATGGAGGACTGGGCCCAATATGTAGAACAAATGTGGTTTTTTTAGCGCTAGATGAAAAGCAATGGGTCATTCTTCTGACCACATGTGGACTGTCAGCATTTGCCGTTATGCGTAGCTTAACTTCCCCAGAGGCCCCTGATACCAACACATTCTAGGAATTGGCAGACCTAGTGAAAGAATATTATGACCCTAAGCCACCTCTGATCCTGAGACTCATCCATCTGGGAAATGGGGGAGTCTGTCATGACTTTAGTAACAAGGTTGAGACATTTGGCAGAAGCCAGTAAAGTAATGAAGCTAATCTAAAATCTGATCCTTTCACTTTGATCGTTGTGAGGGTCAATGGAGCATCATGGAGTGGTCATTAAATGACAGTAATTTATTACTTTCACATCCATGACTTGCTCATGTGGCACGGTATATTAGTGTGCACTTTTTTTTAAAAACAGGTTGCAATAAAATCAATCCGGAAAGATCGAATTAAGAATGAGCAGGACATGGTACACATCAGACGAGAGATTGAGATCCTGTCATCTCTCAATCATCCTCATATCATCAGCATCTATGAAGGTTGGTGCCTATTTACACATTGCTGCTTTATCGATGGCTTTCAATACACTTCCACTAGCATTGTGTTAGCTTTGTTACAGAAACAAGAGTCCTGACGGTTACAGCAAGGAAACGGGCAGCCTGCTTCTTGGGGAACTTTACAAAACTCGGAAACTGGAAAAGATCAGGGCTCGGGAGGGATGGCCGGTAGGTTCAAATGGCAACTGAGAGGGAGTGGGAGAAAATGTGGGGCACTGAACAGGTGGGAGAGATTGATGGTGAGAGAGGGAGCACCAAGGGAAATTGGATTGATAGGGGGCATGGGGAGGGATTGGGGTCAGAAGGCTTTGAATCATGCATTTGGGAGGGTTTGGCCAATCAAAGCTAAAGAATTATTTGAGGGGCTGGGATGAGATGCATGGTTTCTCCTAAAACGTGAGCATTGCTAGAATATAAAACACATGAACCTGCTGGATCCACCATCTACATTTCAGTGACAGGTTTCCCAAACCCAGCTAGTGGTGAATTTAATTCCAACTACACCATAGGAGTTGGATTTTGATATTATGATGAGGTATTCCTCCTTTCCAGAGTGGGACACAGGCACAGTTTGCAATCTGTCACTGTAAAAATTTCAAGTGGTAATGTCTGCAAGAGATCGGGGTTAGCTAGCACAATGTTTACCTTTTAACACTGTCCTCGCTTGTCGTCACCATTCACCCCCCCCCCACCCTCCACCAAAACCCCATCAATTGTAGGGGAATTAAAATTCACGGAGCTGTTCCCCAGTTGGCTGGTCAGCATTTTTCAATTTGTGCAACATTTCATATTTACAGCTGTGGTAACCCTGCGATGACCCCACATCTGCAGTTAAGAGGGAGTCTCAGTAAAGGTGACCTTAAGACCATAAGACCATAAGACATAGGAGCGGAAGTAAGGCCATTCGGCCCATCGAGTCCACTCCACCATTCAATCATGGTTGATTTCAACTCCATTTACCCGCTCTCTCCCCATAGCCCTTAATTCCTCGAGAAATCAAGAATTTATCAATTTCTGTCTTGAAGACGCTCAACGTCTCGGCCTCCACAGCCCTCTGTGGCAATGAATTCCACAGACCCACCACTCTCTGGCTGAAGAAATTTCTCCTCATCTCTGTTCTAAAGTGACTCCCTTTTATTCTAAGGCTGTGCCCCCGCGTCCTAGTCTCCCCTGTTAATGGAAACAACTTCCCTACGTCCATCCTATCTAAGCCGTTCATTATCTTGTAAGTTTCTATCAGATCTCCCCTCAACCTCCTAAACTCCAATGAATATAATCCCACGATCCTCAGACGTTCATCGTATGTCAGGCCTACCATTCCTGGGATCATCCGTGTGAATCTCCGCTGGACCCGCTCCAGTGCCAGTATGTCCTTCCTGAGGTGTGGGGCCCAAAATTGCTCACAGTACTCCAAATGGGGCCTAACCAGTGCTTTATAAAGCCTCAGAAGTACATCCCTGCTTTTGTATTCCAAGCCTCTTGAGATAAATGACAACATTACATTTGCTTTCTTAATTACGGACTCAACCTGCAAGTTTACCTTTAGAGAATCCTGGACTAGGACTCCCAAGTCCCTTTGCACTTTAGCATTATGAATTTTGTCACCGTTTAGAAAATAGTCCATGCCTCTATTCTTTTTTCCAAAGTGTACGACCTCGCACTTGCCCACGTTGAATTTCATCAGCCACTTCTTGGACCACTCTCCTAAACTGTCTAAATCTTTCTGCAGCCTCCCCACCTCCTCAATACTACCTGCCCCTCCACCTATCTTTGTATCATCGGCAAACTTGGCCAGAATGCTCCCAGTCCCGTCATCTAGATCGTTAATATATAAAGAGAACAGCTGTGGCCCCAACACTGAACCCTGCGGGACACCACTTGTCACCGGTTGCCATTCTGAGAAAGAACCTTTTATCCCAACTCTCTGCCTTCTGTCTGACAGCCAATCGTCAATCCATGTTAGTACCTTGCCTCGAATACCATGGGCCCTTATTTTACTCAGCAGTCTCCCGTGAGGCACCTTGTCAAAGGCCTTTTGGAAGTCAAGATAGATAACATCCATTGGCTCTCCTTGGTCTAACCTATTTGTTATCTCTTCAAAGAACTCTAACAGGTTTGTCAGGCACGACCTCCCCTTACTAAATCCATGCTGACTTGTCTTAATCCGACCCTGCACTTCCAAGAATTTAGAAATCTCATCCTTAACGATGGATTCTAGAATTTTGCCAACAACTGAGGTTAGGCTAATTGGCCTATAATTTTCCATCTTTTTTCTTGTTCCCTTCTTGAACAGTGGGGTTACAACAGCGATTTTCCAATCCTCTGGGACTTTCCCTGACTCCAGTGACTTTTGAAAGATCATAACTAACGCCTCCACTATTTCTTCAGCTATCTCCTTTAGAACTCTTGAAATCATTGTCAAACCCATCTGCTTCCATAATTCCTTTAGGGTAGGAAATCCGCTCGCTTGGTCTGACCTACAGGTGACGATGTGGTCGGGTAAGCCAAACAGCTGTATCAAACCACTACAAATTCTAAAAGGAATGAAATCGGACAGACCACCTAACATTAACATGGACATTGGCAATGACAATGGCAAAGCCAGCCCTGTTGACCCTGCTCTGCAAAGTCCTCCTTACTGACATCTGGGGGCTTGTGCCAAAACTTGTGCCAGAACTGAAATGCTTGTCTGTGCCTCTACCTACAGGATCCCCCTACAACTGCTGCTTTTAGAATCTTCCTCCTTGCCCCCAGCTCCCATGCAATTGAGCCACCTAGGGATCTTGCCCCAACTGTACTTTCCAGGGTGGGTTGCTATGGTAGGAAGGGGTGCATGCTGGATTGAGGGGGCAAGTCAACATGGATTCGAGCAGGTGGGAACACAGAACAAATGGTGGTGCAGGCTGGGTCAGGAGTTGTTCTGGGATAGATGTGAATAGGGGAGTTTAGAGTTGGGTCATTTTGATGATGCATGGACAGTCAGATGGTGCATGGACAGTCCAAGACTGGGTCAGGAGCAGATATATGGCAGTGCAAGGTACGGATTGATTGGCAATGGGGGGGCGGGGAGGGGGGGGGGGGGGGGGGAGAGTTTGGTGCAGGATGGGGAGAGGGTGTTGTGCCTTGTTGCTCTTGATGATCGAGAACGTGTCCAGCCCCAATGCAAATGATGCCACACTCTTCCCAGGCAACCTCAGACCAGCTCCTGATCCACAATGAACAAGAATAGGGAAAGGAGGGGGAGGTATGAGAGGCTTATTATAATGTTTCCTCATTCCAAAGGACCTTCGTCAGGTGGGTGGGAGTTCTCACTGGAACCACCCACCTGACGAAGGGACAACCTGTTCTGAAAGCTAGTGGCTTTTGCTACCAAATAAACCTGTTGGACTTTAACCTGGTGTTGTGAGACTTCTTACTATAGTAATTTCCAAACCAGGGTTGCTAGTTTGTTGCCAGAGGCTTATAGCTTGAGGGGCGCCATTCCACGTCATGTGAGGCTAACCAGCAGTCTGTCTCACTCTTACCGCCAGCCATTGGTGTGTTCGGAAGAGTTTTGCAGGTTGATGCTCAACCTGTTTGGCCGGGTTATAAACGCACTTTCCAAGGCCATCAGGTCCTGGGATGGGACTCAAACCCAGAGCTTCTGGCTCAGAGACAGGGATGCTAGCCACTCTGCCCCAATAGAGGAGATCAAAAGACCCAATTCCCTCGTTTCAGTAATCCATTAACAGGGGACATAGATTTAGGGGTAGAGGAGGTTTACAGGAAATTTGAAAGGAACATTTTTAAAACCAAAGGGTGCTGGGGGTCTGGAATTTACTTCCTGAAAGGGTAGTAGAGGCAGGAACCCTTATCATGTTTAAAAAATACTTGGCCAACTCAAGGACAGGGGAGGAAATCTATGCGTGGAGCCAGAGGAAATGGGCGAGGTATTAAATGAGTACTTTGCATCAGTATTCACCAAAGAGAAGGACTTGGTGGATGATGAGTCTGGGAAAGGATGTGTAGATAGTTTGAGTCATGTTGAGATCAAAAAGGAGGAGGTATTGGGGTTCTTGAGAAACATTAAGGTCGACAAGTCTCCAGGGCCCGATGGGATATACCTCAAAATATACCTGAGAGAGGCAAGGGAGGAAATTGCTGGGGCCTTGAATGAAATCTTTATATCCTCACTGGCTACAGGGGAGGTCCCAGAGGATTGGAGAATAGCCAATATTGTTCCTTTGTTTAAGAAGGGTAGCAAGAATAATCCAGGTAATTACAGGTCGGTGAGCCTTACATCAGTGGTAGGGAAATTATTGGAGGGGGTTCTTTGAGACAGGATTTATTCCCACTTGGAAATAACAAAACAAAGAACAATACTGCACAGGAACAGGCCCTTCGGCCCTCCAAGCCCGTGCCGCTCCCTGATCCAAACTAGACCATTCTTTTGTATTCCTCCATTCCCACTCCGTTCATATGGCTATCTAGGTAAGTCTTAAACGTTCCCAGTGTGTCCGCCTCCACCACCTTGCCTGGCAGCGCATTCCAGGCCCCCACCACCCTCTGTGTAAAATATGTCCTTCTGATATCTGTGTTAAACCTCCCCCCCTTCACCTTGAACCTATGACCCCTCGTGAACGTCACCACCGACCTGGGGAAAAGCTTCCCACCGTTCACCCTATCTATGCCTTTCATAATTTTATACACCTCTATTAAGTCTCCCCTCATCCTCCGTCTTTCCAGGGAGAACAACCCCAGTTTACCCAATTTCTCCTCATAACTAAGCCCCTCCATACCAGGCAACATCCTGGTAAACCTCCTCTGTACTCTCTCCAAAGCCTCCACGTCTTTCTGGTAGTGTGGCGACCAGAACTGGACGCAGTATTCCAAATGCGGCCGAACCAACGTTCTATACATCTGCAACATCAGACCCCAACTTTTATACTCTATGCCCCGTCCTATAAAGGCAAGCATGCCATATGCCTTCTTCACCACCTTCTCCACCTGTGACGTCACCTTCAAGGATCTGTGGACTTGCACACCCAGGTCCCTCTGCGTATCTACACCCTTTATGGTTCTGCCATAAGTGGACGTATTAGTGAGAAGCAACATGGTTTTGTGAAGGGGAGGTCGTGTCTCACTAACTTGATTGAGTTTTCGAGGAAGTGACGAAGATGATTGATGAGGGTAGGGCAGTGGATGTTGTCTACATGGACTTCAGTAAGGCCTTTGATAAGGTCCCTTATGACAGACTGGTGTGGAAGGTGAAGTCGCATGGGATTAGAGGTGAGCTGGCAAGGTGGATACAAAACTGGCTCGGTCAAAGAAGTCAGAGGGTAGCAGTGGAAGGGTGCGTTTCTGAATGGAGGGCTGTGACAAGTGGTGTTCCTCAGGGATCAGTGCTGGGACCTTTGCTGTTTGTAATATATATAAATGATTTGGAGGAAAATGTAACTGGTTTGATTAGTAAGTTTGCAGACGACACAAAGGTTGGTGGATTTGCAGATAGCAATGAGGATCATCAGTGGATATAGCAGGATATAAATCGGTTGGAGACTTGGGCGGAGAGATGGCAGATGGAGTTTAATCTGGTAAATGTGAGGTAATGCATTTTGGAAGATCTAATACAGATAGGAAATATACAGTAAATGGCAGAACCCTTAAGAGTATTGATAGGCAAAGGGATCTGGGTATACAGATACACAGGTCACTGAAAGTGGCTATGCAGGTGGAGAAGGTAGTCAAGAAGGCATACTTGCCGTCATTGGCCGGGGCATTGAGTTTAAAAATTGGCAAGTCATGTTGCAGCTTTATAGAACCTTAGTTAGACCGCACTTGGAATATAGTGTTCAATTCTGGTCGCCACACTACCAGAAGGATGTGGAGGCTTTGGAGAGGGTACAGAAAAGATTTACCAGGGTGTTGCCTGGTATGGAGGGCATTAGCTATGAGGAGAGGTTGGAGAAATTTGGTTTGTTCTCACTGGAACGACGAAGGTTGAGGGGCGATCTGATAGAAGTCTACAAGATTATGACAGGCATGGACAGAGTGGATAGTCAGAAGCTTTTTCCCAGGGTGGAAGAGTCAATGACTAGGGGGCACAGGTTTAAGGTGCAAGGGGAAAGGTTTAAAGGTGATGTATGAGGCAGATTTTCGACACAGAGAGTAGTGGGTGCCTGGAACTCGTTGTCGGGGAGGTAGTGGAA
Organism: Mustelus asterias; assembly: GCF_964213995.1. Classification (NCBI taxonomy): domain Eukaryota; kingdom Metazoa; phylum Chordata; class Chondrichthyes; order Carcharhiniformes; family Triakidae; genus Mustelus; species Mustelus asterias. The sequence goes on from NC_135819.1 coordinate 25,342,149, forward strand.
GCAGATACAGTAGTGACATTTAAGGGGTGTCTTGACAAGTACATGAATAGGATGGGAATAGAGGGATATGGTCCCTGGAGGGGTAGGAGGTTTCAATTAAGTCGGGCAGCATGGTCGGTGCAGGTTTGGAGGGCTGAAGGGCCTGTTCCTGTGCTGTAATTTTCTTTGCTCTTTGTTCTATGCACTCGAAGTGCTATAAATCCCAGAGCTGTGGTCCAAGAGCTGGATAATAGGACTAGGCAACATAAACATAGAAGAACTACAGCACAAACAGGCCCTTCGGCCCACAAGTTGTGCCGAACTCATCCCTACCTTCTAGACCTACCTATAACCCTCCATCCTATTAAGCTCCATGTACTCATCCAGGAGTCTCTTAAAAGACCCTATTGAGTTCGCCTCCACCACCACTGACGGCAGCCGATTCCACTCGCCCACCACCCTCTGTGTGAAACACTTACCCCTAACATCTCCCCTGTACCTACCCCCAGCACCTTAAACCTGTGTCCTCTCGTAGCAGACATTTCCACCCTGGGAAAAAGCCTCTGAGAGTCCACCCGATCTATGCCTCTCAACATCTTATACACCTCTATTAGGTCTCCTCTCATCCTTCATCTCTCCAAGGAGAAAAGACCTAGCTCCCTCAGACTATCCTCATTAGGGATGCCACTCAATCCAGGCAACATCCTTGTAAATCTCCTCTGCACCCTTTCAATCTTTTCCACATCCTTCCTGTAATGAGGCGACCAGAACTGAACACAGTACTCCAAGTGGGGTCTGACGAGGGTCTTATATAGCTGCATCATTATCCCCGGACTCCTAAACTCAATCCCTCGATTGATAAAGGCCAGCACACCATACGTCTTCTTAACCACCTCCTCCACCTGCGGGGCCGATTTTAGAGTCCTATGGACCCGGACCCCAAGGTCCTTCTGATCCTCTACAGTACTAAGAGTCTTTCCCTTTATATTGTACTCCTTCATCCCATTTGACCTACCAAAATGGACCACGACGCATTTATCTGGGTTGAAGTCCATCTGCCACTTGTCCGCCCAGTCTTGCATCCTATCTATGTCCCTCTGTAACTTCTGACATCCCTCCAGACTATCCACAACCCCACCAACCTTCGTGTCGTCGGCAAACTTACCAACCCATCCCTTCGCTTCCTCATCCAGGTCATTTATGAATATGACAAACAGCAAGGGTCCCAGAACAGATCCCTGGGGCACACCACTGGTGACCGACCTCCATTTAGAACATGTTGGATAGAACAAACATGATGAATGGCCTCTTTCTTTGCTGTAAGTTAAAGGTAAAGTTACCATTGGAGGTTAGCGAATGTTGTCCCATTGTTTAAGAAGGGGAACAGAGACTTCCCCGGGAATTATAGACCGGTGAGTCTCACTTCTGTTGTCGGCAAGATGTTGGAAAAAATTATAAGGGATAGGATTTATAGTTATTTGGAGAGTAATGAATTGATAGGTGATAGTCAGCATGGTTTTGTGGCAGGTAGGTCGTGCCTTACTAACCTTATTGAGTTTTTTGAGAAAGTGACCAAGGAGGTGGATGGGGGCAAGGCAGTGGACGTGGTATATATGGATTTTAGTAAGGCGTTTGATAAGGTTCACCATGGTAGGCTTCTGCAGAAAATGCAGATGTATGGGATTGGGGGTGATCTAGGAAATTGGATCAGGAATTGGCTAGCGGATAGGAAACAGAGGGTGGTGGTTGATAGTAAATATTCATCATGGAGTGCGGTTACAAGTGGTGTACCTCAGGGATCTGTTTTGGGGCCACTGCTGTTTGTAATATTTATTAATGATCTGGATGAGGGTATAGTTGGGTGGATTAGCAAATTTGCTGATGACACCAAAGTCGGTGGTGTGGTAGACAGTGAGGAAGGGTGTCGTAGTTTGCAGGAAGACTTAGACAGGTTGCAAAGTTGGGCCGAGAGGTGGCGGATGGAGTTTAATGCGGAGAAGTGTGAGGTAATTCACTTTGGTAGGAATAACAGATGTGTTGAGTATAGGGCTAACGGGAGGACTTTGAATAGTGTGGAGGAGCAGAGGGATCTAGGTGTATGTGTGCATAGATCCCTGAAAGTTGGGAATCAAGTAGATAAGGTTGTTAAGAAGGCATATGGTGTCTTGGCGTTTATTGGTAGGGGGATTGAATTTAGGAGTCGTAGCGTTATGTTGCAACTGTACACAACTCTGGTGCGGCCGCACTTGGAGTACTGTGTGCAGTTCTGGTCCCCACATTACAGGAAGGATGTGGAGGCTTTGGAGAGGGTGCAGAGGAGGTTTACCAGGATGTTGCCTGGTATGGAGGGGAGATCCTATGAGGAGAGGCTGAGGGATTTGGGATTGTTTTCGCTGGAAAGGCGGTGGCTAAGAGGGGATCTTATTGAAACATATAAGATGATTAGAGGTTTAGATAGGGTGGATAGTGATAGCCTTTTTCCTCTGATGGAGAAATCCAGCACGAGGGGGCATGGCTTTAAATTGAGGGGGGGTAGTTATAGAACCGATGTCAGGGGTAGGTTCTTTACCCAGAGGGTGGTGAGGGATTGGAATGCCCTGCCAGCATCAGTAGTAAATGCGCCTAGTTTGGGGGCGTTTAAGAGATCCGTAGATAGGTTCATGGACGAAAAGAAATTGGTTTAGGTTGGAGGGTCACAGTTTTTTTTTTTAACTGGTCGGTGCAACATCGTGGGCCGAAGGGCCTGTTCTGCGCTGTAATGTTCTATGTTCTATGTTCTATAGTCTCAGGGGAGTCGGTTTAGCTCAATTAGCTGGCCAGTTTGTTAGTGATGCAGAGCGATACCAACAGTATGGGTTCAACTCCTGTACCAGCTGAGATTATTCTCCTTGCCTGAGGTGTGGTGATCCTCAGGTTAAATCACCACCAGTCAACTCTCCTGCTCAAAGGGAAGAGAAGCCTATGGTCATCTGGGACTATGGTGACTTCACAATTGTGCTGTACAATTCTTTGATTCCATGACTTATACTCTAATCTTAACTGTCACCTTAATTTAACTTACACTCATCTTTAACTTATTCCAGCTGGTTATCATCCCCTCTCGATGATGGATTGGGTATTGGATCCTATTTCATGCTTTTTAAACCAATTTGTGTTTGTCCAATGTGAACCAGTCTTATTTCTCCCAATAAACATTGTTCTGTTTGTGTCAGCAGTTTTCGAGAACAAGGATAAAATGGTGATAGTTATGGAGTGTGCAAGCAAAGGCGAATTATATGATTACATCAGTGAGAGGCGAAAGTTAAGCGAGAAAGAGACCAGAATGTTCTTCAGGCAGATCGTAACGGCAATTCACTATTGTCACAAGGTAAGTGATTGTAACTCTGATTCACTACTGTCACAGAGTCAGTGAACGTAGCTGTTTCACACTGCTGGTCTTTTTCATTAATTCGCAAGATGTGTGTATTGCTGGCTCGGTCAGCATTTATTATCCAGCCCTATGTGCTGTTGGGAAGGTGGTGGTGAGCTGCCTTTATGAATAATTGCAGTCCATGTAGTGTAGGTACACCAACTGTGCTGTTAGGGAAGATGTACCAGGATTTTGACCCAGTGACACTGAAGGAACAGCGATATATTTTCAAGTCAGGATGGTGAGTGGCTTGGAGGGGAATTTGCAGGTTGTGGTGTTCCCATGTGTCTGCTGCCCTTGTCCACCTAGATGGTCGTCGGTTTGGAAAGTGTTGTTGAAGAAATTTTGATGAGATCTTGCAGTGCATCATGTAGCTGGAACATACGGCTGATACTTTCAGTGATAGAGGGAGTGAATATTGCAGGTGGTGGATGGGGAGCTACTAGAGTGGCTGCTTTGTCCTGGATGATGGTTATGAGCTTCTTGAGTGTTGTTAGAGTTGCACTCATCCAGGCAAGTGGAGAATATTCCATCACACTCCTAACTTGTGCCTTGTAGATGGTGGACAGGCTTTGGGGAGTCAGGAGGTGAGTTACTCACCACAGGATTCCCAGCCTCTGATCTGCTCTTGAAGCCACAGTATTTATACGGCTGATCCAGTTCAGTTTCTTGTCATAGTATCAGGATAGTTAGGATGTTCATAGTGGGGAATTCATCGATGGTAATGCCATTGAATGTCAAGGAGTGATGGTTAGAATCTCTCTTGTTGGAGATGATCACTGCCTGGAAATTGTGTGGTGTGAATGTTACTTGCCATATTGTCTGGTCTTGTTGCATTTTAAGAAGTCTCGCAACACCAGGTTAAAGTCCAACAGGTTTATTTGGCAGCACAAGCTTTCGGAGTCTCGCTCCTTCATCAGGTGAGTGAGGAGTTGTTGCATTTGGACATGGACTGCTTCAATATCTGAGTCGTCGCAAACGGTGTTGAACATTGTGCTGTCATCAGTGAACATCCCCACTTCTGACCTTATGATGGAAGGAAAATCATTGATGAAGCAGCTGAAGGTGGTTGGGCCAAAGACACTACCCTGAGGGACTCCTGCAGAGATGTCTTGGGACTGAGATGATTAACCTCCAACCACCCACAACCATCTTCCTATGTGCCAGGTTTGACTCGGGTCGGCCTCGGGTCACTGTCTGTGTGGAGTTTGCACATTCTCCTCGTGTCTGCGTGGGTTTCCTCCCACAGTCCAAAGATGTGTGGGTTAGGTTGATTGGCCATGCTAAAATTGCCCCTTAGTGTCCTGAGATGCATAGGTTAGAGGGATTAGCGAGTAAATGTGTAGGGATATGGGGGTAGGGCCTGGGTGGGATTGTGGTCAGTGCAGACTCGATGGGCCAAATGGCCTCTTTCTGCACTGTAGGATTTCTATGACTCCAACCAGCAAAGAATTTTCCCCCTGATTCCCCTTGACTCCAGTTTTGCCAAGGCTCCTTGATACCATACTCGGTCAGAGTATTTCTTGATGTCAAGGGCAGTCACTCTCACCTTACCTCTGGAACTCAGCTCTTTTGTTCATGTTTAGAGTCATAGAGTCATAGAGGTTTATAGCATGGAAACAGGCCCTTCGGCCCAACTTGTCCATGCTGCCCTTTTTTAAAAAAAAACCCTAAACTAATCCCAATTGCCCGCATTTGGCCCATATCCCTCTATACCCATCGTACCCATGTAACTATCTAAATGCTTTTTAAAAGACAAAATTGTACCCGCCTCTACTACTACCTCTGGCAGCTTGTTCCAGACACTCACCACCCTCTGTGTGAAAAAATTGCCCCTCTGGACACTTTTGTATCTCTCCCCTCTCTCCTTAAACCTATGCCCTCTAGTTTTAGACTCCCCTACCTTTGGGAAAAGATATTGACTATCTACCCTTGTCTATGCCCCTCATTATTTTATAGATCTCTATAAGGTCATCCCTCAGCCTCCTACGCTCCAGAGAAAAAAGTCCCAGTCTATTCAGCCTCTCCTTATAACTCAATCCATCAATGCATCACCTCACATTTGTCTAAATTAAACTCCATCTGCCATTCGTCAGCCCACTGGCCCAATTGATCAAGATCCCGCTGCAATTGGAGATAACGTTCCTCACTGTCCAGCTTGCCACCAATCTTGGTGTCATCTGCAAACTTACTAACCATGCCCCCTATATTCTCATCCAAATCATTAATATAAATGACAAATAACAGTGGGCCCAGCACTGATCCCTGAGGCACACCGCTGGTCACAGGCCTCCAGTTTGAAAAACTACTCTCTACAACCACCCTCTGGCTTCTATCAAGAAGCCAATTTTGTATCCATTTGGATACCTCACCCTGGATCCCGTGAGATTTAACCTTATGCAATATCCTACCATGCGGTACCTTGTCAAAGGCCTTGCTAAAGTCCATGTAGACAACATCAACTGCACTGCCCTCATCTACCTTCTTGGTTACCCCTTCAAAAAACTCAATTAAATTTGTGAGATATGATTTTCCACTCACAAAGCCATGCTGACTGTCCCTAATCAGTCCTTGCATCTCTAAATGCCTGTAGATCCTGTCTCTCAAAATACCTTCCAACAATTTACCCACCACAGATGTGAGGCTCACTGGCCTGTAGTTCCCAGGCTTTTCCCTGCAGCCCTTTTTAAACAAAGGCACAACATTTGCCACTCTCCAATCTTCAGGCACCTCACCCGTGACTATCGATGATTCAAATATCTCGGCTAGGGGACCCGCAATTTCCTCCTTAGCCTCCCACAACATCCTGAGATATACCTCATCAGGTCCCGAGGATTTATCTACCTTGATGCGCTTTAGGACTTCCAGCACCTCCTTCTCTGTAATATGTACACTCCTCAAGACATCAGTATTTATTTCCCCAAGTTCCCTAACATCCATGCTTTTCTCAACAGTAAATAGTGATGAGAAATATTCATTTAGGACCTCACCATCTCTTGTGGATCCGCACATAGATGACCTTAAGAGGCCCTACTCTCTCCCTCGTTACTCTTTTGCCCTTTATGTATTTGTAGAGCTCTTTGGATTCTCCTTTGCCTTATCTGCCAAAACAATTTCGTGTCCCCTTTTTGCCCTCCTGATTTCTCTCTTAACTCTACTCCTACACCCCCTATACTCTTCAAGAGATTCACTTGATCCCAGCTGCCTATGTACGTCATGTGCCTCTTTCTTCTTCTTGACCAGGGCCTCAATATCCCGAGTCATCCAGGATTCCCGACTTCTGCCAGCCTTGCCCTTCATTCTAAGAGGACTGTGTTTACCCTGAACCCTGGTTAACACACTTTTGAAAGCCTCCCACTTATCAGACGTCCCTTTTCCTTCCGACAGACTCCCCCAATTAACTTTTGAAAGTTCCTGCCTAATACCATCAAAATAGGCCTTGCCCCAATTTAGAATATTAACTTTTGGGACAGACTGATCATTCTCCATAGCTATCTTAAAACTAATAGAATTATGATCACTGTTCCCAAAGTGATCCCTCACTAACACTTCTGTCACCTGCCCTTTCTTATTTCCCAAGAGGAGGTCAAGTTTTGCCCCCCCTCTAGTCGGGCCATCCACATACTGAACCAAGGCTGTAATGAGGTCAGGAGCTGAGTGACCCTGGCGAAACCCAAACTGGGCGTCACTGAGCAGGTTATTGCTGAGGAGGTGTTGCTTGATAGCACTGTCGATGACCCCTTCCATCACTTTACCGATGATTGAGAGTAGAATGATGGGACTGTAATTAGCCAGGTTGGATTTGTTCTTATTTCTTGTATACAGGACATACCTGTGCAATTTTCCACTTTGCCAGATACAGCTTAGCTAGGGGAGAGACAATTTCTGCAGCGCAAGACTGCTGGTTGAAGCTGGGTGGTCTGGTGGTCAGTTCAGTTCTATTTCTTTTAGGCTTTTCTTTTTAGCCAATTGGTACAACTGAGACCATTTTAGAGACATTTCAGAGTCAATCACATTGCTGCAAAATTAGAGTCACATACAGGCCAAGTGATGACAGCAGTTTTCCTTGTAATACTGTCAGCAGGTCTGCTCCCCCCAGTCCAGTGTCGGCCTCAAGCTGCAGCTAGGCTCTGTAGCAGGGCCTCAATTAAGCCTTGAGGCAAGTCTCTTGCCCCTGCAAAACAAATCCCCTTCTTCCTTGGTGCAAATTCAGCAGCAGGGAGGAACTGTAGATCTGGGCCTCCTTCAAAGCTGGTCAGCAAAGAAAATGACAGACTCCCAATTGACAGAAACAGGTAATCCAGAAAGTTAAACTCCTCCAGCTCAGTAGAGTCACAACCACCTGCTGCCAATATTATTTCAGGTTGAAACAATTAAACTAAATTAAACAAACTGAGTGACAAATCAAGAGGGCCACCCCTTAAGGAGACACCGCATCAAACAAAAACAAATCGCAAAGGAAACTTAAAACATCAAACTAAAATGTGACTAAACGGGTCAATAAGGCATCCCAGTCCCTGCAGTGCCCAACAGGCATAGAAGGTGCCAATGGTGCCCATGGACACCACATGCTCCCTCTCCTGTCGCCGCGAATGTAGCCACAGTAGAGGGGCAGACAGTCGGGTCAGACGATCCTCTTGGTTGACCGCTGCCTGGACCTGTTGATGGTGAATTTGGCCAGGAGCAGGAGGTCCTCCTCCTTCCCCACCCCCCTCCGCACTGGGTGTCCATAGATCAGGAGCAAGGGGCTGAAGTGCAAAAAAAATCAATGTAATTCTCCTGAAAAGAGCAGTCGTTGTGTGGAGGTATAAGGTAGATAGTGACATTTTGTTTATCTCCTTCTAACTCCATAATTTTAACTTAAAGTTTTTTTGTTCATTTATTCTTTAATGGGATGAGACTGGCAAGATCAGCATTTATTGTCCATCCCTAATTGCTTGGATCTGAGCAGCTTGCTCCTCCATTTCAGAGGACAGTTAAGAGTCTTAGAAACATAGTAACAGACAAAATAGGAGCAGGAGGAGGCCATTCAGCCCTTCAATCCTGCTCCAACATTCATTATGGTCATGGCTGATCATCCCGCTCAATAGCCTGATTTCCCCCTCCCCCATATCTTTTGATCACCTTCACCCAAGTGTTATATCTAACTGCTTCTTGAAAACATTCAATGTTTTGGCCTCAACTGCTTTCTGTGGTAGTGAATTCCATAGGCTTATCACTTTCTGGGTGAAGAACTTTCTCTCCATCTCAGCCCTAAGACTGTGACCCTGGTTCTGACCACCCCCTCCATCGGGAACATCTTTCTTGCACCTATCCTGTGTAGTCCTGTTAGAATGTTATACGTTTCTATGAGATTGCCCCTCATTCTTCCAAACTCCAGTGAACATAATCCAAACTGACTCAATCTCTCCTCATATGTCAGTCCGGCCATGCCAGGAATCAGTCTGGTAAACCTTCTCTGCACTCCCTCGATAGCAAGAACATCCTTCCTCAGATAAAGAGACCAAATCTGCACACAATATTCCAGGTGTGTGACCTCACCAAGGCCCTGTATAATTGCTGCAAGATATTCCTGCTTCTGTACTCAAATCCTCTCGCTATGAAGGCCAACATACTGGTGAGCCTTACATACGTGGTAGGGAAATTATTGGACAGAATTCTTAGGGACAGGATTAACTCACATTTGGAAGAAGTGCTTATTAACGATAGGCAGCATGGTTTTGTGTGGGGGAGAGTGTGTCTCACAAACTTGATTGAGTTTTTTGAGGAAGTGACAAAGATGATTGATGAGGGCAGGGTGGTGGATGCTGTCTTCAAGGACTTCATCGAGGCCTTTGACAAGGTCCCTCATGGCAGGCTGATAGAGAAGGCAAAGTCACATGGGAACCGCGATGAGCTGGTAAGGTAGGTACAGAACTGGCTTGGTCATAGAAGACAGAGAGTAGCAGCGGAAGGGTGTTTTGCTGACTGGAGATCTGTGACCAGTGGTGCTCTGCAGGGATCAGGGCTGGGATCACTGTTGTTTGAAATATATATAAATGATTTGAAGGAGAATGTAAAGTTTTTAAAGTTTATTTATTAGTGCCACAAGTAGGCTTGCATTAATACTGCAATGAAGTTACTGTGAAAATCCCCTAGTCACCACACTAGGCTGTTCGGGTACACTGAGGGAGAATTTTGCATGGCCAATGCGCCTTACCAGAACATCTTACAGACTGTGGGAGGAAACTGGAGCACCCGGAGGAAACCCATGTAGACATGGGAAGAACGTGCAAACTCCACACAGACAGTGACCAGAGGCTGGAATTGAACCCAGGTCCCTGGCACTGTGAGGCAGCAGTGCTAACCACTGTGCCACCGTGCCACTCAAGGCCCAAGGTGATCTGATTAATAAGTTTGCAGACGACATAAAGATTGGGGTAGCTGTGGATAGTGAGGATTGCCAGAGGATACAGCAGGATACAGATAGGCTGGAGACTTGGGCAGAGAAATGGCAGATGGAACTTAATCCAGTAAATATGAGGTGATGTATTTTAGAAGGTCTAATGCAGGAGGGAAGTATACAGTAAATGGCAGAACCCTTAGAAGAATTTACATACAGAGGGATCTAGGCGTACAGGTCCACAGTTCCCTGTAAGTAGCAACACAGGTAGCAATAAGGTGGTTGAGAAGTGTATGGCATGGAAATTATGAAGTGATAAATTTTGGTTGGATAAATGCAGAGACAACATAAAATAAAGGATACAATTGTAAAGAGGTGCAGGAACTGAGGGACCTGTAATGAGATGGGAATAGTGAGAGGAGATTTCTTAAAGCTGTTCAAAATCATGAGAGGTCTGAACAGAGTAGAGGGAGAAATTGTTCCCATTGAAGGAAGGATTGAGAACCAGAGGACACAGGTTTAAGGCAACTAGCAGAAGAAACAATGGCGACATGAGGAAAAACATTTTTCACACAGTGAGTGGTTAGGATCTGGAAGTACTGTCTGAGAGTGAGGTGGAGACAGATTTACACAGCAAGTGGTTAGGATCTGGAGTGTACCGTCTGAAAGTGTGATGGAGACAGATTCAATCAAGGCATTCTAAAGGGAATTGGATTATTATCTGAAAATGAAGGATTTGCAGGTTTACAGGGAAACGACGGGTGAATGGGACTTGGGAATTGCTCGCATGGATATGATGGGCCAAATGATCTTCTCTGTTGTAACAATTCTATGATTCTATGAACTGTTTGAGAGGTGAGAGTGACAGAGGGATGTTGAGGATTACTCCCTGTGCCACGTGCAGTGAGGCTAGGAATAGGAAGATAGTGCAGCTTAAGACATGGGAGGGTTTCAGATATCTGGACCATTGGGGTCTCTTCAGGGAAAGGTGGGATCTGTACAAGAAGGACGGGTTGCATCTAAACTGGAAGGGCATAAGTATTCTAGCCGGGAGGTTTGCTAGTGTCACACAGGAGGATTTAAACTAGTTTGACGGGGGGGGGGGGGGGAACCAAAGCAAAGGAATTTACTGAAGAGGAACCAGATAGTAGGGCCAGTAAGACTCCAAGAAAGAGCAGGCAGGGTGTATTTGCTAATCAAAGAGGGTCTGGTGGACTGAGGTGCATTTGTTTCAATGCAAGAAGTGTAACAGGTAAGGCAGATGAACTTACAGCTTGGATTGGTGCTTGGAACAATGATATTACATTGTTATATGGTTAAGGGAAGGACAGGATTGGCAGCTTAACATTCCAAGATGTTTCAGGCGGCATAGAGGGGATGTAAAAGGGGTGGGGGAGTTGCACTACTGGTTAAGGAGAATATTACAGCTGTACTGCAGGAGGACACCTCGGAGGGCTCATACAGCGAGGCAATATGGGTAGAGCTCAGGAATAGGTAGTCACAATGTTGGGGGTTTACTATAGGCCGCCCAACAGCCAGCAGGAGATAGAGGAACAGATATGTCAGCAAATTTTGGCAAGGTGTAAAAGTAACAGGGTTGTGGTGGGAAATTTTAACTTCCTCTATATTGACTGGGACTCACTTAGTGCTAGGGGCGTGGATGGGGCAAAGTTTGTAAGGAGCATCCAGGAGGGCTTCTTGAAACAGTATGTAGATAGTCCAACTAGGGAAGGGGCCATACTGGACCTGGTATTGGGGAATGAGCCCGGCCAGGTGGGCGACGTTTCAGTAGGGGAGCAGTTCAGGAACAGTGACCACAATTCAGTAAGCTTTAAGGGACTGATGGATAAAGAAAAGTGTAGTCCCCAAGTTAAGGTACTAAACTGGGGGAAGGCTAATTACAACAATATTAGACAGGAACTGAAGAATGTAGATTGGGGGCAGATGTTCGAGGGCAAATCAACATTTGGCATGTGGGAGGCTTTCAAGTGTAAGTTGATAGGGATTCAGGACCGGCACATTCCTGTAAGGATGAAGGATAAGTTTGGCAAGTTTTGGGAACCTTGGATAACGAGAGATATTGTGAGCCTAGTCAAAGAGAAAAAGGAAGCATTTGTCAAGGCTAGGAGGCTGGGAACACATGAAGCAAGTGTGGAATACAAGGAAAGTAGAAAGAAACTTAAGCAAGGAGTAAGGAGGGCTAAAAGGGTCATGAAAAATCATTGGCCAGCAGGATTAAGGAAAATCCCAAGGCTTTTTATACATATATAAAGAGCAAGAGGATAGGGTTGGCCCACTCAAGGACAGAGGAGGGAATCTATGCGTGGAGCCAGAGGAAACGGGTGAGGTATTAAATGAGTACTTTGCGTCAGTATTCACCAAAGAGAAGGACTTGAAGGATGATGAGTCTGGGAAAGGATGTGTAGATAGTTTGAGTCATGTTGAGATCAAAAAGGAGGAGGTATTGGGGTTCTTGAGAAACATTAAGGTAGACAAGTCCCCAGAGCCTGATGGGATATACCCCAGAATACTGAGAGAGGCAAGGGAGGAAATTGCTGGGGCCTTGAATGAAATCTTTGTATTCTCACTGGCTACAGGGGAGGTCCCAGAGGATTGGAGAATAGTCAATGTTGTTCCTTTGTTTAAGAAGGGTAGCAAGAATAATCCAGGTAATTACAGGCCGGTGAGCTGTAATTACCTGGTAATTAAGGTCAGTGGTAGGGAAATTATTGGAGAGTATTCTTTGAGAAAGGATTTACTCCCACTTGGAAATAAGTGGACGTATTAGCAAGAGGCAATATGGTTTTGTGAAGGGGAGGTCATGTCTCACTGACATGATCGAGTTTTTCGCGGAGCTTTTTCTCAGGGTGGAAGATTCAATTGCTGGGGGGGCACAGGTTTAAGGTCTGAGGGGCAAGGTTTAAAGGTGATGGACGAGTCAGATTTTCTACACAAAGTAGTGGGTGCCTGGAACTTGTTGCTGGGGAGGTAGTGGAAGCGGATGCGGTAGTGACTTTTAAGGGGCGTCTGGACAATTCCATGAATAGGATGGGTAGGGGGTTTTAGTTAAGTCGGCAGCATGGTCTGTGCAGACTTGGAGGGCTGAAGGGCCTGTTCCTGTGCGGTAATTTTCTTTGTTCTTTGTTGTAGATTCTAAAAATGATTGAAGCTTGTGATGAGGATAAGAAAACAGGACCATTGAGGGCTATTGCAGGCTAACATGTTAACATGTTTTAAATAGGAGTCTGTCACTTGATGAAGAGATGGTGCAGATGTTGCGATATTGGTCTCTGCTGGGTATAGGATGGTGCTGGGCTATGTTCCTACAAAGAGCAGCATGTATTTCCTGGAAGAGGTGAATCAGTACTCTGGATCACTGTTTTGGATTATTGTCTGTTAGGTGTCTCCTCCAGTTATCATTAAATCAATGAAAGAATAAACCAGAACGTATAACAGCCAACTGAATCAATATCACCTGCTTTACAACAGTATCCAATGTCAAAGTGACCACAACATGTTCCTTGACTCCTTAGATAAGTTATTGTGCTGATTGCTTTGAACCTTGAACTCCCCACATGAGAATGCATGGGAAGGTAAGAGAGATCATCGATTCTATAGAGAGGGATCAGGGAACATCAAGTTGTTGGAATTTGTAATTGCAAGACAGTATTGTCAATATATATTTAATTTCTAATCGATCAAGTTGTTTGGGATTGGCATCAGCGCATGGGAAGATCTTGCTGGAGATGAGCAATCAGGAAGGATGTTGGAAAAAGAAGAAGACATGACCGAGAGAATTGAGTCCTGCTGAAGGGAAAAAACATCTGTCAACCTCGGGCTAACAATATCCATCTACGCCAACTGTGGCAGCGACACTGCTATCAAATCGGCCTCCACACACACAACAGACAATGTTCAATCCAGAAGTGACTTCACCCTGGGCTCAGTCCATCATTTCCCAAGGCAGACACAACCATCATCATCTCCTGTGCCACATACAGGGGGAGTCCGAAGCAAGTGTAGCCATCAGGGATTGGCGAGTGTGACCAGGGTGTGCACATATAATGCAGTCTTCATTTGAAAGTCATATATTCTGTCCTTATTCCAATCTGCTACTTTGAGTTTATCTTATTATTTACAGTTAACTAATAGTTTGGGAACTAAAGCAGTGGAGCTGGTTACAGTGTCGGTACAGACTGAGAACCCAGGTGATGCAGAATGTATGCATTTTGGCACCACCAGAAATGTGACAATCTTCCATTGGCAGTTTGCATTCTAAATGTTGACATATTGGGAAAGCTGACACAAAGTAAAGCTTTGCTGGCAGGAAGTATAAGCAGATATAGGATTTGAAATATATAGGTTGTTATTGATTTTGCTTCATTATTGAAGATGGTCATTTCTTGAGTGCACAGAGTCACTGTGAAGAGCTTGCATGCCTTTCCACAGTGTGGGCAAGGATGAAATATCTGATTTTGCTGGGACTGTCTGGTCTTTGAGCTTGCTTTTTGTCCTTTGCTGCCTGTATTCTTTACTGTGTGAAGGAAGCAGTGCCACCATTTGAGATCACTGTCCAGATATTTGTGCATCTCTCTCGCAGTCTAGTAAACATGTCACACTTACCGTAGTGCTTGATCAATTAGATCATGATTGATCTGAAATGATAATGCTCAACTACACTTTCCAGCCTTATCCCCATAACCCTCGATTCCCTTACTGATTAAAAAGTAACACTGAACGCTACTATATAATAACACCACACTGTGATCTGACTGAATATATACATAAAATTAAAACACTGAGGCTGAGGGGTGACTTAATTGAGGTGTACAAAATATGAGGGGCCTAGATAGAGTAGACAAGGAGGAATTGTTTCCCCGAGCGGAGAGGTCAATTACTAGAGACACAGATTTAGGATAATCAGTAAAAGGATTAGCGGGGATATTAGGAAGAATTTTTCACTCAGAGGGTGGAGTGTTTGGAATTCACTGCCTAAGTTGGTGGTTGAAGCAGAAATGCTCAACTCCTTTAAAAAGTACCTGGATCGACAACTGAAATGCTATATCCTATAGGGTTATGAACTGGGTGCTGGAAGGTGGGATAAGAATGGGTGGCTACTTTTTTTCAGCTAATGCAGACACGATGGGCTGAATGGTCTCTTCCTATGCTGTAACTTTTCTATGGTTCTACATACATATATACATGCAATGTATGTATATATAAACATGTGAACATATAAAACACAATATATATTTAATGCTGATATATGTATCTCACGTAACTCTACACTGCAGTCTCACTAAACACTGATACATGTGCATGACTGATATATGTATAAAACACTTGATTTATGTGTACAACATGAATATATGTATATCACTGATTCATGTGTGCAAC
The DNA here is from genome assembly GCF_964213995.1 of Mustelus asterias. NCBI lineage: Eukaryota > Metazoa > Chordata > Chondrichthyes > Carcharhiniformes > Triakidae > Mustelus > Mustelus asterias. The sequence continues at coordinate 25,357,316 of NC_135819.1, forward strand.
ACTGATATATGCATATCATTGGACACGGATATATAGTAACACCACACTGCAACCTCACTGAACACTGATATACATATAAAATACTGATATACATATGCAATATTTAAAGTACAGTTTATTTATTAGTCACAAGTAAGCTTACATTCACACTGCAATGAAGTTACTGTGAAAATCCCCTAGTCGCCACACTCCGGCGCCTGTTCGGGTAACACTGAGGGTGAATTTAGCATGGCCGATTCACCTAACCTGCACATCTTTGGACTGTGGAAGGAAACCGGAGCACCTGGAAGAAACCCATGGAGAACGTGTAAACTCTACACAGACAGTGATCCATGCTGGGAATCGAACCCGGGTCCCTGGTGCTGTGAGGCAGCAGTGCTAACCACTGCCACCGTGCCACCTGATATATGTATAAAACACTGATTCATGTGAGTAATGCTGATGCATGCATGTAACGCTGATACATGCATGTAACGTTGATACATGCATGTAACGTTGATACATGCATGTAACGCTGATACATGCATGTAACGCTGATACATGCATGTAACGCTGATACGTGCGTGCAACATTTGTATGTATACAACACTGATTACGTATATCACTGCACACTGATTTATAGTAACACCACATTGCAACCTCACTGAACACTGCAGCATGTTCAACCTTCTTAATGTGTTGTTGAAATGCCTTCCCTATTATTTAGTGCAATAAGAGGATAAAGGATTAATTAAATCATGTCCGTTATTGTACATAATCTTGTCTGCTTTAGGTTCTTTGGATTGAATATAATTGTCCTAATTCAGTGCAATTAACTAGGAGTGTACCAGCTGTTTCATTCATTCAACTCTGATATCAACCTGCACTAAACCATCTGTCAGAAATCCCAGACAACATGTCCCTCCGTACATGGAGCTGATATTCAGATTGTGTGTTCCTGGAAGTGTGGCAACACTGGGACCTTAATTACTTAAGGTCTTCTGTATAGTTTACTTTCCACACAAGTAACCGACATTAATTTTTAATGGATTAAAAGTTTTAGTATTAATATCAAGTTGCTGAAATTGATATGTCACTACGTCCTCCATTTTCAGTCTCTTATCACAGATAAACAGAGTTAGGAATCCCTCACTCAGCTTCCTCTGAACAGAGTGCATCCAGTCTGATCCCTTTCTGATCGATTTGGGACAATAGTGCCCTTTGTAACTGATCTTGCTTCACAATGCTGTTGGAACAGCCCAATCAAATTGAGTAACACAAATTGCCAAGGCTTTTATAAAATCAGACAGTTTAAAGGAATCCATTCAGCCCATCTTCGAGCTCTCTAATTAATCCCATTCCTCTTTACTCTTCCCTCTTAAATCTCTACTTTGTTTTCTTTTCAAGTATTCATCCAATTTCTTTATGGAAGTTCCTGCTTTCATCACTCAGGCAGCATGTACCAGATCAACTTAATTTACTGTTTTTGTCTTATTTAAAAAATGAACCCTGCCTCTGAAGAGATGCCGGCGTTGGACTGGGGTAAACACAGTGTGGTGAACCATTGTTGGTTACCACCAGGAGTGCTGAGCCATGGTCTGGCCAGTACTATGAGTCTGTAGATATGTTACTGTTGGGGTTAGGGTTGGGCTGTTCTACCTGTTAATATAGTCCTATGGTACACCCCAGTTGGCTCCGCCTTCCGGGAGAGGTATAAAGGTCACTGCTCTGCCTGGTGACCCTTTAGTCTGGGATTGTATATTGTATATAGTAGCTCCGTTATTGTTGGTAATAAAAGCCTTTATTTCCCGGGTACATCCAGCCTCCCGTGTGATTTATCGCGCATCAATTTTATTACCAACAAAAATTTTTTTTGACAAAACCCGAGCGGCTTACGTTGGATCCACGTGCGGCGGGAGCGTCGAACACTTTCGACCATTGGTTGAAGTGTTTCCAAGATTACTTCGACGCCTCCACAGCGGTTCAAAACGACGCCGACAGACTGCGGGTCGTCCACGCGAGGGTAAGCGACACTGTATACTTAGCGATCCGTGAGGCCCAAGACTACAAAGGGGCCATCGAGCTTCTCAATAAGCGATACAACAAACCGCCGAATGAGATCCATGCTCGACACCTTCTAGCCACTCGATGGCGGCAGCCCGGCGAAACGACAGAACAGTACTTGTGTGAACTTCAGCAGCTAGCCAGAGCCTGCAACTGCAAGCCAGTGTCAGCAGCCCAGTACATGAGCGACCTAGTTCGAGATGCGTTCGTGGCGGGAATCGGCTCGTCGTACATTCGCCTTCGGCTGCTAGAGCAAGGTAACCTCAACCTCACTAAAACCGTAGAATTAGCTGACGCTCTAGAAACGCCCTCCAAAAGTCTGGAGATGTACTCCGACGACCGCGTGGGGACATTGTGGTAGGTGCAGCCACAGACTCCACTTTATTCAGTGGTTTCGAAAAACTGCGCGATTGCGTTTCCAGCCTCGGACCTGACAACGGCAGCAGCTGTAGGAGGCCTGCGGTGTTACTTCTGTGGGGGGGTGAAACACCTCGGCAGCGATGTCCAGCTAAAGCGGTATTGTGCTCCGCCTGTGGCAAGAAGGGGTATTATTCCAAAGTATGCCGGACCAAACCACCCTCCAAACATAGCAGTGCGGCGTGTGATTCCCCGGAGCCGGTCTCCCTGTCTTCAGCGTCTGCGAGGTATTCCACCACGTGCGATTCCAGAGCGTCGCCATTCCTAACGACGGAGTCGCAAGACACGTGTGACCTGCAGGGGCCGCCGTTTTTGGCGCCATCGACCACGTGCGATCCATGGGGGCAGCCATTTTGGTCGGCACCGACCGCAAATGACCAGCAGGGGCCGTCATCAACCAGCTCAGCTGCCTGCAGTTGCGCCCACGATCCAACGGTGGCGTCAATCATCCTGGACCAGGCCAAGCCTCACAGACTCGACAAGTCCATGATGGACATACAGGTAAACGGACGCCAGATTTATTGTTTGTTTGACAGCGGGAGCACGGAGAGCTTCATTCACCCTGACACCGTGAAGCGGTGCGGTCTCCAGATTCGGACTGTCAAGCAGACAATTTCGATGGCGTCAAGGTCCCGGTCTGTCACCGTGCTAGGGAGCTGTGTGGTCAACCTGACGGTGCAGGGCACGGTATACGAGAACTTCAGGCTCCTTGTGTTACCGCACCTTTGCGCGCCGATACTCCTAGGACTAGATTTTATGGTCCACCTGAAGAGTATAACCCTGCAGTACGATGGGCCACTCCCTCCGCTTTCAGTGGGAGCACTGCAGCCTCTAAATTGCCCAAAGCGCTCCACATGTAGTCTCTCGACGCTCAGGATTACCCCACCCTCCCTATTCCAGAATCTCGTGCCAGGCTGCAAGCCCATCGCAACAAAGAGCAGGCGTTACAGCGCTGAGGATCGGACCTTCATTCGATCTGAAGTTCAGCGGCTCTTCAAGGAAGGGATCATCCAACCTAGCGCTAGTCCTTGGAGAGCGCAAGTCGTGGTGGTTAAGAATGGGAACAAACCCCGGGTGGTCATAGACTATAGTCAGACCATTAACAGATACACGCAGCTGGATGCGTATCCCCTCCCGCGCATATCTGACATGGTCAATCAGATTGCGCAGTACCGGGTGTTCTCCACCATTGACTTGAAGTCTGCTTACCACCAGCTCCCCATGCGCCCAGAGGACCGAAAATACACGGCCTTTGAGGCGGATGGTCATCTGTACCACTTTTTAAGGGTTCCCTTTGGTGTCACGAATGGGGTCTCGGTCTTCCAGCGTGCTATGGACCGAATGGTGGACCAGAACGGGCTGCGGGCTACCTTCCCGTACCTGGATAACGTCACCATCTGCGGCCATGACCAGCAGGACCACGATGCCAACCTTCTTAGATTCTTACGCACTGCATCTCGCCTGAATCTGACCTACAACAGGGAGAAGTGTGTATTTCGCAAGCGCCGCCTAGCTATCCTCGGATACGTGGTGGAAAACGGGGTCCTTGGCCCTGATCCAGACCGTATGCGTCCCCTCCTCGAACTCCCCCTGCCCACTAGCATCAAAGCACTGAGAAGATGCTTAGGCTTCTTCTCATACTATGCACAGTGGGTTCCCAATTACGCGGACAAAGCCCGTCAGCTCATCAAGTCTACCTCCTTTCCCCTAAAACAGAGGCCTTTGCAGGAATAAAAGCCGACATCGCGAAAGCCACGATGCACGCTATTGATGAGTCCATCCCCTTCCAGGTGGAGAGTGATGCACCTGATTTCGCCCTGGCCGCCACACTTAACCAGGCGGGCAGGCCCGTCGCCTTTTTCTCTCGCACCCTCCAAGGCCCTGAAATTCGGCATTCTGCGGTGGAAAAGGAGGCCCAGGCCATTGTGGAGGCCGTTCGGCATTGGCGCCATTACTTGGCGGGAAAACGGTTCACTCTGCTCACGGACCAGCGGTCCGTGGCGTTCATGTTCAACAACACGTTACGGGGTAAGATCAAGAATGATAAAATCTTGAGGTGGAGAATCGAACTCTCCACCTACAATTATGATATCATGTACCGTCCAGGGAAGCTCAACGAGCCCTCGGACGCCCTGTCGCGTGGAACATGCGCTAGTGTGCAGGAGAATCGATTACAGGCTCTCCACAATGACCTCTGCCATCCGGGGGTCACTCGGCTCTTCCATTTTATAAAGGCCCGGAATCTACCCTACTCGGTGGAGGATGTCAGGTCGATAACCAGAAGCTGCCAGGTATGCGCGGAATGCAAACCGCACTTCTACCGACCTGACAGGGCACACCTCATTAAGGCCACTCGTCCTTTCGAAAGACTGAGTGTGGACTTCAAGGGCCCCCTTCCCTCGACAGATCGGAACGTGTACTTCCTCAATGTGATTGACGAGTACTCACGATTCTCTTTTGTCATTCCCTGTTCTGATATGACCGCTGCCACGGTTATCAAAGCATTACGGGATCTTTTCACCCTGTTCGGTTACCCCTGTTATATCCACAGCGATAGGGGCTCGTCGTTCATGAGCGACGACTTGAGGCAATACCTGCTCTCATGGGATTGCCTCTGGTAGAACCACGAGCTACAACCCAAGGGGTAACGGACAGGTTGAACGAGAGAATGCTACAGTCTGGAAGGCTGTCTTACTGGCGTTGAGGTCTAAAGGTCTTCCAGTCTCCCGTTGGCAAGAGGTACTCCCTGATGCACTCCATTCCATCCGCTCACTCCTGTGTACGGCAACCAACGCTACTCCTCATGAGAGAATGTTTTCATTCCCTAGGAAGTCTTCCTCTGGGACCTCATTACCGTCTTGGTTGACGTACTCAGGACCTGTCCTCCTGCGGCGGCATGTTAGGACCCGCAAGTCCGACCCTTTGGTTGAACAGGTCCATCTCCTCCACGCCAACCCTCAATGTGCCTATGTGGCATATCCTGACGGGCGAGAGGACACAGTCTCGATTCGAGATCTGGCGCCTGCAGGGGGCTTGGAAACCCCAGTCGCTCCCACACCCCCAGTTAGGGACCCCCCGACCATTATCTCGTCTCCTGACACGGCGCGGGCAGTATCGGGACCACCACTTAACTCTCTTACTCCCGTGTACAGCTTGCCTGAGTCCAGGAGATTGTCGCCACCTCGAGGCGTGCTTGAGTCCAGCGGATTGTCACCACCTCGTGGTCTACCGGCCCGTGAGGAATTGGAGGAGCTACTGGACACCACCTTGGAGAGAAGGTCACCGCGATTGCCTGAACCGGCGTCATCGCCAGTGTTGAGGAGGTCGCAGAGACGGTGCGGTCCCCCAAAACGATTGAACTTATAGACAGATGAACAGTTGTTCTGTTTTTTTTGTGCCCCGCCGGCCTTTGTTTTTAAAGGAGGGGTGAATGTGGTGAACCATTGTTGGTTACCACCAGGAATGCTGAGCCATGGTTTGGCCAGCACTATGAGTCTGTAGATATGTTACTGTTGGGGTTAGGGTTGGGCTGTTCTACCTGGTAATATAGTCCTATGGTACACTCCAGTTGGCTCCGCCTTCCGGGAGAGGTATAAAGGTCACTGCTCTGCCTGGTGACCCTTTAGTCTGGGATTGTATATTGTATATAGTAGCTCCGTTATTGTTGGTAATAAAAGCCTTTATTTCCCGGGTACATCCAGCCTCCCATGTGATTTATCGCGCATCACACAGTAAGAGTTTTAACAACAGGTTAAAGTCCAACAGGTTTATTTGGTAGCAAATGCCATTAGCTTTCGGAGCGCTGCTCCTTCGTCAGATGGAGTGGAAATCTGCTCTCAAACAGGGCATACAGAGACACCTCTGTGCACTGTTTGAGAGCAGATTTCCGCTCCATCTGACGAAGGAGCAGCGCTCCGAAAACTAATGGCATTTGCTACCAAATAAACCTGTTGGACTTTAACCTGGTGTTGTTAAAACTCTTACTCTGAAGAGATCCACAGATTATACACGTCACGCTACACAGGAATATTGAGTATGGGTAATGAGGAGCTGAGTGAGGATGGGGTAATGAGGAGCTGAGTGAGGATGGGGTAATGAGGGGCTGAGTGAGGATGGGGTAATGAGGGACTGAGTGAGGATGGGGTAATGAGGGGCTGAGTGAGGATGGGGTAATGAGGGGCTGAGTGAGGATGGGGTAATGAGGGGCTGAGTGAGGATGGGGTAATGAGGGGCTGAGTGAGGATGGGGTAATGAGGAGCTGAGTGAGGATGGGATAATGAGGGACTGAGTGAGGATGGGGTAATGAGGGGCTGAGTGAGGATGGGGTAATGAGGGGCTGAGTGAGGATGGGGTAATGAGGGGCTGAGTGAGGATGGGGTAATGAGGAGCTGAGTGGAGGGAACAGGAGATGGTACATGAGGATTGATGACCTGTTTTTCCTGTCTTTGTGTTACAGAATGGAGTGGTTCACAGAGATCTGAAATTAGAAAACATCTTGCTGGATGACAATTATAACATCAAGGTACCATCAACTCTACCAACAAATGACTATTCTACTGGCACTGTCGCTGTGCAGTTATTCTGAATGCAGCTTATACAGTTAGTGTGCTGAAAGTTTATATTAACAGAATTGTTGGGCATCATGCCAGAAATTGTTGATTTCTGTTCCCTTTCAAACCTCCAGATTTCTTTCAGGCTCGAGAATGAAGGAAATGTATATATTTGCATCAAGATACATCATTAATTCAGGGTCACAATTTGTGGAATGGATATAATGCTGAGCTGTAAGGAAGGGGCAGTAACACTCCGCTCCATGGTCCAGGGATGCTGCTCACAGCGACCTTGTGCAATGAGCTTTCACATCTGTGGAATCAGCTGCTCTCACTCAATCTCTAGTTGCCAAATAGTAGCACATTAGTACAGTGTCTGAGTGAGATACATCGGTACGGAGCCTCAGTGAGATACATCGGTACGGAGCCTCAGTGAGATACATCGGTACGGTGTCTCAGTGAGATACATCGGTACGGAGCCTCAGTGAGATACATCGGTACGGTGTCTCAGTGAGATACATTGGTACGGAGCCTCAGTGAGATACATCGGTACGGAGCCTCAGTGAGATACATCGGTACGGTGTCTCAGTGAGATACATCGGTACGGTGTCTCAGTGAGATACATCGGTACGGTGTCTCAGTGAGATACATCGGTACGGTGTCTCAGTGAGATACATCGGTACGGTGTCTCAGTGAGATACATCGGTACGGTGTCTCAGTGAGATACATCGGTACGGTGTCTCAGTGAGATACATCGGTACGGTGTCTCAGTGAGATACATCGGTACGGTGTCTCAGTGAGATACATCGGTACGGTGTCTCAGTGAGATACATCGTTACGGTGTCTCAGTGAGATACATCGGTACGGTGTCTCAGTGAGATACATCGGTACGGAGCCTCAGTGAGATACATCGGTACGGAGCCTCAGTGAGAGACATCGGTACAGTGTCTCAGTGAGATACATCGGTACGGTGGCTCAGTGAGATACATCGGTACGGTGTCTCAGTGAGAGACATCGGTACGGAGCCTCAGTGAGAGACATCGGTACGGTGTCTCAGTGAGATACATCGGTATGGAGTCTCAGTGAGATACATCGGCACGGGGCCTCAGTGAGATACATCGGTACGGCGCCTCAGTGAGATACATCGGTACGGAGTCTCAGTGAGATACATCGGAACGGAGCCTCAGTGAGTTACATCGGTACAGAGCCTCAGTGAGATACATCGGTACGGTGTCTCAGTGAGGTACATCGGTACGGTGTCTCAGTGAGATACATCGGTACGGAGCCTCACTGAGGTCCATCGGTACGGAGCCTCAGTGAGGTACATCGGTACGGAGTCTCAGTGAGATACATCGGTACGGTGTCTCAGTGAGATACATCAGTACGGAGTCTCAGTGAGATACATCGGTATGGAGTCTCAGTGAGATACATCGGTACGGAGCCTCAGTGAGATACATCGGTACGGAGCCTCAGTGAGATACATCGGTACGGTGTCTCAGTGAGATACATCGTAATGGAGCCTTAGTGAGATACATCGGTACGGAGCCTCAGTGAGATACATCGGTACGGAGCCTCAGTGAGATACATCGGTACGGAGTCTCAGTGAGATACATCGTAATGGAGCCTTAGTGAGATACATCGGTACGGAGTCTCAGTGAGATACATCGGTACAGTGTCTCAGTGAGATACATCGGTACGGAGCCTCAGTGAGATACATCGGTACGTACCCTCAGTGAGATACATCGGTACGGAGCCTCAGTGAGATACATCGGTACGGTGTCTCAGTGAGATACATCGTAATGGAGCCTCAGTGAGATACATCGGTACGGAACCTCAGTGAGATACATCGGTATGGTGTCTGAGTGAGATACATCGGTACAGAGCCTCAGTGAGATACATCGGTACGGAGCCTCAGTGAAATACATCGGTACGGAGCCTCAGTGAGACACATCAGTACGGAGCCTCAGTGAGACACATCGGTACGGAGCCTCAGTGAGATACATCGGTACAGTGTCTCAGTGAGATACATCGGTACGGTGCCTCAGTGAGATACATGGGTATGGAGCCTCAGTGAGATACATCGGTACGGAGCCTCAGTGAGATACATCGGTACGGTGTCTCAGTGAGATACATTGGTACGGAGTCTCAGCGAGATACATCGGTACGGAGCCTCAGTGAGAGACATCGGTACGGAGCCTCAGTGAGATACATCGGTACGGAGCCTCAGTGAGATACATCGGTACGGTGTCTCAGTGAGATACATCGTAATGGAGCCTTAGTGAGATACATCGGTACGGAGTCTCAGTGAGATACATCGGTACAGTGTCTCAGTGAGATACATCGGTACGGAGCCTCAGTGAGATACATCGGTACGGAGCCTCAGTGAGATACATCGGTACGGACCCTCAGTGAGATACATCGGTACGGTGTCTCAGTGAGATACATCGGTACAGTGTCTCAGTGAGATACATCGGTACGGACCCTCAGTGAGATACATCGGTACGGAGCCTCAGTGAGATACATCGGTACGGAACCTCAGTGAGATACATCGGTATGGTGTCTGAGTGAGATACATCGGTACAGAGCCTCAGTGAGATACATCGGTACGGAGCCTCAGTGAAATACATCGGTACGGAGCCTCAGTGAGACACATCGGTACGGAGCCTCAGTGAGATACATCGGTACAGTGTCTCAGTGAGATACATCGGTACGGTGCCTCAGTGAGATACATGGGTATGGAGCCTCAGTGAGATACATCGGTACGGAGCCTCAGTGAGATACATCGGTACGGTGCCTCAGTGAGATACATCGGTACGGAGCCTCAGTGAGATACATCGGTACGGAGCCTCAGTGAGATACATCGGTACGGTGCCTCAGTGAGATACATCGGTACGGTGTCTCAGTGAGATACATTGGTACGGAGTCTCAGCGAGATACATCGGTACGGAGCCTCAGTGAGAGACATCGGTACGGAGCCTCAGTGAGATACATCGGTACGGAGCCTCTGGCGTTGTCTCACTGTGCCTCTGGCGTTGTTTCTCAGTGTCTCTGGCAGTGTGTCCCACAGTGTCTCTGGCAGCGTGTCTCACAGTGTCTCTCACAGTGTCTCTGACAGTGTGTCTCACTGTGCCTCTGGCGTTATTTCTCACAGTATCTCTGGCAGTGTGTCTCATGGTGTCTCTGGCAGTGTGTCCCACAGTGTTACTGGCAGTGTCTGGCGCTGTGTCCCACAGTGTCTCTGGCTGTGTGTCACACAGTGTCTCTGGCAGTGGGTTCTATGTATGTTCTATGTACACACTGCCAGAGAGACTGTGAGACACACTGCCAGAGAGACTGTGAGACACACTGCCAGAGACACCGTGAGACACACTGCCGGAGACACTGTGGAAACACTGCCAGAGACACAGTGAGGCACACTGCCAGAGACACTGTGGGACACACTGCCAGAGACACTGTGGGACACACTGCCAGAGACACTGTGGGACACACTGCCAGAGACACTGTGGGACACACTGCCAGAGACACTGTGGGACACACTGCCAGAGACACTGTGGGACCCAGCGCCAGACACAGAGCAATTCACACTGCCAGAAACACTGAGACACACTGCCAGAGGCACTGTGAGACACACTGCCAGAGACACAGTGAGGCACACTGCCAGAGACATTGTGTGACACAGCGCCAGACACAGAGCAATTCACACTGCCAGATACACTGTGACACACACTCACAGAGACACTGTGGGGCACACTGCCAGAGACACTGTGAAACACACTGCGAGAGACACTGTGAGACACACTGCCAGAGACACTGTGAGACACACTGCCAGAGACACTGTGAGACACACTGCCAGAGATACTGTGAGACACACTGCCAGAGATACTGTGAGTCACACTGCCAGAGACACTGTGGGACACAGGGCTAGACACAGAGCAATTCAGACATCCAGAGATACTGTGAGTCACACTGCCAGAGATACATCGGTACGGTGTCTCAGTGAGATACATCGGTACGGAGCCTCAATGAGATACATCGGCACGGAGTCTCAGTGAGATACATCGGTACGGAGTCTCAGTGAGATACATCGGTACGGAGTCTCAGTGAGATACATCGGTACGGAGCCTCAGTGAGGTACATCGGTATGGTGTCTGAATGAGGTACATCCGTACGGCGCCTCAATTAGATACATCGGTAGATGTCTGAGTGAGATACATCGTTATGGAGCCTGAGTGAGATACATCGTTATGGAGCCTGAGTGAGATACATCGGTACGGAGCCTCAGTGAGATACATCGGTACGGTGTCTCAGTGAGGTACATCGGTACGGAGCCTCAGTGAGATACATCGGTACGGTGTCTCAGTGAGATACGTCGGTACGGAGTCTCAGTGAGGTACATCGGTACGGAGTCTCAGTGAGGTACATCGGTACGTAGTCTCAGTGAGACACATCGTTACGGAGCCTCAGTGAGATACATGGGTATGGAGCCTCAGTGAGATACATCGGTACGGAGCCTCAGTGAGATACATCGGTACAGTGTCTCAGTGAGATACATCGGTACGGAGTCTCAGTGAGATACATCGGTACGGAGTCTCAGTGAGAGACATCGGTACGGTGTCTCAGTGAGATACATCGGTACGGTGTCTCAGTGAGATACATCGGTACGGAGCCTCAGTGAGAGACATCGGTACGGAGCCTCAGTGAGATACATCGGTACGGTGTCTCGGTGAGGTACATCGGTACGGAGCCTCAGTGAGATACATCAGTACGGAGCCTCAGTGAGATACATCGGTACGGAGCCTCAGTGAGATACATCGGTACGGTGTCTCAGTGAGATACATCGGTACGGTGTCTCAGTGAGATACATCGGTACGGTGTCTCAGTGAGATACATCGGTACGGTGTCTCAGTGAGATACATCGGTACGGAGCCTCAGTGAGAAACATCGGTACGGAGCCTCAGTGAGGTGCATCGGTACAAATTTGATTGAATTTTTTGAGGAGGGAACTAAGTGTGTTGATGAAGGTAGGGCAGTTGATGTCATATACATGGATTTTAGTAACGCGTTTGATAAGCTCCCCCATTGTCGGCTTAGGATGAAAGTGAGGAGGTGTGGGATAGAGAGAAAGTTGGCCGATTGGATAGGTAATTGGCTATCTGATCGAAGACAGAGGGTGGTGGTGGATGGAAAATTTTCGGATTGGAGGCAGGTTGCTAGCGGAGTGCCACAGTGAACAGTGCTTGGTCCTCTGCTCTTTGTGATTTTTATTAATGACTTAGAGGAGGGGGCTGAAGGGTGGATCAGTAAATTTGCTGATGACACCAAGATTGGTGGAGTAGTGGATGAGGTGGAGGGCTGTTGTAGGCTGCAAAGAGACATAGATAGGATGCAAAGCTGGGCTGAAAAATGGCAAATGGAGTTTAACCCTGATAAATGTGAGGTGATTCATTTTGGTAGGACTAATTTAAATGTGGATTACAGGGTCAAAGGTAGGGTTCTGAAGACTGTGGAGGAACAGAGAGATCTTGGGGTCTATATCCACAGATCTCGAAAGGTTGCCACTCAAGTGGATAGAGCTGTGAAGAAGGCCTATGGTGTGTTAGCTTTTATTAACAGGGGGTTGAATTTTAAGAGCTGTGGGGTTATGCTGCAACTGTACAGGACCTTGGTGAGACCACATTTGGAATATTGTGTGCAGTTCTGGTCACCTCACTATAAGAAGGATGTGGAAGCGCTGGAAAGAGTGGAGAGGAGATTTACCAGGATGCTGCCTGGTTTGGAGGGTAGGTCTTATGAGGAAAGGTTGAGGGAGCTAGGGCTGTTCTCTCCGGAGCGGAGGAGGCTGAGGGGAGACTTAATAGAGGTTTATAAAATGATGAAGGGGATAGATAGAGTGAACGTTCAAAGACTATTTCCTCGGGTGGATGGAGTTATTACAAGGGGGCATAACTATAGGGTTCATGGTGGGAGATATAGGAAGGATATCAGAGGTAGGTTCTTTACGCAGAGAGTGGTTGGGGTGTGGAATGGGCTGCCTGCAGTGATAGTGGAGTCAGACACTTTAGGAACTTTTAAGCGGTTATTGGATAGGCACATGGAGCACACCAGGATGATAGGGAGTGGGATCGCTTGATCTTGGTTTCAGATAAAGCTCAGCACAACATCGTGGGCTGAAGGGCCTGTTCTGTGCTGTACTGTTCTATGTTCTATGTTGTATGTGTCTCACAGAGTATCTGGCAGTGTGAATTGCTCTGTGTCTGGCGCTGTGTCCCACAGTGTCATTGGCAGTGTGCCTCACAGTGTCTCAGGCAGTGTGTCTCACAGTGTCATTGGCAGTGTGTCTCACAGTGTCTCTGGCAGTGTGTCTCACAGTGTCTCTGGCAGTGTGTCTCACAGTGTCTCTGGCAGTGTGTCTCACAGTGTCCCTGGCAGTGTGTCTCACAGTGTCTCTGGCAGTGTGTCTCACAGTGTCTCAGGCAGTGTGTCTCAGAATATCTCTGGCAGTGTGTCTCACAGTGTCTCTGGCAGTGTGTCTTGCAGTGTCTCTGACAGTGTGTCTCAATGTGTCTCTGGCAGTGTATCTCACTGTCCCTCTGGCAGTGTGACATGCTCTGTGTCTGGAAGTGCGTCTCACAGTGTCTCTGCTAGTTTGTCACTGTCAGTATGTCTCTGCAGTGTGTCTCACAGTGTCTCTGGCAGTGTGTCTCACAGTGTCTCTGGCAGTGTGCCTCACTGTGTCTCTGGCAGCGTGTCTCGCAGTGTCTCTGGCAGTGTCTATCACAGTGTCTCTGGCAGCGTGCCTCGCAGTGTCTCTGGCAGCTTGTCTCGCAGTGTCTCTGACGGTGTGTCTCACTGTGCCTCTGGCGTTGTTTCTCACAGTATCTCTGGCAGTGTGTCTCATGGTGTCTCTGGCAGTATGTCTCACTGTGCCTCTGGCGTTGTTTCTCACAGTGTCTCTGGCAGTGTGTCCCACAGTGTCTCTGGCAGCGTGTCTCACAGTGTCTCTCACAGTGTCTCTGACAGTGTGCCTCAATGTGTCTCTGGCAGTGTGTCTCACTGTGCCTCTGGCGTTGTTTCTCACAGTATCTCTGGCAGTGTGTCTCATGGTGTCTCTGGCAGTGTGTCCCACAGTGTTACTGGCAGTGTCTGGCGCTGTGTCCCACAGTGTCTCTGGCTGTGTGTCACACAGTGTCTCTGGCAGTGGGTTCTATGTATGTTCTATGTACACACTGCCAGAGAGACTGTGAGACACACTGCCAGAGAGACTGTGAGACACACTGCCAGAGACACCGTGAGACACACTGTCAGAGACACTGTGGAAACACTGCCAGAGACACTGTGGGACACACTGCCAGAGACACTGTGGGACACACTGCCAGAGACACTGTGGGACACACTGCCAGAGACACTGTGGGACACAGCGCCAGACACAGAGCAATTCACACTGCCAGAAACACCGAGACACACTGCCAGAGGCACTGTGAGACACACTGCCAGAGACACAGTGAGGCACACTGCCAGAGACATTGTGTGACACAGCGCCAGACACAGAGCAATTCACACTGCCAGATACACTGTGACACACACTCACAGAGACACTGTGGGGCACACTGCCAGAGACACAGTGAGGCACACTGCCAGAGACATTGTGTGACACAGCGCCAGACACAGAGCAATTCACACTGCCAGATACACTGTGACACACACTCACAGAGACACTGTGAGACACACTGCCAGAGATACTGTGAGACACACTGCCAGAGATACTGTGAGACACACTGCCAGAGATACTGTGAGACACACTGCCAGAGACACTGTGGGACACAGGGCCAGAGACACTGTGGGACACAGGGCCAGACACAGAGCAATTCAGACATCCAGAGATACTGTGAGTCACACTGCCAGAGATACATCGGTACGGAGCCTCAATGAGATACATCGGCAGGGAGTCTCAGTGAGATACATCGGTACGGAGTCTCAGTGAGATACATCGGTACGGAGCCTCAGTGAGGTACATCGGTATGGTGTCTGAATGAGGTACATCCCTACGGCGCCTCAATTAGATACATCGGTAGATGTCTGAGTGAGATACATCGTTATGGAGCCTGAGTGAGATACATCGTTATGGAGCCTGAGTGAAATACATCGGTACGGAGCCTCAGTGAGATACATCGGTAAGGTGTCTCAGTGAGGTACATCGGTACGGAGCCTCAGTGAGATACAGCGTTACGGTGTCTCAGTGAGATACATCGGTACGGAGCCTCAGTGAGATACATCGGTACGGAGCCTCAGTGAGATACATCGGTACGGAGTCTCAGTGAGGTACATCGGTACGTAGTCTCAGTGAGACACATCGGTACGGAGCCTCAGTGAGATACATCGGTACGGAGCCTCAGTGAGATACATCGGTACAGTGTCTCAGTGAGATACATCGGTACGGTGTCTCAGTGAGATACATCGGTACGGAGTCTCAGTGAGATACATCGGTACGGAGTCTCAGTGAGATACATCGGTACGGAGCCTCAGTGAGAGACATCGGTACGGAGCCTCAGTGAGATACATCGGTACGGAGCCTCAGTGAGATACATCAGTACGGAGCCTCAGTGAGATACATCGGTACGGAGCCTCAGTGAGATACATCGGTACGGAGCCTCAGTGAGATACATCAGTCCGGTGTCTCAGTGAGATACATCGGTACGGAGCCTCAGTGAGATACATCGGTACGGAGCCTCAGTGAGATACATCGGTACGGTGTCTCAGTGAGATACATCGGTACGGAGTCTCAGTGAGATACATCGGTCCGGTGTCTCAGTGAGATACATCGGTACGGAGCCTCAGTGAGAAACATCGGTACGGAGCCTCAGTGAGGTGCATCGGTACAAATTTGATTGAATTTTTTGAGGAGGGAACTAAGTGTGTTGATGAAGGTAGGGCAGTTGATGTCATATACATGGATTTTAGTAACGCGTTTGATAAGCTCCCCCATTGTCGGCTTATGATGAAAGTGAGGAGGTGTGGGATAGAGAGAAAGTTGGCCGATTGGATAGGTAATTGGCTATCTGATCGAAGACAGAGGGTGGTGGTGGATGGA
Source organism: Mustelus asterias (assembly GCF_964213995.1). NCBI lineage: Eukaryota > Metazoa > Chordata > Chondrichthyes > Carcharhiniformes > Triakidae > Mustelus > Mustelus asterias. Next base: position 25,373,414 of record NC_135819.1, read on the forward strand.
AAATTTTCGGATTGGAGGCAGGTTGCTAGCGGAGTGCCACAGTGAACAGTGCTTGGTCCTCTGCTCTTTGTGATTTTTATTAATGACTTAGAGGAGGGGGCTGAAGGGTGGATCAGTAAATTTGCTGATGACACCAAGATTGGTGGAGTAGTGGATGAGGTGGAGGGCTGTTGTAGGCTGCAAAGAGACATAGATAGGATGCAAAGCTGGGCTGAAAAATGGCAAATGGAGTTTAACCCTGATAAATGTGAGGTGATTCATTTTGGTAGGACTAATTTAAATGTGGATTACAGGGTCAAAGGTAGGGTTCTGAAGACTGTGGAGGAACAGAGAGATCTTGGGGTCTATATCCACAGATCTCGAAAGGTTGCCACTCAAGTGGATAGAGCTGTGAAGAAGGCCTATGGTGTGTTAGCTTTTATTAACAGGGGGTTGAATTTTAAGAGCTGTCGGGTCATGCTGCAACTGTACAGGACCTTGGTGAGACCACATTTGGAATATTGTGTGCAGTTCTGGTCACCTCACTATAAGAAGGATGTGGAAGCGCTGGAAAGAGTGCAGAGGAGATTTACCAGGATGCTGCCTGGTTTGGAGGGTAGGTCTTATGAGGAAAGGTTGAGGGAGCTAGGGCTGTTCTCTCCGGAGCGGAGGAGGCTGAGGGGAGACTTAATAGAGGTTTATAAAATGATGAAGGGGATAGATAGAGTGAACGTTCAAAGACTATTTCCTCGGGTGGATGGAGTTATTACAAGGGGGCATAACTATAGGGTTCATGGTGGGAGATATAGGAAGGATATCAGAGGTAGGTTCTTTACGCAGAGAGTGGTTGGGGTGTGGAATGGACTGCCTGCAGTGATAGTGGAGTCAGACACTTTAGGAACATTTAAGCGGTTATTGGATAGGCACATGGAGCACACCAGGATGATAGGGAGTGGGATCGCTTGATCTTGGTTTCAGATAAAGCTCAGCACAACATCGTGGGCCGAAGGGCCTGTTCTGTGCTGTACTGTTCTATGTTCTATGTTGTATGTGTCTCACAGAGTATCTGGCAGTGTGAATTGCTCTGTGTCTGGCGCTGTGTCCCACAGTGTCATTGGCAGTGTGTCTCACAGTGTCATTGGCAGTGTGTCTCACAGTGTCTCTGGCAGTGTGTCTCACAGTGTCTCTGGCAGTGTGTCTCACAGTGTCTCTGGCAGTGTGTCTCACCGTGTCCCTGGCAGTGTGTCTCACAGTGTCTCTGGCAGTGTGTCTCACAGTGTCTTAGGCAGTGTGTCTCAGAATATCTCTGGCAGTGTGTCTCACAGTGTCTCTGGCAGTGTGTCTTGCAGTGTCTCTGACAGTGTGTCTCAATGTGTCTCTGGCAGTGTATCTCACTGTCCCTCTGGCAATGTGACATGCTCTGTGTCTGGAAGTGCGTCTCACAGTGTCTCTGCTAGTTTGTCACTGTCAGTATGTCTCTGCAGTGTGTCTCACAGTGTCTCTGGCAGTGTGTCTCACAGTGTCTCTGGCAGCGTGTCTCGCAGTGTCTCTGGCAGTGTCTATCACAGTGTCTCTGGCAGCGTGCCTCGCAGTGTCTCTGGCAGCTTGTCTCGCAGTGTCTCTGACGGTGTGTCTCACTGTGCCTCTGGCGTTGTTTCTCACAGTATCTCTGGCAGTGTGTCTCACAGTGCCTCTGGCGTTGTTTCTCACAGTCTCTCTGGCAGTGTGTCTCATGGTGTCTCTGGCAGTATGTCTCACTGTGCCTCTGGCGTTGTTTCTCACAGTGTCTCTGGCAGTGTGTCCCACAGTGTCTCTGGCAGCGTGTCTCACAGTGTCTCTCACAGTGTCTCTGACAGTGTGCCTCAATGTGTCTCTGGCAGTGTGTCTCACTGTGCCTCTGGCGTTGTTTCTCACAGTATCTCTGGCAGTGTGTCTCATGGTGTCTCTGGCAGTGTGTCCCACAGTGTTACTGGAAGTGTCTGGCGCTGTGTCCCACAGTGTCTCTGGCTGTGTGTCACACAGTGTCTCTGGCAGTGGGTTCTATGTATGTTCTATGTACACACTGCCAGAGAGACTGTGAGACACACTGCCAGAGAGACTGTGAAACACACTGCCAGAGACACTGTGGGACACACTGCCAGAGACACTGTGGGACACACTGCCAGAGACACTGTGGGACACACTGCCAGAGACACTGTGGGACACACTGCCAGAGACACTGTGGGACACAGCGCCAGACACAGAGCAATTCACACTGCCAGAAACACTGAGACACACTGCCAGAGGAACTGTGAGACACACTGCCAGAGACACAGTGAGGCACACTGCCAGAGACATTGTGTGACACAGCGCCAGACACAGAGCAATTCACACTGCCAGATACACTGTGACACACACTCACAGAGACACTGTGGGGCACACTGCCAGAGACACTGTGAAACACACTGTGAGACACACTGCCAGAGATACTGTGAGACACACTGCCAGAGATACTGTGAGACACACTGCCAGAGACAGTGTGAGACACACTGCCAGAGATACTGTGAGACACACTGCCAGAGATACTGTGAGACACACTGCCAGAGATACTGTGAGACACACTGCCAGAGACACTGTGGGACACAGGGCCAGACACAGAGCAATTCAGACATCCAGAGATACTGTGAGTCACACTGCCAGAGATACATCGGTACGGTGTCTCAGTGAGATACATCGGTACGGAGCCTCAGTGAGATACATCGGTACGGAGTCTCAGTGAGATACATCGTTACGGTGTCTCAGTGAGATACATCGTTACGGTGTCTCAGTGAGATCCATCGGTACGGTGTCTCAGTGAGGTACATCGTTACGGTGTCTCAGTGAGATACATCGGTACGGTGTCTCAGTGAGATACATCGTTACGGTGTCTCAGTGAGATACATCGTTACGGTGTCTCAGTGAGATACATCGGTACGGTGTCTCAGTGAGATACATCGTTACGGTGTCTCTGTGAGATACATCGGTACGGTGTCTCTGTGAGATACATCGGTACGGTGTCTCAGTGAGATACATCGTTACGGTGTCTCAGTGAGATACATCGGTACGGAGCCTCAGTGATATACATCGGCACGGAGCCTCAGTGAGGTACATCGGTATGGTGTCTCAGTGAGATACATCGGTACGGAGCCTCATTGAGATACATCGGTACGGTGTCTCAGTGAGATACATCGGTACGGAGCCTCAGTGAGATACATCGGTACGGTGTCTCAGTGAGAGACATCGTTACGGAGCCTGAGTGAGATACATCGGTACGGTGTCTCAGTGAGATACATCGGTACGGTGTCTCAGTGAGAGACATCGTTACGGAGCCTGAGTGAGATACATCGGTACGGAGCCTCAGTGAGATACATCGTTACGGTGTCTCAGTGAGATACATCGGTACGGAGTCTCAGTGAGATACATCGTTACGGTGTCTCAGTGAGATACATCGGTACGGAGCCTCAGTGAGATACATCGTTACGGAGTCTCAGTGAGATACATCGGTACGGAGCCTCATTGAGATATATCGGTACGGTGTCTCAGTGAGATACATCGGTACGGTGTCTCAGTGAGATACATCGGTACGGTGTCTCAGTGAGAGACATCGCTACGGAGCCTGAGTGAGATACATCGGTACGGTGTCTCAGTGAGATACATCGGTACGGAGTCTCAGTGAGATACATCGTTACGGTGTCTCAGTGAGATACATCGTTACGGTGTCTCAGTGAGATACATCGGTACGGTGTCTCAGTGAGATACATCGTTACGGTGTCTCAGTGAGATACATCGGTACGGAGTCTCAGTGAGATACATTGGCATGGAGCCTCAGTGAGATACATCGGTACGGAGCCTCAGTGAGATACATCGGTACGGAGTCTCAGTGAGATACATCGTTACGGTGTCTCAGTGAGATACATCGGTACGGAGTCTCAGTGAGATACACTGGTACGGAGACTCAGTGAGATACATCGGTACGGTGTCTCAGTGAGGTACATCGGTACGGAGCCTCAGTGAGATACATCGGTACGGAGCCTCAGTGAGGTACATCAGTACGGTGTCTCAGTGAGGTACATCGGTACGGAGTCTCAGTGAGATACATTGGCACGGAGTCTCAGTGAGATACATTGGCACGGAGTCTCAGTGAGGTACATCGGTACGGAGCCTCAGTGAGATACATCGGTACGGAGCCTCAGTGAGATACATCAGTACGGTGTCTCAGTGAGGTACATCGGTACGGAGTCTCAGTGAGATACATCGGTACGGAGCCTCAGTGAGATACATCGGTACGGAGTCTCAGTGAGGTACATCGGTACGGAGTCTCAGTGAGATACATTGGCACGGAGTCTCAGTGAGATACATCGGTACGGAGCCTCAGTGAGGTACATCGGTACGGAGCCTCAGTGAGATACATCGGTACGGAGCCTCAGTGAGATACATCGGTACGGAGTCTCAGTGAGGTACATCGGTACGGAGTCTCAGTGAGATACATCGGTACGGAGTCTCAGTGAGGTACATCGGTACGGAGTCTCAGTGAGATACATTGGCACGGAGTCTCAGTGAGATACATCGGTACGGAGTCTCAGTGAGGTACATCGGTACGGTGTCTCAGTGAGATACATCGGTACGGAGTCTCAGTGAGGTACATCGGTACGGAGTCTCAGTGAGATACAGCGGTACGGAGCCTCAGTGAGATACATCGGTACGGAGTCTCAGTGAGATACATCGGTACGGAGTCTCAGTGAGGTACATCGGTACGGAGTCTCAGTGAGATACATTGGCACGGAGTCTCAGTGAGATACATTGGCACGGAGTCTCAGTGAGGTACATCGGTACGGAGCCTCAGTGAGATACAGCGGAATGGAGTCTCAGTGAGATACATCGGTACAGAGCCTTAGTGAGATACACCGGTATGGAGCCTCATTGAGATACACCGGTACGGAGCCTCAGTGAGATACACCGGTACGGAGCCTCATTGAGATACATCGGTATGGAGCCTCAGTGAGATACATCGGTACGGAGCCTCATTGAGATACATCGGTACGGTGTCTGAGTGAGATACATCGGTACGGAGCCTCAGTGAGATACATCGGTACGGTGTCTCAGTGAGATACATCGGTACGGTGCCTCAGTGAGATACATCGGTACGGAGTCTCAGTGAGATACATCGGTACGGAGCCTCAGTGAGATACATCGTTACGGTGTCTGTGAGATACATCGGTACGGAGTCTCAGTGAGATACATCGTTACGGAGTCTCAGTGAGATACATCGGTACGGAGTCTCAGTGAGATACATCGTTACGGAGCCTCATTGAGATACATCGGTACGGTGTCTCAGTGAGGTACATCGGTATGGTGTCTCAGTGAGATACATCGGTACGGAGCCTCATTGAGATACATCGGTACGGTGTCTCAGTGAGATACATCGGTACGGAGCCTCAGTGAGATACATCGGTACGGTGTCTCAGTGAGATACATCGGTACGGTGTCTCAGTGAGATACATCGGTACGGAGCCTCAGTGAGATACATCGTTACGGTGTCTCAGTGAGATACATCGGTACGGTGTCTCAGTGAGAGACATCGTTACGGAGCCTCAGTGAGATACATCGGTACGGAGTATCAGTGAGATACATCGTTACGGTGTCTCAGTGAGATACATCGTTACGGTGTCTCAGTGAGATACATCGGTACGGTGTCTCAGTGAGATACATCGTTACGGTGTCTCAGTGAGATACATCGGTACGGAGCCTCAGTGATATACATCGGCACGGAGCCTCAGTGAGGTACATCGGTATGGTGTCTCAGTGAGACACATCGGTACGGAGCCTCAGTGAGATACATGGGTACGGAGCCTCAGTGAGATACATCGGTACGGTGTCTCAGTGAGATACATCGGTACGGAGCCTCAGTGAGATACATCGGTACGGATCTCAGTGAGATACATCGGTACGGAGCCTCAGTGAGATACATCGGTACGGTGTCTCAGTGAGATACATCGGTACGGAGCCTCAGTGAGATACATCGGTACGGTGTCTCAGTGAGATACATCGGTACGGTGTCTCAGTGAGATACATCGGTACGGAGCCTCAGTGAGATACATCGGTACGGAGCCTCCGTGAGATACATCGGTACGGAGCCTCAGTGAGATACATCGGTACGGAGTCTCAGTGAGATACATGGGTACGGAGTCTCAGTGAGATACATCGTAATGGAGCCTCAGTGAGATACATCGGTACGGAGTCTCAGTGAGATACATCGTAATGGAGCCTGAGTGAGATACATCGGTACGGTGTCTCAGTGAGATACATCGTAATGGAGCCTCAGTGAGATACATCGGTACGGAGTCTCAGTGAGATACATCGGTACGGAGTCTCAGTGAGATACATCGTAATGGAGCCTCAGTGAGATACATCGGTACGGAGTCTCAGTGAGATACATCGGTACGGTGTCTCAGTGAGATACATCGGTACAGAGCCTCAGTGAGGTACATTAGTATGGAACCTCAGTGAGATACATCGGTACGGTGTCTGAGTGAGATACATCGGTACGGAGCCTCAGTGAGATAAATCGTAACGGAACCTCAGTGAGATACATCGGTACGGTGTCTCAGTGAGGTACATCGGTATGGAGCCTCAGTGAGATACTTCGGTACGGTGTCTCAGTGAGATACATCAGTACGGTGTCTCAGTGAGAGACATCGTTACGGAGCCTCAGTGAGATACATCGGTACGGTGTCTCAGTGAGATACATCGGTACGGAGCATCAGTGAGATACATCGTTACGGTGTCTCAGTGAGATACATCGTTACGGTGTCTCAGTGAGATACATCGGTACGGTGTCTCAGTGAGATACATCGTTACGGTGTCTCAGTGAGATACATCGGTACGGAGCCTCAGTGATATACATCGGCACGGAGCCTCAGTGAGATACATCGGTACGGTGTCTCAGTGAGATACATTGGCACGGAGTCTCAGTGAGGTACATCGGTACGGAGCCTCAGTGAGATACAGCGGAATGGAGTCTCAGTGAGACACATCGGCACGGAGCCTCAGTCAGATACATCGGTACAGAGCCTTAGTGAGATACACCGGTACGGAGCCTCATTGAGATACACCGGTACAGAGCCTCAGTGAGATACATCGGTACGGATCTCAGTGAGATACATCGGTACGGAGCCTCAGTGAGATACATCGGTACGGTGTCTCAGTGAGATACATCGGTACGGAGCCTCAGTGAGATACATCGGTACGGTGTCTCAGTGAGATACATCGGTACGGAGCCTCATTGAGATACATCGGTACGGTGTCTCAGTGAGATACATCGGTACGGAGCCTCATTGAGATACATCGGTACGGAGCCTCAGTGAGATACATCGGTACGGAGCCTCAGTGAGACACATCGGTACGGTGTCTCAGTGAGATACATCGGTACGGAGCCTCAGTGAGATACATCGGTACGGTGTCTCAGTGAGATACATCGGTACGGAGCCTCAGTGAGATACATCGGTACGGAGTCTCAGTGAGAGACATCGTTACGGAGCCTGAGTGAGATACATCGGTACGGTGTCTCAGTGAGATACATCGGTACGGAGCCTCAGTGAGATACATCGTTACGGTGTCTCAGTGAGATACATCGGTACGGAGTCTCAGTGAGATACATCGGTACGGAGTCTCAGTGAGATACATCGTTACGGAGTCTCAGTGAGATACATCGTTACGGAGCCTGAGTGAGATACATCGTTACGGTGTCTCAGTGAGATACATCGGTACGGAGCCTCAGTGAGATACATCGGTACGGAGTCTCAGTGAGATACATCGTTACGGTGTCTCAGTGAGATACATCGTTACGGTGTCTCAGTGAGATCCATCGGTACGGTGTCTCAGTGAGATACATCGTTAAGGTGTCTCAGTGAGATACATCGGTACGGTGTCTCAGTGAGATACATCGTTACGGTGTCTCAGTGAGATACATCGTTACGGTGTCTCAGTGAGATACATCGGTACGGTGTCTCAGTGAGATACATCGTTACGGTGTCTCAGTGAGATACATCGGTACGGTGTCTCAGTGAGATACATCGGTACGGTGTCTCAGTGAGATACATCGTTACGGTGTCTCAGTGAGATACATCGGTACGGAGCCTCAGTGAGATACATCGGTACGGAGCCTGAGTGAGATACATCGTTACGGAGCCTCATTGAGATACATCGGTATGGAGCCTCAGTGAGATACATCGGTACGGAGCCTCATTGAGATACATCGGTACGGTGTCTGAGTGAGATACATCGGTACGGAGCCTCAGTGAGATACATCGGTATGGTGTCTCAGTGAGAGACATCGTTACGGAGCCTGAGTGAGATACATCGGTACGGTGTCTCAGTGAGATACATCGGTACGGAGCCTCAGTGAGATACATCGTTACGGTGTCTCAGTGAGATACATCGGTACGGAGTCTCAGTGAGATACATCGGTACGGAGCCTCAGTGAGATACATCGTTACGGTGTCTCAGTGAGATACATCGGTACGGAGTCTCAGTGAGATACATCGTTACGGAGTCTCAGTGAGATACATCGGTACGGAGTCTCAGTGAGATACATCGGTACGGAGTCTCAGTGAGATACATCGTTACGGAGCCTCATTGAGATACATCGGTACGGTGTCTCAGTGAGGTACATCGGTATGGTGTCTCAGTGAGATACATCGGTACGGAGCCTCATTGAGATACATCGGTACGGTGTCTCAGTGAGATACATCGGTACGGAGCCTCAGTGAGATACATCGGTACGGTGTCTCAGTGAGAGACATCGTTACGGAGCCTGAGTGAGATACATCGGTACGGTGTCTCAGTGAGATACATCGGTACGGAGCCTCAGTGAGATACATCGGTACGGTGTCTCAGTGAGATACATCGGTACGGTGTCTCAGTGAGATACATCGGTACGGAGCCTGAGTGAGATACATCGGTACGGTGTCTCAGTGAGATAGATCGGTACGGAGCCTCAGTGAGATACATCGGTACGGTGTCTCAGTGAGATACATCGGTACGGAGCCTCAGTGAGATACATCGTTACGGTGTCTCAGTGAGATACATCGGTACGGTGTCTCAGTGAGAGACATCGTTACGGAGCCTCATTGAGATACATCGGTACGGTGTCTCAGTGAGATACATCGGTACGGAGCATCAGTGAGATACATCGGTACGGAGTCTCAGTGAGATACATCGTTACGGTGTCTCAGTGAGATACATCGTTACGGTGTCTCAGTGAGATACATCGGTACGGTGTCTCAGTGAGATACATCGTTACGGTGTCTCAGTGAGATACATCCGTACGGAGCCTCAGTGATATACATCGGCACGGAGCCTCAGTGAGGTACATCGGTATGGTGTCTCAGTGAGATACATCGGTACGGTGTCTCAGTGAGATACATCGGTACGGAGCCTCAGTGTGATACATCGGTACGGAGTCTCAGTGAGATACATCGTAACGGAACCTCAGTGAGATACATCGGTACGGAGCCTCAGTGAGGTACATCAGTATGGAACCTCAGTGAGACACATCGGTACGGTGTGTCAGTGAGATACATCGGTACGGAGCCTCAGTGAGATACATCGGTACGGTGTCTCAGTGAGATACATCGGTACGGAGCCTCAGTGAGATACATCGGTACGGAGTCTCAGTGAGAGACATTGTTACGGAGCCTGAGTGAGATACATCGGTACGGTGTCTCAGTGAGATACATCGGTACGGAGCCTCAGTGAGATACATCGTTACGGTGTCTCAGTGAGATACATCGGTACGGAGTCTCAGTGAGATACATCGGTACGGAGTCTCAGTGAGATACGTCGTTACGGAGTCTCAGTGAGATACATCGTTACGGAGCCTGAGTGAGATACATCGGTACGGTGTCTCAGTGAGATACATCGGTACGGAGCCTCAGTGAGATACATCGTTACGGTGTCTCAGTGAGATACATCGGTACGGAGCCTCAGTGAGATACATCGGTACGGAGTCTCAGTGAGATACATCGTTACGGTGTCTCAGTGAGATACATCGTTACGGTGTCTCAGTGAGATCCATCGGTACGGTGTCTCAGTGAGATACATCGTTACGGTGTCTCAGTGAGATACATCGGTACGGTGTCTCAGTGAGATACATCGTTACGGTGTCTCAGTGAGATACATCGTTACGGTGTCTCAGTGAGATACATCGGTACGGTGTCTCAGTGAGATACATCGTTACGGTGTCTCAGTGAGATACATCGGTACGGTGTCTCAGTGAGATACATCGGTACGGTGTCTCAGTGAGATACATCGTTACGGTGTCTCAGTGAGATACATCGGTACGGAGCCTCAGTGATATACATCGGCACAGAGCCTCAGTGAGGTACATCGGTATGGTGTCTCAGTGAGATACATCGGTACGGAGCCTCATTGAGATACATCGGTACGGTGTCTCAGTGAGATACATCGGTACGGAGTCTCAGTGAGATACATCGTTACGGTGTCTCAGTGAGATACATCGTTACGGTGTCTCAGTGAGATACATCGGTACGGTGTCTCAGTGAGATACATCGTTACGGTGTCTCAGTGAGATACATCCGTACGGAGCCTCAGTGATATACATCGGCACGGAGCCTCAGTGAGGTACATCGGTATGGTGTCTCAGTGAGACACATCGGTACGGAGCCTCAGTGAGATACATGGGTACGGAGCCTCAGTGAGATACATCGGTACGGTGTCTCAGTGAGATACATCGGTACGGATCTCAGTGAGATACATCGGTACGGAGCCTCAGTGAGATACATCGGTACGGATCTCAGTGAGATACATCGGTACGGAGCCTCAGTGAGATACATCGGTACGGATCTCAGTGAGATACATCGGTACGGAGCCTCAGTGAGATACATCGGTACGGTATCTCAGTGAGATACATCGGTACGGAGCCTCAGTGAGATACATCGGTACGGAGCCACAGTGAGATACATCGGTACGGAGCCTCAGTGAGATACATCGGTACGGTGTCTCAGTGAGATACATCGGTACGGAGCGTCAGTGAGATACATCGGTACGGAGTCTCAGTGAGATACATCGTTACGGTGTCTCAGTGAGATACATCGTTACGGTGTCTCAGTGAGATACATCGGTACGGTGTCTCAGTGAGATACATCGTTACGGTGTCTCAGTGAGATACATCGGTACGGAGCCTCAGTGATATACATCGGCACGGAGCCTCAGTGAGGTACATCGGTATGGTGTCTCAGTGAGATTCATCGGTACGGTGTCTGAGTGAGATACATCGGTACGGAGCCTCAGTGAGATACATCGTTACGGTGTCTCAGTGAGATACATCGGTACGGTGTCTCAGTGAGATACATCGTTACGGTGTCTCAGTGAGATACATCGGTACGGAGCCTCAGTGATATACATCGGCACGGAGCCTCAGTGAGATACATCGGTACGGAGCCTCAGTGAGATACAGCGGAATGGAGTCTCAGTGAGACACATCGGCACGGAGCCTCAGTCAGATACATCGGTACAGAGCCTTAGTGAGATACACCGGTACGGAGCCTCATTGAGATACACCGGTACAGAGCCTCAGTGAGATACACCGGTACGGAGCCTCATTGAGATACATCGGTACGGAGCCTCAGTGAGATACATCGGTACGGAGCCTCAGTGAGACACATCGGTACGGTGTGTCAGTGAGATACATCGGTACGGAGCCTCAGTGAGATACATCGGTACGGTGTCTCAGTGAGATACATCGGTACGGAGCCTCAGTGAGATACATCGGTACGGAGTCTCAGTGAGAGACATTGTTACGGAGCCTGAGTGAGATACATCGGTACGGTGTCTCAGTGAGATACATCGGTACGGAGCCTCAGTGAGATACATCGTTACGGTGTCTCAGTGAGATACATCGGTACGGAGTCTCAGTGAGATACATCGGTACGGAGTCTCAGTGAGATACGTCGTTACGGAGTCTCAGTGAGATACATCGTTACGGAGCCTGAGTGAGATACATCGGTACGGTGTCTCAGTGAGATACATCGGTACGGAGCCTCAGTGAGATACATCGTTACGGTGTCTCAGTGAGATACATCGGTACGGAGCCTCAGTGAGATACATCGGTACGGAGTCTCAGTGAGATACATCGTTACGGTGTCTCAGTGAGATACATCGTTACGGTGTCTCAGTGAGATCCATCGGTACGGTGTCTCAGTGAGATACATCGTTACGGTGTCTCAGTGAGATACATCGGTACGGTGTCTCAGTGAGATACATCGTTACGGTGTCTCAGTGAGATACATCGTTACGGTGTCTCAGTGAGATACATCGGTACGGTGTCTCAGTGAGATACATCGTTACGGTGTCTCAGTGAGATACATCGGTACGGTGTCTCAGTGAGATACATCGGTACGGTGTCTCAGTGAGATACATCGTTACGGTGTCTCAGTGAGATACATCGGTACGGAGCCTCAGTGATATACATCGGCACAGAGCCTCAGTGAGGTACATCGGTATGGTGTCTCAGTGAGATACATCGGTACGGAGCCTCATTGAGATACATCGGTACGGTGTCTCAGTGAGATACATCGGTACGGAGTCTCAGTGAGATACATCGTTACGGTGTCTCAGTGAGATACATCGTTACGGTGTCTCAGTGAGATACATCGGTACGGTGTCTCAGTGAGATACATCGTTACGGTGTCTCAGTGAGATACATCCGTACGGAGCCTCAGTGATATACATCGGCACGGAGCCTCAGTGAGGTACATCGGTATGGTGTCTCAGTGAGACACATCGGTACGGAGCCTCAGTGAGATACATGGGTACGGAGCCTCAGTGAGATACATCGGTACGGTGTCTCAGTGAGATACATCGGTACGGATCTCAGTGAGATACATCGGTACGGAGCCTCAGTGAGATACATCGGTACGGATCTCAGTGAGATACATCGGTACGGAGCCTCAGTGAGATACATCGGTACGGATCTCAGTGAGATACATCGGTACGGAGCCTCAGTGAGATACATCGGTACGGTATCTCAGTGAGATACATCGGTACGGAGCCTCAGTGAGATACATCGGTACGGAGCCACAGTGAGATACATCGGTACGGAGCCTCAGTGAGATACATCGGTACGGTGTCTCAGTGAGATACATCGGTACGGAGCGTCAGTGAGATACATCGGTACGGAGTCTCAGTGAGATACATCGTTACGGTGTCTCAGTGAGATACATCGTTACGGTGTCTCAGTGAGATACATCGGTACGGTGTCTCAGTGAGATACATCGTTACGGTGTCTCAGTGAGATACATCGGTACGGAGCCTCAGTGATATACATCGGCACGGAGCCTCAGTGAGGTACATCGGTATGGTGTCTCAGTGAGACACATCGGTACGGAGCCTCAGTGAGATACATGGGTACGGAGCCTCAGTGAGATACATCGGTACGGTGTCTCAGTGAGATACATCGGTACGGAGCCTCAGTGAGATACATCGGTACGGAGCCTCAGTGAGATACATCGGTACGGTGTCTCAGTGAGATACATCGGTACGGAGCCTCAGTGAGATACATCGGTACGGTGTCTCAGTGAGATACATCGGTACGGTGTCTCAGTGAGATACATCGGTACGGAGCCTCCGTGAGATACATCGGTACGGAGCCTCAGTGAGATACATCGGTGCGGAGTCTCAGTGAGATACATCGGTACGGTGTCTCAGTGAGATACATCGTAATGGAGCCTCAGTGAGATACATCGGTACGGTGTCTCAGTGAGATACATCGGTACGGAGTCTCAGTCAGATACATCGGTACGGAGTCTCAGTGAGATACATCGTAATGGAGCCTCAGTGAGATACATCGGTACGGAGTCTCAGTGAGATACATCGGTACGGTGTCTCAGTGAGATACATCGGTACGGAGCCTCAGTGTGATACATCGGTACGGAGTCTCAGTGAGATACATCGTAACGGAACCTCAGTGAGATACATCGGTACGGAGCCTCAGTGAGGTACATCAGTATGGAACCTCAGTGAGATTCATCGGTACGGTGTCTGAGTGAGATACATCGGTACGGAGCCTCAGTGAGATACATCGTTACGGTGTCTCAGTGAGATTCATCGGTACGGTGTCTGAGTGAGATACATCGGTACGGAGCCTCAGTGAGATACATCGTTACGGTGTCTCAGTGAGATACATCGGTACGGTGTCTCAGTGAGATACATCGTTACGGTGTCTCAGTGAGATACATCGGTACGGAGCCTCAGTGATATACATCGGCACGGAGCCTCAGTGAGATACATCGGTACGGAGCCTCAGTGAGATACAGCGGAATGGAGTCTCAGTGAGACACATCGGCACGGAGCCTCAGTCAGATACATCGGTACAGAGCCTTAGTGAGATACACCGGTACGGAGCCTCATTGAGATACACCGGTACAGAGCCTCAGTGAGATACACCGGTACGGAGCCTCATTGAGATACATCGGTACGGAGCCTCAGTGAGATACATCGGTACGGAGCCTCAGTGAGACACATCGGTACGGTGTGTCAGTGAGATACATCGGTACGGAGCCTCAGTGAGATACATCGGTACGGTGTCTCAGTGAGATACATCGGTACGGAGCCTCAGTGAGATACATCGGTACGGAGTCTCAGTGAGAGACATTGTTACGGAGCCTGAGTGAGATACATCGGTACGGTGTCTCAGTGAGATACATCGGTACGGAGCCTCAGTGAGATACATCGTTACGGTGTCTCAGTGAGATACATCGGTACGGAGTCTCAGTGAGATACATCGGTACGGAGTCTCAGTGAGATACGTCGTTACGGAGTCTCAGTGAGATACATCGTTACGGAGCCTGAGTGAGATACATCGGTACGGTGTCTCAGTGAGATACATCGGTACGGAGCCTCAGTGAGATACATCGTTACGGTGTCTCAGTGAGATACATCGGTACGGAGCCTCAGTGAGATACATCGGTACGGAGTCTCAGTGAGATACATCGTTACGGTGTCTCAGTGAGATACATCGTTACGGTGTCTCAGTGAGATCCATCGGTACGGTGTCTCAGTGAGATACATCGTTACGGTGTCTCAGTGAGATACATCGGTACGGTGTCTCAGTGAGATACATCGTTACGGTGTCTCAGTGAGATACATCGTTACGGTGTCTCAGTGAGATACATCGGTACGGTGTCTCAGTGAGATACATCGTTACGGTGTCTCAGTGAGATACATCGGTACGGTGTCTCAGTGAGATACATCGGTACGGTGTCTCAGTGAGATACATCGTTACGGTGTCTCAGTGAGATACATCGGTACGGAGCCTCAGTGATATACATCGGCACAGAGCCTCAGTGAGGTACATCGGTATGGTGTCTCAGTGAGATACATCGGTACGGAGCCTCATTGAGATACATCGGTACGGTGTCTCAGTGAGATACATCGGTACGGAGCCTCAGTGAGAGACATCGTTACGGAGCCTGAGTGAGATACATCGGTACGGTGTCTCAGTGAGATACATCGGTACGGTGTCTCAGTGAGAGAAATCGTTACGGAGCCTGAGTGAGATACATCGGTACGGAGCCTCAGTGAGATACATCGTTACGGTGTCTCAGTGAGATACATTGGTACGGAGTCTCATTGAGATACATCGGTACGGAGTCTCAGTGAGATACATCGTTACGGTGTCTCAGTGAGATACATCGTTACGGTGTCTCACTGAGATACATCGGTACGGAGCCTCATTGAGATATATCGGTACGGTGTCTCAGTGAGATACATCGGTCCGGAGCCTCAGTGAGATACATCGGTACGGTGTCTCAGTGAGAGACATCGTTACGGAGCCTGAGTGAGATACATCGGTACGGTGTCTCAGTGAGATACATCGGTACGGAGCCTCAGTGAGATACATCGGTACGGAGCCTCAGTGAGATACATCGTTACGGTGTCTCAGTGAGATACATCGTTACGGTGTCCCAGTGAGATTCATCGGTACGGTGTCTCAGTGAGATACATCGTTACGGTGTCTCACTGAGATACATCGGTACGGAGCCTCAGTGATATACATCGGCACGGAGCCTCAGTGAGGTACATCGGTATGGTGTCTCAGTGAGACACATCGGTAAGGAGCCTCAGTGAGATACATGGGTACGGAGCCTCAGTGAGATACATCGGTACGGTGTCTCAGTGAGATACATCGGTACGGTGTCTCAGTGAGATACATCGGTACGGTGTCTCAGTGAGATACATCGGTACGGTGTCTGAGTGAGATACACCGGTACGGAGCCTCCTTGAGATACATCGGTATGGAGCCTCAGTGAGATACAGCGGAATGGAGTCTCAGTGAGATACATCGGTACGGAGCCTCATTGAGATACATCGGTATGGAGCCTCAGTGAGATACATCGGTACGGAGCCTCATTGAGATACATCGGTACGGAGCCTCAGTGAGATACACCGGTACGGAGCCTCATTGAGATACATCGGTATGGAGCCTCAGTGAGATACATCGGTACGGAGCCTCATTGAGATACATCGGTACGGTGTCTCAGTGAGATAAATCGGTACAGAGCCTCAGTGAGATACATCGGTACGGAGCCTCAGTGAAGTACATCGGTACGGAGCCTCAGTGAAGTACATCGGTACGGTGTCTCAGTGAGATAAATCGGTACAGAGCCTCAGTGAGATACACCGGTACGGAGCCTCATTGAGATACACCGGTACGGAGCCTCAGTGAGATACACCGGTACGGAGCCTCATTGAGATACATCGGTATGGAGCCTCAGTGAGATACATCGGTACGGAGCCTCATTGAGATACATCGGTACGGTGTCTCAGTGAGATAAATCGGTACAGAGCCTCAGTGAGATACATCGGTACGGAGCCTCAGTGAAGTACATCGGTACGGTGTCTCAGTGAAGTACATCGGTACGGTGTCTCAGTGAGATACATCGGTACGGAGTCTCAGTGAAGTACATCGGTACGGTGTCTCAGTGAGATACAGCGGAATGGAGTCTCAGTGAGATACATCGGCACGGAGCCTCAGTGAGATACATCGGTACGGAGCCTCAGTGAGATACACCGGTACGGAGACTCAGTGAGATACATCGGTACGGTGTCTCAGTGAGGTACATCGGTACAGAGTCTCAGTGAGGTACATCGGTACGGAGTCTCAGTGAGATACATCGGTACGGAGCCTCAGTGAGATACACCGGTACGGAGCCTCAGTGAGATACATCGGTACGGAGCCTCAGTGAGATACATCGGTACGGTGTCTCAGTGAGGTACATCGGTACAGAGTCTCAGTGAGGTACATCGGTACAGAGTCTCAGTGAGGTACATCGGTACAGAGTCTCAGTGAGATACACCGGTACGGAGACTCAGTGAGGTAAATCGGTACGGAGTCTCAGTGAGATACATCGGTACGGAGCCTCAGTGAGATACATCGGTACAGAGTCTCAGTGAGATACATTGGCACGGAGTCTCAGTGAGGTACATCGGTACGGAGCCTCAGTGAGATACAGCGGAATGGAGTCTCAGTGAGATACATCGGTACAGAGCCTTAGTGAGATACACCGGTACGGAGCCTCATTGAGATACACCGGTACGGAGCCTCAGTGAGATACACCGGTACGGAGCCTCATTGAGATACATCGGTATGGAGCCTCAGTGAGATACATCGGTACGGAGCCTCATTGAGATACATCGGTACGGTGTCTCAGTGAGATACATCGGTACGGAGCCTCAGTGAGATACATCGTTACGGTGTCTCAGTGAGATACATCGGTACGGAGTCTCAGTGAGATACATCGGTACGGAGTCTCAGTGAGATACATCGTTACGGAGTCTCAGTGAGATACATCGTTACGGAGCCTGAGTGAGATACATCGGTACGGTGTCTCAGTGAGATACATCGGTACGGAGCCTCAGTGAGATACATCGTTACGGTGTCTCAGTGAGATACATCGGTACGGAGCCTCAGCGAGATACATCGGTACGGAGTCTCAGTGAGATACATCGTTACGGTGTCTCAGTGAGATACATCGTTACGGTGTCTCAGTGAGATCCATCGGTACGGTGTCTCAGTGAGATACATCGTTACGGTGTCTCAGTGAGATACATCGGTACAGTGTCTCAGTGAGATACATCGTTACGGTGTCTCAGTGAGATACATCGGTACGGTGTCTCAGTGAGATACATCGTTACGGTGTCTCAGTGAGATACATCGGTACGGAGCCTCAGTGATATACATCGGCACAGAGCCTCAGTGAGGTACATCGGTATGGTGTCTCAGTGAGATACATCGGTACGGAGCCTCATTGAGATACATCGGTACGGTGTCTCAGTGAGATACATCGGTACGGAGCCTCAGTGAGAGACATCGTTACGGAGCCTGAGTGAGATACATCGGTACGGTGTCTCAGTGAGATACATCGGTACGGTGTCTCAGTGAGAGAAATCGTTACGGAGCCTGAGTGAGATACATCGGTACGGAGCCTCAGTGAGATACATCGTTACGGTGTCTCAGTGAGATACATTGGTACGGAGTCTCATTGAGATACATCGGTACGGAGTCTCAGTGAGATACATCGTTACGGTGTCTCAGTGAGATACATCGTTACGGTGTCTCACTGAGATACATCGGTACGGAGCCTCATTGAGATATATCGGTACGGTGTCTCAGTGAGATACATCGGTCCGGAGCCTCAGTGAGATACATCGGTACGGTGTCTCAGTGAGAGACATCGTTACGGACCCTGAGTGAGATACATCGGTACGGTGTCTCAGTGAGATACATCGGTACGGAGCCTCAGTGAGATACATCGGTACGGAGCCTCAGTGAGATACATCGTTACGGTGTCTCAGTGAGATACATCGTTACGGTGTCCCAGTGAGATACATCGGTACGGTGTCTCAGTGAGATACATCGTTACGGTGTCTCAGTGAGATACATCGGTACGGAGCCTCAGTGATATACATCGGCACGGAGCCTCAGTGAGGTACATCGGTATGGTGTCTCAGTGAGACACATCGGTAAGGAGCCTCAGTGAGATACATGGGTACGGAGCCTCAGTGAGATACATCGGTACGGTGTCTCAGTGAGATACATCGGTACGGTGTCTCAGTGAGATACATCGGTACGGTGTCTCAGTGAGATACATCGGTACGGTGTCTGAGTGAGATACACCGGTACGGAGCCTCCTTGAGATACATCGGTATGGAGCCTCAGTGAGATACAGCGGAATGGAGTCTCAGTGAGATACATCGGTACGGAGCCTCATTGAGATACATCGGTATGGAGCCTCAGTGAGATACATCGGTACGGAGCCTCATTGAGATACATCGGTACGGAGCCTCAGTGAGATACACCGGTACGGAGCCTCATTGAGATACATCGGTATGGAGCCTCAGTGAGATACATCGGTACGGAGCCTCATTGAGATACATCGGTACGGTGTCTCAGTGAGATAAATCGGTACAGAGCCTCAGTGAGATACATCGGTACGGAGCCTCAGTGAAGTACATCGGTACGGAGCCTCAGTGAAGTACATCGGTACGGTGTCTCAGTGAGATAAATCGGTACAGAGCCTCAGTGAGATACACCGGTACGGAGCCTCATTGAGATACACCGGTACGGAGCCTCAGTGAGATACACCGGTACGGAGCCTCATTGAGATACATCGGTATGGAGCCTCAGTGAGATACATCGGTACGGAGCCTCATTGAGATACATCGGTACGGTGTCTCAGTGAGATAAATCGGTACAGAGCCTCAGTGAGATACATCGGTACGGAGCCTCAGTGAAGTACATCGGTACGGTGTCTCAGTGAAGTACATCGGTACGGTGTCTCAGTGAGACACATCGGTACGGAGTCTCAGTGAAGTACATCGGTACGGTGTCTCAGTGAGATACAGCGGAATGGAGTCTCAGTGAGATACATCGGCACGGAGCCTCAGTGAGATACATCGGTACGGAGCCTCAGTGAGATACACCGGTACGGAGACTCAGTGAGATACATCGGTACGGTGTCTCAGTGAGGTACATCGGTACAGAGTCTCAGTGAGGTACATCGGTACGGAGTCTCAGTGAGATACATCGGTACGGAGCCTCAGTGAGATACACCGGTACGGAGCCTCAGTGAGATACATCGGTACGGAGCCTCAGTGAGATACATCGGTACGGTGTCTCAGTGAGGTACATCGGTACAGAGTCTCAGTGAGGTACATCGGTACAGAGTCTCAGTGAGGTACATCGGTACAGAGTCTCAGTGAGATACACCGGTACGGAGACTCAGTGAGGTAAATCGGTACGGAGTCTCAGTGAGATACATCGGTACGGAGCCTCAGTGAGATACATCGGTACAGAGTCTCAGTGAGATACATTGGCACGGAGTCTCAGTGAGGTACATCGGTACGGAGCCTCAGTGAGATACAGCGGAATGGAGTCTCAGTGAGATACATCGGTACAGAGCCTTAGTGAGATACACCGGTACGGAGCCTCATTGAGATACACCGGTACGGAGCCTCAGTGAGATACACCGGTACGGAGCCTCATTGAGATACATCGGTATGGAGCCTCAGTGAGATACATCGGTACGGAGCCTCATTGAGATACATCGGTACGGTGTCTCAGTGAGATACATCGGTACGGAGCCTCAGTGAGATACATCGTTACGGTGTCTCAGTGAGATACATCGGTACGGAGTCTCAGTGAGATACATCGGTACGGAGTCTCAGTGAGATACATCGTTACGGAGTCTCAGTGAGATACATCGTTACGGAGCCTGAGTGAGATACATCGGTACGGTGTCTCAGTGAGATACATCGGTACGGAGCCTCAGTGAGATACATCGTTACGGTGTCTCAGTGAGATACATCGGTACGGAGCCTCAGTGAGATACATCGGTACGGAGTCTCAGTGAGATACATCGTTACGGTGTCTCAGTGAGATACATCGTTACGGTGTCTCAGTGAGATCCATCGGTACGGTGTCTCAGTGAGATACATCGTTACGGTGTCTCAGTGAGATACATCGGTACAGTGTCTCAGTGAGATACATCGTTACGGTGTCTCAGTGAGATACATCGGTACGGTGTCTCAGTGAGATACATCGTTACGGTGTCTCAGTGAGATACATCGGTACGGAGCCTCAGTGATATACATCGGCACAGAGCCTCAGTGAGGTACATCGGTATGGTGTCTCAGTGAGATACATCGGTACGGAGCCTCATTGAGATACATCGGTACGGTGTCTCAGTGAGATACATCGGTACGGAGCCTCAGTGAGATACATCGGTACGGTGTCTCAGTGAGAGACATCGTTACGGAGCCTGAGTGAGATACATCGGTACGGTGTCTCAGTGAGATACATCGGTACGGTGTCTCAGTGAGAGACATCGTTACGGAGCCTGAGTGAGATACATCGGTACGGAGCCTCAGTGAGATACATCGTTACGGTGTCTCAGTGAGATACATTGGTACGGAGTCTCATTGAGATACATCGTTACGGTGTCTCAGTGAGATACATCGTTACGGTGTCTCACTGAGATACATCGGTACGGAGCCTCATTGAGATATATCGGTACGGTGTCTCAGTGAGATACATCGGTCCGGAGCCTCAGTGAGATACATCGGTACGGTGTCTCAGTGAGAGACATCGTTACGGAGCCTGAGTGAGATACATCGGTACGGTGTCTCAGTGAGATACATCGGTACGGAGCCTCAGTGAGATACATCGGTACGGAGCCTCAGTGAGATACATCGTTACGGTGTCTCAGTGAGATACATCGTTACGGTGTCCCAGTGAGATACATCGGTACGGTGTCTCAGTGAGATACATCGTTACGGTGTCTCAGTGAGATACATCGGTACGGAGCCTCAGTGATATACATCGGCACGGAGCCTCAGTGAGGTACATCGGTATGGTGTCTCAGTGAGACACATCGGTAAGGAGCCTCAGTGAGATACATGGGTACGGAGCCTCAGTGAGATACATCGGTACGGTGTCTCAGTGAGATACATCGGTACAGAGCCTTAGTGAGATACACCGGTACGGAGCCTCATTGAGATACACCGGTACGGAGCCTCAGTGAGATACACCGGTACGGAGCCTCCTTGAGATACATCGGTATGGAGCCTCAGTGAGATACATCGGTACGGAGCCTCATTGAGATACATCGGTACGGTGTCTGAGTGAGATACATCGGTACGGAGCCTCAGTGAGATACATCGTTACGGTGTCTCAGTGAGATACATCGGTACGGAGCCTCAGTGATATACATCGGCACGGAGCCTCAGTGAGGTACATCGGTATGGTGTCTCAGTGAGACACATCGGTACGGAGCCTCAGTGAGATACATGGGTACGGAGCCTCAGTGAGATACATCGGTACGGTGTCTCAGTGAGATAAATCGGTACAGAGCCTCAGTGAGATACATCGGTACGGAGCCTCAGTGAGATACATCGGTACGGAGTCTCAGTGAGATACATCGGTACGGAGTCTCAGTGAGGTACATCGGTACGGAGCCTCAGTAAGATACATTGGCACGGAGTCTCAGTGAAGTACATCGGTACGGTGTCTCAGTGAGATACAGCGGAATGGAGTCTCAGTGAGACACATCGGCACGGAGCCTCAGTGAGATACATCGGTACGGAGCCTCAGTGAGATACACCGGTACGGAGACTCAGTGAGATACACCGGTACGGAGACTCAGTGAGATACATCGGTACGGTGTCTCAGTGAGGTACATCGGTACAGAGTCTCAGTGAGGTACATCGGTACGGAGTCTCAGTGAGATACATCGGTACGGAGCCTCAGTGAGATACACCGGTACGGAGCCTCAGTGAGATACACCGGTACGGAGACTCAGTGAGATACATCGGTACGGTGTCTCAGTGAGGTACATCGGTACAGAGTCTCAGTGAGGTACATCGGTACGGAGTCTCAGTGAGATACACCGGTACGGAGACTCAGTGAGATACATCGGTACGGAGCCTCAGTGAGATACATCGGTACGGAGCCTCAGTGAGATACATCGGTACAGAGTCTCAGTGAGATACATTGGCACGGAGTCTCAGTGAGGTACATCGGTACGGAGCCTCAGTGAGATACAGCGGAATGGAGTCTCAGTGAGATACATCGGTACAGAGCCTTAGTGAGATACATCGGTACGGAGCCTCATTGAGATACACCGGTACGGAGCCTCAGTGAGATACACCGGTACGGAGCCTCATTGAGATACATCGGTATGGAGCCTCAGTGAGATACATCGGTACGGAGCCTCATTGAGATACATCGGTATGGAGCCTCAGTGAGATACATCGGTACGGAGCCTCAGTGAGATACACCGGTACGGAGCCTCATTGAGATACATCGGTATGGAGCCTCATTGAGATACATCGGTATGGAGCCTCAGTGAGATACATCGGTATGGAGCCTCAGTGAGATACATCGGTACGGAGCCTCATTGAGATACATCGGTACGGTGTCTCAGTGAGAGACATCGTTACGGAGCCTGAGTGAGATACATCGGTACGGTGTCTCAGTGAGATACATCGGTACGGAGCCTCATTGAGATACATCGGTACGGAGCCTGAGTGAGATACATCGGTACGGTGTCTCAGTGAGATACATCGGTACGGAGCCTCATTGAGATACATCGGTACGGAGCCTCAGTGAGATACATCGGTACGGTGTCTCAGTGAGAGACATCGTTACGGAGCCTGAGTGAGATACATCGGTACGGTGTCTCAGTGAGATACATCGGTACGGAGCCTCAGTGAGATACATCGTTACGGTGTCTCAGTGAGATACATCGGTACGGAGCCTCAGTGAGATATATCGGTACGGTGTCTCAGTGAGAGACATCGTTACGGAGCCTGAGTGAGATACATCGGTACGGTGTCTCAGTGAGATACATCGGTACGGAGCCTCAGTGAGATACATCGGTACGGTGTCTCAGTGAGATACATCGGTACGGAGCCTCAGTGAGATACATCGTTACGGTGTCTCAGTGAGATACATCGGTACGGTGTCTCAGTGAGAGACATCGTTACGGAGCCTCAGTGAGATACATCGGTACGGTGTCTCAGTGAGATACATCGGTACGGAGCATCAGTGAGATACATCGGTACGGAGTCTCAGTGAGATACATCGTTACGGTGTCTCAGTGAGATACATCGTTACGGTGTCTCAGTGAGATACATCGGTACGGTGTCTCAGTGAGATACATCGTTACGGTGTCTCAGTGAGATACATCGGTACGGAGCCTCAGTGATATACATGGGTACGGAGCCTCAGTGAGATACATCGGTACGGAGCCTCAGTGAGATACATCGGTACGGTGTCTCAGTGAGATACATCGGTACGGTGTCTCAGTGAGATACATCGGTACGGTGTCTCAGTGAGATACATCGGTACGGAGCCTCAGTGAGATACATCGGTACGGTGTCTCAGTGAGATACATCGGTACGGAGCCTCAGTGAGATACATCGGTACGGTGTCTCAGTGAGATACATCGGTACGGAGCCTCCGTGAGATACATCGGTACGGAGCCTCAGTGAGATACATCGGTGCGGAGTCTCAGTGAGATACATCGGTACGGTGTCTCAGTGAGATACATCGGTACGGAGCCTCCGTGAGATACATCGGTACGGAGCCTCAGTGAGATACATCGGTGCGGAGTCTCAGTGAGATACATCGGTACGGTGTCTCAGTGAGATACATCGTAATGGAGCCTCAGTGAGATACATCGGTACGGAGTCTCAGTGAGATACATCGGTACGGTGTCTCAGTGAGATACATCGGTACGGAGCCTCAGTGAGGTACATCAGTATGGAGCCTCAGTGAGATACATCGGTACGGAGTCTCAGTGAGATACATCGGTACGGAGCCTCAGTGAGATACATCGGTACGGTGTCTCAGTGAGATACATCGGTACGGAGCCTCAGTGAGATACATCGTTACGGTGTCTCAGTGAGATACATCGGTACGGTGTCTCAGTGAGATACATCGGTACGGAGCCTCAGTGAGATACATCGGTACGGTGTCTCAGTGAGATACATCGGTACGGAGCCTCAGTGAGATACATCGTTACGGTGTCTCAGTGAGATACATCGGTACGGTGTCTCAGTGAGAGACATCGTTACGGAGCCTCAGTGAGATACATCGGTACGGTGTCTCAGTGAGATACATCGGTACGGAGCATCAGTGAGATACATCGGTACGGAGTCTCAGTGAGATACATCGTTACGGTGTCTCAGTGAGATACATCGGTACGGAGTCTCAGTGAGATACATCGGTACGGAGCCTCAGTGAGATACATCGGTACGGTGTCTCAGTGAGATACATCGGTACGGTGTCTCAGTGAGATACATCGGTACGGAGCCTCCGTGAGATACATCGGTACGGAGCCTCAGTGAGATACATCGGTGCGGAGTCTCAGTGAGATACATCGGTACGGTGTCTCAGTGAGATACATCGTAATGGAGCCTCAGTGAGATACATCGGTACGGAGTCTCAGTGAGATACATCGGTACGGAGTCTCAGTGAGATACATCGTAATGGAGCCTCAGTGAGATACATCGGTACGGAGTCTCAGTGAGATACATCGGTACGGTGTCTCAGTGAGATACATCGGTACGGAGCCTCAGTGAGGTACATCAGTATGGAGCCTCAGTGAGATACATCGGTACGGAGTCTCAGTGAGATACATCGTAACGGAACCTCAGTGAGATACATCGGTACAGTGTCTGAGTGAGATACATCGGTACGGAGCCTCAGTGAGGTACATCGGTACGGAGCCTCAGTGAGGTACATCAGTATGGAACCTCAGTGAGATTCATCGGTACGGTGTCTGAGTGAGATACATCGGTACGGAGCCTCAGTGAGATACATCGTAACGGAACCTCAGTGAGATACATCGGTACGGTGTCTCAGTGAGATACATCGGTACGGTGTCTCAGTGAGATACATCGGTACGGATCCTCAGTGAGATACATCGGTACGGGACCTCAGTGAGATACATCGGTACGGTGTCTCAGTGAGATACATCAATACAGTGTCTCAGTGAGATACATCGGTACGGATCCTCAGTGAGAGACATCGGTCCGGTGTCTCAGTGAGATACATCGGTACGGAGCCTCAGTGAGATAAATCAGTACGGAGCCTCAGTGAGATACATCGGTACGGAGTCTCAGCGAGATACATCGTAATGGAGCCTCAGTGAGATACATCGGTACGGAGCCTCAGTGAGATACATCGGTACGGAGCCTCAGTGAGATACATCGGTACGGAGCCTCAGTGAGATACATCGGTACGTAGTCTCAGTGAGATACATCGTAATGGAGCCTCAGTGAGATACATTGGTACGGATCCTCAGTGAGATACATCGGTACGGGACCTCAGTGAGATACATCGGTACGGTGTCTCAGTGAGATACATCAATACAGTGTCTCAGTGAGATACATCGGTACGGATCCTCAGTGAGAGACATCGGTACGGTGTCTCAGTGAGATACATCGGTACGGAGCCTCAGTGAGATAAATCAGTACGGAGCCTCAGTGAGATACATCGGTACGGAGTCTCAGCGAGATACATCGTAATGGAGCCTCAGTGAGATACATCGGTACGGAGCCTCAGTGAGATACATTGGTCCGGAGCCTCAGTGAGATACATCGGTACGGAGCCTCAGTGAGATACATCGGTACGTAGTCTCAGTGAGATACATCGTAATGGAGCCTCAGTGAGATACATTGGTACGGAGCCTCAGTGAGATACATTGGTACGGAGCCTCAGTGAGATACATCGGTACGGAGCCTCAGTGAGATACATTGGTACGGAGCCTCAGTGAGATACATTGGTACGGAGCCTCAGTGAGATACATTGGTACGGAGCCTCAGTGAGATACATTGGTACGGAGCCTCAGTGAGATACATTGGTACGGAGCCTCAGTGAGATACATCGGTACGGAGCCTCAGTGAGATACATCGGTACGGAGCCTCAGTGATATACATCGGTACGGAGCCTCAGTGAGATACATCGGTACGGAGCCTCAGTGAGGTACATCGGTACGGTGTCTCAGTGAGATACATCGGTACGGCGCCTCAGTGAGGTACATCGGTACGGAGTCTCAGTGAGATACATCGGTACACGCCTCAGTGAGGTACATCGGTACGGAGTCTCAGTGAGATACATCGGTACGGTGTCTCAGTGAGGTACATCGGTACGGAGTCTCAGTGAGATACATCGGTACGGCGCCTCAGTGAGGTACATCGGTACGGTGTCCAAGTGAGATACATCGGTACGGTGTCTCAGTGAGATACATTGGTACGGAGCCTCAGTGAGATACATCGGTACGGCGCCTCAGTGAGGTACATTGGTACGGCGCTTCTGTGAGGTCGATCGATTCCGTGTCTGAGTGAGTGCCATCGGTCTGGTGTCTCAGAGATACATTGGAAACATTCTACCCAAGACGTGCACAGCAAGCGCCTGAAACAGCAATAAGGTAACGTCCACCTTGTCTGTTTCAATGGCATTTGTTGAGAGAAATCACCAGGACCCTGAAGATAAATTCCTGTCTCTTTTAACAGTTTCTGGGAATCTTTTGCATCCATATGAGAGGACAGATTGAACTTTGGTTTAACATCATTTGAAAGGCAGCACCTCTGACGGTGCAGCACTGCCGTTTCAGTCTGCAGCTTAATATGAGATGAAATGTTGCCAGGAAAACTCATTGGGGAGTGGTTTCATGAACATGAATTCATGTAATTTTCTTTGGAAGATTTTGACGGGTTTAATGGCTGTTGAAATATGAATTGGCAGGCTCTGGGGAGCAGAGGGAGAGGCAATATAAATACTCATTTCTTCTGCACTGGTAATTTTAAGGACTATAGTCCCACTCTGTGAAGGGGGATACAACCAGTCTGATGTTTTGTTTACTTAATCCACCTTCAAAGTCATTCTGCAACTGTGACTTAAAATAAAAGTTCAGGATTGCACACAAGTGGTGCCAAGTTCCTCCACTGAGAGAAAGCCCAAGTCTCCGACTCTTATTTACTTAACCCTTTGTAGACAGGATCCCTCATTCCTTCATACTGCACACGTGAGAACATGAGAATTGGGAGCAAGAGTCGGCCATTTGGCCGGTCAAGTCTGCTTCACCGTTTGATGCAATGATGGCTGATCTGATTGTTGCCTTCAGTCCATTTCCTGCCTCTCCCCATAAGCCTCGACCCTCTTGTAGAACAAAAATCAGTTTGTCGTCTGTTGATCTGAGTAACGCTCAGACGCGTTCAACTGCAGGCAGTCATTATTGAAAACTGCATTTCCACCTTCCCCAAAGAGAGAGAGAAGCAGAGAAGAATCTACAGTACGTTCCCTCCCCACTTCAAAAAAATAACTTATTCATCAAGATGTAAAATAATACATGCATATCATTTTCCAAAATACAATATGGCAAAACTAATACCGACATAACCTGAAAATTTAGCTGCTTTGATTATATATTTGTTTTTACTGTAATCGCAACCAAAGCAAATATGACTGATACTGCCAATATCTATTTTAAAAAATGATTTTTCCAACACCAGTTTGTCTTTAACAAAAATATCACCATTTGACAGGAATGATGAAAAGAACAACTTATTTCTTCTTCTTCCCTTACTTTCAATTAATCAGTCCGGCTTCTTTCCCTTTCTGTCTGGGTAACTCCTTCCATTTCCATTAACTCGACCCTGCTCTCTCAACATCTCTGACTGTGTCAAACCTGAACTTTTTAGCTTCTTTTTGACTTTCACTTTGGACTGTAAACGGAATTTGGACCCTGGGAGGTTTATCACGCTCTCCCTTTGTCAGACTTTCTCTTTCAAGCAAATGAGCTGCACGACACCGACAAAGTGTCAAATCTTAACTAGATATGTGAGTGTTCCCAGTCTCTTTGCAACAACTCCAATCACATACTTCTCATCTCCTCAGTGGTTTCTCATCGTGACCTTATCACCAGCAATGGAATCTCTAAATTTCATGCCTGGTGTACCATGACTTGTCTTCATATTGTCTTGCTTTTCTTAATGATGTCAGGGTTAAGCAAACTAACCTTTTGTCCGAGGAGCGTATTTAAACATAACTTGCAAGGTGAACAACTTATCATGGGCTTTGAGGTTATTCTGTAAAAGAATGGGAAATTATCAAGACTGTATGAACAAAGAACAAAGAACATTACAGCACAGGAACAGGCCCTTCGGCCCTCCAAGCCCGTGCCGCTCCCTGGTCCAAACTAGACCATTCTTTTGTATCCCTCCATTCCCACTCCGTTCATATGGCTGTCTAGATAAGTCTTAAACGTTCCCAGTGTGTCCGCCTCCACCACCTTGCCTGGCAGCGCATTCCAGGCCCCCACCACCCTCTGTGTAAAATATGTCCGTCTGATATCTGTGTTAAACCTCCCCCCCACTTCACCTTGAACCTATGACCCCTCGTGAACGTCACCACCGACCTGGGGAAAAGCTTCCCACCGTTCACCCTATCTATGCCTTTCATAATTTTATACACCTCTATTAAGTCTCCCCTCATCCTCCGTCTTTCCAGGGAGAACAACCCCAGTTTACCCAATTTCTCCTCATAACTAAGCCCCTCCATACCAGGTAACATCCTGGTAAACCTCCTCTGTACTCTCTCCAAAGCTTCCACGTCCTTCTGGTAGTGTGGCGACCAGAACTGGATGCAGTATTCCAAATGCGGCCGAACCAACGTTCTATACATCTGCAACATCAGACCCCAACTTTTATACTCTATGCCCCGTCCTATAAAGGCAAGCATGCCATATGCCTTCTTCACCACCTTCTCCACCTGTGACGTCACTTTCAAGGATCTGTGGACTTGCACACCCAGGTCCCTCTGCGTATCTACACCCTTTATGGTTCTGCCATTCATCATATAGCTCCTCCCTACATTATTTCTACCAAAATGCATCACTTTGCATTTATCAGGATTGAACTCCATCTGCCATTTCTTTGCCCAAATTTCCAGCCTATCTATATCCTTCTGTAGCTTCTGACAATGCTCCTCACTATCTGCAAGTCCTGCCAATTTTGTGTCGTCCGCAAACTTACTGATCACCCCAGTTACACCTTCTTCCAGATCATTTATATAAATCACAAACAGCAGAGGTCCCAATACAGAGCCCT
This sequence comes from Mustelus asterias, assembly GCF_964213995.1. Lineage (NCBI taxonomy): Eukaryota > Metazoa > Chordata > Chondrichthyes > Carcharhiniformes > Triakidae > Mustelus > Mustelus asterias. The sequence goes on from NC_135819.1 coordinate 25,403,603, forward strand.
GCGGAACACCACTAGTCACAGGCCTCCAGCCGGAAAAAGACCCTTCCACTACCACCCTCTGTCTTCTGTGACCAAGCCAGTTCTCCACCCATCTAGCCACCTCCCCCTTTATCCCATGAGATCCAACCTTTTTCACCAGCCTACCATGAGGGACTTTGTCAAACGCTTTACTAAAGTCCATATAGACGACATCCACGGCCCTTCCCTCGTCAACCATTTTGGTCACTTCTTCAAAAAACTCCACAAGGTTAGTGAGGCATGACCTCCCTCTCACAAAACCATGCTGACTATCGTTAATGAGTTTATTCCTTTCTAAATGCGCATACATCCTATCTCTAAGAATCTTCTCCAACAACTTCCCCACCACGGACGTCAAGCTCACCGGCCTATAATTACCCGGGTTATCCTTCCTACCCTTCTTAAATAACGGGACCACATTAGCTATCCTCCAATCCTCTGGGACCTCACCTGCGTCCAGTGACGAGACAAAGATTTGCGTCAGAGGCCCAGCGATTTCATCTCTCGTCTCCCTGAGCAGCCTTGGATAGATTCCATCAGGCCCTGGGGATTTGTCAGTCTTTAAATTCTCTAACAAACCTAACACTTCCTCCTTTGTAATGGAGATTTTTTCCAACGGTTCAACACCCCCCTCCGAGACACTCCCAGTCAACACATCCCTCTCCTTTGTGAATACCGACGCAAAGTATTCATTTAGGATCTCCCCTACTTCTTTGGGCTCCAAGCATAATTCCCCACTTTTGTCCCTGAGAGGTCCGATTTTTTCCCTGACAACCCTTTTGTTCCTAACGTATGAATAAAATGTCTTGGGATTCTCCTTAATCCTGTCTGCCAAGAACATTTCGTGACCCCTTTTTGCTCTTCTAATTCCCCGTTTGAGTTCTTTCCTACTTTCTTTGTACTCCTCCAGAGCTCCCTCCGTTTTTAGCTGCCTGGACCTAACATACGCCTCTCTTTTCTTTTTGACCAGTCCCTCAATTTCCCTGGTTATCCACGGTTCTCGAATCCTACCCTTCCTATCCTTCTTTTTAACAGGCACATGCCTGTCCTGTAGCCCTAACAACTGTTCCTTAAAAGACTCCCACATGCCAAATGTGGATTTACCCTCAAACAGCCTCTCCCAATCAAGAGCTGCCAATTTCTGCCTAATCCCACTAAAGTTAGCCTTCCCCCAATCCAACACCTTACCCTTGGGACACCACTCATCCTTTTCCATCACTATCCTAAAGCTAACAGAATTGTGGTCACTATTTGCCACATGTTCCCTTACCGAAACTTTGAAGACCTGACCGGGCTCATTCCCCAGTACGAGGTCCAGTATAGCCCCCTCTCTAGTCGGGCTATCTACATATTGTTCCAAAGAACCCTCCTGTACGCACTTTACAAATTCCTCCCCATTCAGAGTCCCTGCTCTCAGCGATTTCCAGTCTATACCAGGGAAATTGAAGTCTCCCACTACAACAACCCTATTTTTCCTGCACCTATCCAGTATCTCCTGACATATCCGTTCTTCCACTTCCCTTGGGCTGTTGGGGGCCTGTAGTACACCCCCAACATAGTGACTGCGCCCTTCCTGTTTCTAAGCTCCACCCAGAGTGACTCGTTACACGACCCCTCTGAATTGTCCTCCCTCTGCACCGCTGTAATATGCTCTCCAACTAATACTGCTACTCCCCCACCTCTTTTGGCCCCTCCTCTGTCTCGCCTAAAACACTTGTACCCCAGAATATTCAGCTGCCAGTCCTGTCCCTCTTTCAACCAAGTCTCTGTCACCGCAACCACATCCAAATTCCTCGTGAGCATTAAGGCCCTAAGTTCATCTGTCTTACCTGCTACGCTCCTTGCATTGAAGTATAAGCACTCCAGACCTCCAGGCCCAGTGAGGTCATCCTCCCCCAGAGTGCTCTTCTTCTTTGCCAGCCTTGTCCCGGCCCCAAGCTCGTCCCCAGCCTCTACACTTGTAGACCTAATATTTTGATCCCCTCCCCCCTGCCATACTAGTTTAAACCCCCCCGAACTGCACTGGCAAAACTCCCAGCCAGGATATTCGTGCCCTTCCAACTTAGTTGTGACCCGTCCTTCTTGTACAGGTGCCATCCTCTCCTGAAAACTTCCCATTGATCTAGGAAAATGAAGCCCTCCCTCCTGGACCAGTCCTTTAGCCAAGCATTCAATTTTACTAACTCCCTATTCTTAGCCTCACTGGCACGAGGCATTGGGAGCAGCCCAGAGATGGCCACCCTGGAGGCCCTACTTTTTAGCCTATTTCCCAACTGACTGAATTGCCCTCGTAGGAAGAGCATGAAAGAGAAGCATGAAAATTACTGCCTAGCTTTTCACTGAATAAATACATCTGCAAAGACCTCTTCCCAATCTGGACACTTCATTCTCCAGCACCATTCAATGCTGGGTGATATTTTGTTATTAGAGTGTGTTTGACTCCATTTTTACTCAGCAATATTGATGTTAACAATGAACCATTGATACCCCTAGCAACCCATAAATTGAAAACCAACTTCTCAAAACCTCAGTAGTTTTGGCACATGTGGTATTGGGATAGATTCATCACTTATCCACTTGCTATAGCTATTGACCAAAACAAGATCCTCTTTCCTTTCCACCTCCAGAGAAATTGTCATGTACTCATTCCCACAGTTTTCTTGTACTTGACTGTGGAATGAAATTAACCTTGAATGGATCATTTCTCATTCTGAACCACACTACGATTTTTCATCAATTCTTTAACATCTCTGTCTACCTTTGGATACCAAAAATAGCTTCTTGCTACTGCTTTCATATGGACCATTCCTGAATGTACAGGAAAGATCATTATGCTCCAGACTAACACTTATTAGAATAAATAGTTTTATACCAGTTTTGTGTAAGCGACTCATTGTAGTCTGCTTGAGATAACAGACATTGCTACAGCTCTATCAAAGAAAGGTGTGAGTCTCCAATTTTAATTTCTATTGTGGAGTTATATCTTCAGCTCGATTACTCTCAACTTTCATGTGCTGTTCTGACTGAGTGCAACTCGTAATCTTCCTGTTCGATAACATCAATTTCTTTTTCCATATCTATCAGATATAAAATTGAGGATTTCCAGAACAACTTTAGAAATCATAGAAGAAGAAATCATAGAAACCCTACAGTACAGAAAGAGGCCATTCGGCCCATCGAGTCTGCACCGACCACAATCCCATCCAGGCCCTACCCCCATATCCCTACATATTTATCCACTATCCCCTCTAACCTACAGATCTCAGGACACTAAGGGCAATTTTTTTTTTTAGCATGGCCAATCAACCTAACCCGCACATCTTTGGACTGTGGGAGGAAACCGGAGCACCCGGAGGAAACACACGCAGACACGAGGAGAATGTGCAAACTCCACACAGACAGTGACCCAAGCCGGGAATCGAACCCAGGTCCCTGGAGCTGTGAAGCAGCAGTGCTAACCACTGTGCTACCGTGCCGCCCTAGATGTACCATGACCTCGACCTGGTACATAGCTATGAGCTAGAGGTTACCGCCTCTTCTAACCACTTTATGGTGCTGGTAGAAGATTTTTGAGTTCCGTTTTATTTTAACTGCCATTCTCTCTTTATATTGCGTCTTCTGTCAGTCTTACTCTTACTTCAATTCTCAGTGTATTGTATTTGGTCTGATTTTCACTTGAAGAATTCACTTGATATGCATCAAACAACCTCTTTCTGTTTCATCCTAACCTCTGTCTCCCTCATCATCCAAGGAGCGCTGGCTTTGGTTCCCCTAGCTTTTACCTTTGTTTGAATGTACCTAGTCTGTGCCTGAAACATTTCCTCTTTAAAGATCACCCTTTTTTCTGTTTTTCCCTGTCATTTTGTGATTCCATTTTACCCTTGCTGGATCGCCTCTCATCCCATTGAAGTTAGATCTCTTCCAGTTTCAATGTTCTACTTTAGGTTGTGCCTTGCTCTTTTCCATTTCTAATCCAAATCTTAGGATACAATGATCACTCTTTCCCAAGTGACAGACATTTAGTCCAATTGGTGCACCTCACCTCCAGCACCAGATCCAGCAATGCCCCCCTTCTAATTGGACCAAGAACATACTGTTAATGAAGTTCCTAGAATACATTTCAGAACAATCCCCCTTTCTTTCCTTTTCTGTACCATTACCTCAATCAATATTTAGAAAAGGTCCCCTGGGTGAGCTAGAGGAGGTTGCAGAGATACTTCTCTCTCCAACTGTAGAATCTTAATATCTGCACTCTCTGACCGTAGGATCTCAATACCTGCTCTGTCTGACTGGAGGATCTCAACATCTGGTCTCTCTGACTGCAGAGATCTAAATATCTGCTCTCTCTGACTATAGGATCTCAATACCTGCTCGCTAACTGTAGGGATCTCAATACCTGCTCGCTAACTGTAGGGATCTCAACACCTGCTCTCTCTGACTGTAGGGATCTCAATACCTGCTCTTTCTGACTGTAGGGATCTCAATATCTGTCCTCTCTGACTGTAGGGATCTCAATATCTGCTCTCTCTGACTGTAGGGATCTCAACGTTTGCTCTCTCTGACTGTAGGATCTCAACACCTGCTCGCTGACTGTAGGGATCTCAACACCTGCTCTCTCTGACTGTAGGGATCTCAATATCTGCTCTGACTGTAGGGATCTCAATACCTACTCTTTCTGACTGTAGGGATCTCAATATCTTCTCTTTCTGACTGTAGGGATCTCAATATGTGCTCTTTCTGACTGTAGGGATCTCAATATCTGCTCTGTCTGACTGTCTCCTGCAATACACCTTCCAAAACCCTCAGTCCCTATAATTCCCCCCTCCAACTCCCTCTACAATCCCCCTGCAATGCCTGTTTTACACCACCAGTTGGCTTTGTGACACTAGTGCACCTTTAAGAATTTTTTTTAAAAATCATGGTCTCTGTAGTTAAGCAGCTTTGGGTTTTTTTTTAATTGTTGCCGAGCTGTCTGCTAAAGGTCCTTTTATTGATGTTTCAGTGGTTTTTACTCGGGGCCTCAGGTACTTTCTGGGATTTTTTTATGATCCTGCATTGTGAGGGAGAAGATTGATCGACACGTCAAAGTCAGGTGGCTCCTCCCCAGAAGAATCCAAAGATTCACTTTCAGTTTTGGGTTTAGAGTCAGAAGCTGTCCTGGTTGTCAAGTGGCAGGCAGGTTTTCTTTCTCTCTCCCTGATCTTGTAAATTTTGCTGGCTAGATGGAAACAGGCCTTCTTGCCTTCCTGGAGTGAAAATTCTGCTGTTGGTAGTTTGCTAGCTAGTAACAAAAGTGTCTCTGTCTCTCCCTGGTGTTTTGGGAAATTGTTCTGACTTCGACCTTATCTGTGTGTGTATCAAGAAAACTGCAGCATCCAACCAAAGGACTAAGTTCCAGCATCACGTGAGCATTTGTATTTTCTGTACTAAACCTGTGGCAAGGGTTTTGTTTATGGGATATGTTTGTTGGAATGTTATTTAGTTGTTAAGATTTATACAATATAATGTTTTTTTTCTTGTTTGTAATTGGTAAAAGTTATTGCTAATTTTCTTTCTATACATGTTAACTGCATTCTTAAATAAACTTTGTTTGATAAAAGCTCCCTAGTGGGTCATTTGAATCATACCTGAAGTGAAACATCTCATGTTTACCTTAGCCAAATTCAAATTGCAAAACTTATGATCCAGGCGGATTTCATAAAACACTTTGGAGTTTCTGACCTGAAATATAACAGCTTGGTGATGTGTCCTGGCTGTAAGAGAGGTCTCCATGGTGTGCAGTTACAGTAGAGGTTTAACAGGTGATTTGTATTTATTATAATCTTGCTGCCTGCAATGTCATTCTTTCACAGATTGCAGACTTTGGACTCTCCAGTCTCTACCAGAAGGACAATTTTTTGCAAACATTCTGTGGAAGCCCATTATACGCTTCACCAGAAATTGTCAATGGCCGTCCCTATCATGGGCCAGAGGTTAGTGTCAAACACAGGAGTTAACCAATGCAGTACCAGGTTAATGTCAGTAACTGCATAATTAACCAGTGTACTACCGGGTTAATGTCAAAGACTGGAGAATTAACCAATGTATTTCTAAGTTAATGTCAGAGGCTGGATAATTAACTAGTGTATTACTGGGTTAATGCCAGTCGCAGTAGGATTAACCAGTGTATCACTGGTTTAGTGCCGCAGACTGTAGAGATAACCACTGTATTACTAGGTTAGTGCCAGTGGCTGAATAATCGACCACTGTATTACTGAGCTAATTATAGAATCCCTACAGTGCAGAAAGAGGCCATTCAGCCCATTGAGTCTGCACCGACTCTCCGAAAGAGCATCTTACCTATCATTGTAACTCCACGCATTTACCCAACTAATCCCCCTAATCTACACATCTTGGGACACTAAGTGGCAATTTAGCATGGCCAATCCACTTAACCTGCACATCTTTGGATTGGAAGTCTCACAACACCAGGTGAGTCACCTGAAGAAGAAGCGACATTCCGAAAGCTTGTGTTACCAAATAAACCTGTTGGACTTTAACCTGGTGTTGTGAGACTTCTTACTGTGTTCACCCCAGTCCAACACCGGCATCTCCACATCATCTTTGGAATGCCAGAACTCCAGCATTTGGTTAATGCTAGAGCTTGGCAAAGAAATCAACACTTGACGTCCTGGTGTGTGACTATCCTGACCAGAATAAAGATTCACTGACGAAGCATTTTTAATTTATTGGTAGTTGCTTATTTTTAATTAAAGTAAAAACAGAAAAACTCTGTGGAGAGAGAAACAGAATTAATATTCTGAGTCCGTATGATTCTTCTTCAGGGCTTTTTCTAAATTCTCAGTCAGTTGATTTAAGAGCCATTTAATAATAATTTTGGGATTCTTCACAATTAGTTTTGAAGTATTGCTGGAAGGCCTGTCTAGTCAATGTTACACCCACCATGTGAATCATTTAATTTTTAATTTATTAATTCAGGGGATGTGGGTGTCACTGGCTGGGTCAGCATTTATTGCCCATCCCTAATTGCCCCTTGAGCTTAGAATCTTAGAAATCTTAGAAACCCTACAGCACAGAAAGAGGCCATTCGGCTCATCGGGTCTGCACCGACCACAATCCCACCCAGGCCCTATCCCCGTATCCCTACATATTTACCAACTAATCCCTTTAATCTACGCATCCCAGGACACTAAGGGGCAATTTTAGCATGGCCAATCAACCTAACCCGCACATCTTTGGACTGTGGGAGGAAACCGGAGCACCCGGAGGAAACCCACGCTGACACGAGGAGAATGTGCAAACTCCACACAGACAGTGACCCAAGCCGGGAATCGAACCCAGGTCCCTGGAGCTGTGAAGCAGCAGTGCTAACCACTGTGCTACCGTGCCGCTGAGTGGTTTGTGGCCACTTCAGAGGGCAGTTAAGGGTCAACAGCATTGCTATAGATCTGGAGTCACATGAAGGCCAGACCAGATAAAGATGGCAGATTTTCTACCCTCAAGGACACTAGTGAATCAGATGGGCTTTTACAACAATTGACAATGGTTTCATGGTCACCAATAGACTTCCAGATTTTCAATAAATTCAAATTTCACCATCTGCCGGGAATGGGACAGTTAAGAGTTTAAGACTGTAACTCAGTCACTTCTAACATCATGATGAAGAAGTAGATTGTGTTGATTAGCAGCAAGGCGAGGCAGTGAGGATTTCTACTTCTCTTCTGATGTCCTGGACTGAGTGAAAAACTGAGCAACTAGTGTGAATGGAAAGCAATCCCGGGATTTTCGGCAGGGAAACACTGTCTGGAGTTCTCGCAATCACAACGATAGTAGAGTTATCCTTGAGATCTCACTTCAGAAAGTTATTAGTGTCATATGAATGGGCATTTAGGGAAGAACCTTTCTCTGTCAGTTTCTATAATAAATATGTCAAAGGTAGGGTTCTGAAGACTGTGGAGGAACAGAGAGATCTTGGGGTCCATATCCACAGATCTCTAAAGGTTGCCACTCAAGTGGATAGAGCTGTGAAGAAGGCCTATAGTGTGTTAGCTTGTATTAACAGGGGGTTGGAGTTTAAGAGCCGTGGGGTTATGCTGAAACTGTACAGGACCTTGGTGAGACCACATTTGGAATATTGTGTGCAGTTCTGGTCACCTCACTACAAGAAGGATGTGGAGACACTGGAAATAGTGCAAAGGAGATTTACCAGGATGCTGCCTGGTTTGGAGGGTAGGTCTTATGAGGAAAGGTTGAGGGAACTTGGGCTTTTCTCTTTGGAGCGGAGGAGGTTTAGAGGAGACTTGATAGAGGTTTATAAGATGATGAGGGGGATAGATAGAGTGAACGTTCAAAGACTATTTCCTCGGGTGAATGGAGCAGTAACTAGGGGGCATAACTATAGGGTTCATGGTGGGAGATATAGGAAGGATGTCCGAGGTAGGTTTTTTACTCAGAGAGTGGTTCGGGTGTGGAATGGACTGCCCGCAGGGATAGTGGAGTCAGAAACTTTAGGAACATTTAAGAAGCTATTAGATAGGCACATGGAGTACTTCGGGATGATAGGAAGGAAATAGCTTGATCTGGGTTTCAGACAAAGCTCGGCACAACATCGTGGGCCGAAGGGCCTGTTCTGTGCTGTACTGTTCTATGTTCTATGATTAAGCCATGCCCCCAAAGCTCTAAACTGTAAAACTGTACGTTAAGAATCTAGTATCAGACTCGGGCATACTGATGCCGAGAGGAAGCGCACCGCACAGTTTGTATGGGATAGGTCAGTATTGACTGGGCGATATCAGCTCAATCTGAAAGCAGCATTACAATCCAGATAGCAAGCTAGGAACTCCACTGGTCATGTCTGTGCATAATTACAGATCACAAATAGTAGATTGTTGCATAAGATTAAATCTCATGGGATTTATAAGGTAGCCAATTGGATACAAAATTGGCTTGATGACAGAAGACAGAGGGTGGTTGTGGAGGGTTGTTTTTCAAACTGGAAGCCTATGACCAGCAGTGTGCCTCAGGGATCGATGCTGGATCCACAAATTTGTCATTTATATTAATGATTTGGATGAGAATTAGGAGGCCTGGTTAGTAAGTTTGCAGATGATGCAAGGTGATGCATTTTGGTAGATCGAACAAGGATAGGACTTACTCAGTTGATGTAGAGTGTTGGGGAGAGTTATAGAACAAAGAGATATAGGGGTACAGGTTCATAGCTCCTTATTAGTGGAGCCACAGCTGGACAGGATGGTGAAGAAGGCATTCGGCATGCTTGGTTTCATCGGTCAGAACATTGAATACAGGAGTTGGGATGTCTTGTTGAAGTTGTACAAGACATTGGTGAGGCCACACTTGGAATACTGTGTATTGTTCTGATTACCCTATTATAGAAAGTATATTATTAAACTAGAAAGAGTGCAGAAAAGATTTATTAGGATGCTACCGGGACTTGATGATTTGAGTTATAAGGAGAGGCTGGATAGACTGGGACTTTTTTCCCTGGAGCGTAGGAGACTTAGGGGTGATCTTACCGAGATCTATAAAATAATGAGGGGCATAGGTCAGCTAGATTGTCAACATTTCATCCCAGTGGGAGGGGAGTCTAAAACTAGACGGCATAGGTTTAAGGTGAGAGGGGAGAGATACCAAAGGGTCACACAGAGGGTGGTGAGTGTCTGGAACGAGCTGGCAGAGGCAGTAGTAGAGGCGGTTACAATTTTGTCTTTTAAAAAGCATTTAGACAGTTACAAGGATAAGATCGGCATAGAGGGATATGGGCCAAACACAGGCAATTGGGAATAGCTTAGTGGTAAAAACTGGGCAACATGGACAAGTTGGACCGAAGGGCCTATTTCCATGCTGTAAATCTCAATGACTCTATGACAAATCTTCAATACCACAGGATTTTCAATCTCGGATTGTTTGTGAGTTTATGTATGTGTGGAAGCTGTCGCTGTCTGCTATACGTTGCTGCAGGGTATATGTGGTTGAATATTCCTCTCCATTCCTACCAAAGGTAGACATCTGGGCCCTTGGTGTACTGCTCTATACCCTGGTTTATGGGACAATGCCATTTGATGGTTGTGACCACAGAAACCTCGTCAGGCAGATCAGCAGTGGGGATTATCGTGAACCCACTCCACCATCAGGTATGAGGGGCTTGGCAAGAAGATGCTCTTAAAGTTAGAATCTATAATTTGACTTCAAATTAGTGAACATTTAGAAATCCAGACAGCAAAGCTAATTGTATTCCACAGAATTAATGCTGTTCCTGAGCTGGTGAGTGGATAATCAGAGTGCAGTATTGATGACTGTGGCTTGTCAGAGAATGATTGGAAGGTAAGTTATCAAATTGGTTTGGAAAATGCAGCCACAATGAGGGAGTGGACAGTGTCCTGGAAACAGAGGCCGGCAAACAGGACGCACTCAGACTGGAGGAATTGTGGTTTCCAAGTGGGGATCAGAATGGAGGAGCATCAGTATGAGTGGATCGATATTGGTGGGTGTCAGTATGGGAGAGGGAGAGGGGGTGGGCGCGGCAGAGGAGGTAGGTGTGGCAGACGGGAGTGGGCGCGGCAGTGGGCGGGGATGGGTGCAGCTGAGGGGTGGTGGGCAAGGCAGACGGGGCTGGACGCGACAGTGGGTGGGTGGGCGTGGCAGTAGGGGGTGGGTGCGGGAGGGGGTTCGGAACGGGGGCTTGGAACGGGGGGGGCGGTATGGGAGGGGAGGGTTGGTGGTGGGGGTTGGTATGGGGGGGTCGGTATGAGGGAGTGGTTTGGGGGTGGAGGGTCAGTATGGGGGAGTCGGTATGGGAGAGCGGGGGTCGGTTTTGGGGGGAGTCGAAATGGGGGGTTTCAGAATGGGGAGTCGGTATGTGGGGAGTCGGAATGGGGGGTTTCAGAATGGGGAGTCGGTATGGGGTGGGGTGTCGGTATGGGAGAGGGGGGTTAGTAAGTGGGGAGGCGGAATGGGGGGTTTCAGAATGGGGGGGTCGGTATGTGGGGAGTCGAAATGGGGGGTTGAACTTGCAGGGGCCCTGGCAGACATATTTAAAATGTCAGTATTCACGGGGGAGGTGCCGGATGATTGGAGGGTGGCTCATGTTGTTCCGTTGTTTAAAAAAGGTTCCAAAAGAAATCCGGGAAATTATAGGCCAGTAAGTTTGACGTCGGTGGTGGGCAAGTTATTGGAAGGTGTGATAAGGGATAGGATCTACAAATATTTGGATAGACAGGGACTTATTAGGGAGAGTCAACATGGCTTTGTGCGTGGTAGGTCATGTTTGACCAATCTATTAGAGTTTTTCGAGGAGGTTACCAGGAAAGGGGATGAAGGGAAGGCGGTGGATGTTGTCTACCTGGATTTCAGCAAGGCCTTTGACAAGGTCCCTCATGGGAGGTTAGTTAGGAAGGTTCAGTCGCTAGGTATGCATGGGGAGGTAGTAAATTGGATTAGACACTGGCTCAATGGAAGAAGCCAGAGAGTGGTTGTGGAGGATTGCTTCACTGAGTGGAGGCCTGTGACTAGTGGTGTGCCGCAGGGATCGGTGTTGGGTCCATTGTTGTTTGTCATCTATATCAATGATCTGGATGATAATGTGGTAAATTGGATCAGCAAGTTTGCTGATGATACAAAGATTGGAGGTGTTGTGGACAGTGAGGAAGGTTTTCAAAGCTTGCAGAGGGATTTGGACCAACTAGAAAAATGGGCTGAAAAATGGCAAATGGAATTTAACGCAGACAAGTGTGAGATATTGCACTTTGGAAGGACAAACCAAAGAAGAACGTACAGGATAAATGGTAGGACTCTGAAGAGTGCAGTTGAACAGAGGGATCTGGGAATACAGGTACAGAATTCCCTAAAAGTGACGTCACAGGTGGATAGGGTCGTAAAGAGTGCCTTTGGTACATTGGCCTTTATAAATTGGAGTATCGAGTATAAAAGTTGGAGTGTTATGGTAAGGTTATATAAGGCATTGGTGAGGCCGAATTTGGAGTATTGTGTATAGTTTTGGTCACCTAGTTACAGGAAGGATGTAAATAAGATTGAAAGAGTGCAGAGAAGGTTCACAAGGATGTTGCCGGGACTTGAGAAGCTGAGTTACAGAGAGAGATTGAATAGGTTGGGACTTTATTCCGTGGAGCGTAGAAGATTGAGGGGAGATTTGATAGAGGTGTATAAGATTTTGATGGGTATAGATAGAGTGAATGCAAGCAGGCTTTTTCCGCTGAGGCTAGGGGAGAAAAAAACCAGAGGGCATGGGTTAAGGGTGAAAGGAGAAAAGTTTAAAGGGAATATTAGGGGGGGCTTCTTCACGCAGAGAGTGGTGGGAGTGTGGAATGAGCTGCCGGATAAAATGGTAAATGCGGGGTCACTTTTAACATTTAAGAAAAACTTGGACGGGTTCATGGATGAGAGGGGTGTGGATGGATATGGTCTAAGTGCAGGTCAGTGGGACTAGGCATAATTTGGTTCGGCACAGACAAGAAGGGCCAAAAGGCCTGTTTCTGAGCTGTAATTTTCTATGGTTCTATAGTTCTATGGTTTCAGAATGGGGTGTCGGTATGTGGGGAGTCGGAATGGGGGGTTTCAGAATGGGGTGTCGGTATGGGAGAGGGGGGTCAGTAAGTGGGGAGGCGGAATGGGGGGGTTCAGAATGGGGGGTTCGGTATGTGGGGAGGCGGAATGGGGGGTCGGTATGTGGGGGATCAGAATGGGGGGTGTCAGTATGTGGGGGGTGTCAGTATGGGAGAGGGGGTCAATGTGGGATAGCTTCAGCCCTGTGATGGGCTCTCTTTTCCAATTCGTTTTGTTTAGCAAAATAAATAAGAGGAGAAATTGCATTTATATTGATCCTTTCACAAGCTCAGGATACCCTAAAGAGCTGAGAATGGAAAAGTATATTTATCAGGAGAGATTTGATGGTGATGCCAAGGGGAGATGGTCAGAATCTCTCTTGTTGCTGACGGTCATCGCCTGGCACTTAGAACATAGAACATTACAGCGCAGTACAGGCCCTTCGGCCCTCGATGTTGCGCCGACCAGTGAAACCAATCTAAAGCCCCTCTAATCTACACTATTCCAATATCATCCATATGTTTATCCAATAACCATTTGAATGCTCTTAATGTTGATGAGTCCACTACTGCTGCAAGCAGGGCATTCCACGCCCTTACTACTCTCTGAGTAAAGAACGTACCTCTAACATCTGTCCGATATCTCTCACCCCTCAATTTAAAGCTATGTCCCCTCGTGCTAGCCATCACCATCCGAGGAAAAAGGCTCTCACTGTCCACCCTATCTAATCCTCTGATCATCTTGTATGCCTCTATTAAGTCACCTCTTAACCTTCTTCTCTCTAACGAAAACAACCTCAAGCCCCTCAGCCTTTCCTCATATGATTTTCCCACCATACCAGGCAACATCCTGGTAAATCTCCTCTGCACCCTTTCCAACACTTCCACATCTTTCCTATAATGCGGCGACCAGAACTGTGCGCAATACTCCAAATGCGGCCGCATCAGAGTTTTGTACAGTTGCAGCATGACCTTCTGGCTCCGAAACTCAATCCCTCTACCAATAAAAGCTAACCTGTGTGGTGTGAATGTTTCTTGCCACTTGTCAAGCCTGGATATTGTCCAGGTCTTGCTGCATTTGGACACAGACTGCTCCAGTATCTGAGGAATGATGCTGAACATTGTGCAGACATCAGCGAACATCCCGACCTATGACCTTATGATGAAGGGAAGTTCATTGATCACAGAATCCCTGTAGTGCAGAAGGAGGCCATTCAGGCTATCAAGGTGCACTGATTTTCCCAAAGTGCATCTTACCCAAGCCCACCCCTCCGCCCCTTCCCCATAACGATCGATGAAGCAGCGAAAGATGATTGGATCTCGAACACTCGCCTCAGGGACTCCCGCAATGATGTCCCATTTCTGAGATCATCCTCCTATCAATTTATTTTTATGTTTGCTGTCTATTCATGGAAATGGAAGGGCCTTTAAAATTTTTTATCAGGCCACACACACACACACACACACGTAATTTCGAGGGAACCGCCTGTGTGGAAATGCAGAGTGGTCCTGGCATTTGGGTTCATTTTCACCTCTTCCTAGTACATTCAGAACACAAGTTTATTCATTTGGCTGCCTCCCTACAGTCACTCAACTAATTTACCACATCCCCAATATATTTCTTGCCTTTTCTCCAAGATAGTATTACTTCCCATGCTCCAGATCTGTTTAGCCATTGTAGAATATTTTCAAAGCTTTCTTGTACACCTATACTCCCAGACAGGAGTTTCTGACGCATCAGTTTTTGAATTTTAGAGCTCTGACGAAGGGTCATCCTGACTCGAAACGTTGGCTCTATTCTCTCTCCACAGATGCTGTCAGATCTGCTGAGATTTTCCAGCATTTCCTGATTTTGTTTCAGATTCAGCATCTGCAGTAATTTGGCTTTATTTCAGTATAGAAGTTTTGATACATCAAAGGGATAAAGTGACTGAGGCTGTTTGTACTGTCTGAATGTCAGAATGCAGAAGTGGGACAAACACAGTGACCAATTAACAGAAAGCCATGTAACCAATGAGACTCGAGCAATGATCTAAGTAACTATCTGTCCCTTGTCTGTGACAGATGCCCGTGGCCTGATCAGGTGGATGTTGATGGTGAATCCAGAACGGCGAGCCACCATTGAGGATGTTGCTAATCACTGGTGGGTGAACTGGGGGTACGCAATGAGTGTGTGTGACTGTGATTCAGCTGGAAGTTCCGACTCTCCACTCCTCGCACACGTTATTGATTGGCAATATCACTCACGTTGTTTACATTCAGAGTCTGAGTCAAAGGTAAAATGTCCAGTCGAGCATTATAAATATGAGGGGGCGCCAGAAGTCCAGACATCTGTGAAGAAATCAAAGAAAGGGAATGACATTGCATGCAGTCTGTATGAAGGAGTGTCCACTAACACTCCAGCCAAGTGCTTTTTGAAAAGACCTAAAGGAATTTTGAAGAAGATTAATAATGACTATCGCTCTCACAGTACAGGGGCTGTGGCAGGAATGTTGGAACATGACGTTAGCAGGGATAGTCCCTCTGCTGGAGCCAGTGGGAGGATTGAAGCAGTTCCTCAGCCCACACAAGCTGAGGAACACACTGTGGTGATGCCAAAGAGAGGAATCCTGAAAAAAACACAGCAGAGAGAGTCTGGTTACTGCTCCTCACCAGAACACAGTGAATCCACAGAGTTCCTGCAGCCAGACTGTGCTACCAGCAGCAACTCCTCTATTAGCCATGGTGCAGAATTGCAGAGCCCTGACTCGACTGCATTTCAAAGGAGAGGAATCCTGAAACACACTGGTGGGTTTTCAGGTAGTGATGTTAACACTCAATCAGCCACTTCATCACCGGGGTTTACAGAATCTGCAGAGCAGATGACGGGGGCTGAAGATGTTGACCACAAACCCACTAGAAAAAATGAGGGCAATCTAATTTCCAAAGAATTGTTCCGCCTGCATTATTTACCAGAGGACAGGCTGCTTCGGAGCTGTGTGTCTGCAGAAAACCTGCTGCGACTCAATGACTTTGAGGATCTGAAGAATCGTCCACAGATTCGCCACATGAAGTGTTTCCGTCAACAGCTGGTGGACAGCAGCTCCTCACTGCTCACAGACATAGACAACTTCACTCAGGTTTACAAGAAAGCTCTAGAAATAAGCAGCAAATTGAACTGAGTATGTGTGAGAGACGCTGAGTGCAGGGGTTGAACATCAGAGCTAGTAAATGGACTGGTTTCTCGGTGGAGATTCCCTGCAGCGACACTCACAATGTACAGAACGGATTGTGTGAACAAGGAGGCAGGAAGATCAATGCCAATGACAGGATCTGAAAACCAAATGGATCTGTCAATGTAAACAAAATCTGGTGATGACGAAGAAGTATTCTGAATAATAAGTTATGTGAGGAAAAGGGGGGTGGGGAATGCTTCAAGGTTTGGACAAGAATTGAACTGACAGAATTATGCTCTTGAAACCAACTCCCGGTTATTGGGATATGGTTAGTGGAAACCTCTTGTAACAAAGGTTCTCTCTTCTCTTGAGAAGAGCTGAAACCCCAATAGATTGGAAAACCATTTGACTTTATCTGCTGTAATAAGGTTTGAAAATGGTGAAACTCCTGGTGGACGGGTAAAGAAATGTTAATTGATGAGAGAATGAACAAGGGACTTCATTTGTATATTGATAAATTAAAACTGATAATCAGCATGTGCAGAATCTTATCAATATCTCATTATTCCTATCAAACTTGACTGGATAATTTTTCTGTGTATGTGATGTTTTGTGTTTGTGTTTTTTATTTATTGGTTCTCAGATGTAATATATTGTGTGAAATGATAAAACTATGCCAACGCTTTAATCCTAATTCCAAGTTTATAGTGGCTGATCTCTTTAATTTGGCTGTTTCTGTACAGGATGTCACTGGGAAAATACTCAGTCTCTACAGTTATCATTGACCAGGATTTCAGTGCATTAAACTAGTTATAAATGAAAGGCAATGTCTGTTTCCTTTGCAAAAGAAATAATGTCAGTTCATCACAAGACCACTCCCTGCACTGTACTGAATTGGGAATGATAATGGATTTAGTACAATTCTCTTCGGCCGAAAAGCAAATGTGCGTCTCGAATCTGGGAAAATAGTTCTTTGATGAAGATCTGATTAAACATTTATATTCACAAGGCAGATCTAAATCTGAACAAAGCCATTTTGATGTCTTTCAAAGAAGGTGTTACTGAGTTTGCAGCTTTTGGTCTTGACACATTCTAAATGACCAGCTCTCACTCACTTGGTAGAAATTTGGTTCTCTCTCTCCCTCAGCTCGTATTTAAACTCTGAGTGTCTCGTCACTTGGTCACATTCTTGCTGGGACAATCACAACTCTGAGATCCATTTGATTAACCCTCACAATCCATCGACAAAGAGATAAAGCATGAAACAATCACCCATTACATGCCTGTGAGAAATTGCAAACATCCTTGCCACAGCACTGTTATATCCCGTTGTTGGCCCTCAAAAACTCTTCTAAAAACACATGAACTGCTCACTTGTTTAAACTTGCTCTCGATGTGAATGACAGAAGCGAGACAGTGTTTATCGCTCTGACTGTGAGGCTACTGAGTGTGAGATTTGAGTCACATTTAGATTTAGACAGGATATGGGCAGCAGTTTCCCTTCACTGGAGAACATTACTGATGTGGAGATGCTGGCGTTGGACTGGGGTGAACACAGTAAGAAGTCTCACAACACCAGGTTAAAGTCCAACAGGTTTATTTGGTAGCAAATACCATAAGCTTTCGGAGCGCTGCTCCTTCGTCAGGTGGAGTGGAAATGTGCTCACGTTTCCATCAAAATGGCTCAATTCCATGGCTCAATGGAAGAAGCCAGAGAGTGGTTGTGGAGGATTGCTTCTCTGCGTGGAGGCCTGTGACTAGTGGTGTGCCGCAGGGATCGGTGTTGGGTCCATTGTTGTTTGTCATCTATATCAATGATCTGGATGATAATGTGGTCAATTGGATCAGCAGGTTTGCTGATGATACAAAGATTGGAAGTGTAGTGGACAGTGAGGAAGGTTTTCAAAGCTTGCAGAGGGATTTGGACCAACTAGAAAAATGGGCTGAAAAATGGCAAATGGAATTTAACGCAGACAAGTGTGAGATATTGCACATTGGAAGGACAAACCAAAGTAGAACGTACAGGGTAAATGGTAGGACTCTGAAGAGTGCAGTTGAACAGAGGGATCTGGGAATACAGGTACAGAATTCCTAAAAGTGACGTCACAGGTGGATAGGTTCGTAAAGAGTGCCTTTGGTACATTGGCCTTTATAAATCGGAGTATCGAGTATAAAAATTGGAGTGTTATGGTAAGGTTATATAAGACATTGGTGAGGCCGAATTTGGAGTATTGTGTACAGTTTTGGTCACCTAGTTACAGGAAGGATGTAAATAAGCTTGAAAGAGTGCAGAGAAGGTTCACAAGGATGTTGCTGGGACTTGAGAAGCTGAGTTACAGAGAGAGATTGAATAGGTTGGGAGTTTATTCCCTGCAGCGTAGAAGATTGAGGGGAGATTTGATAGAGGTGTATAAGATTTTGATGGGTATAGATAGAGTGAATGCAAGCAGGCTTTTTCCGCTGAGGCTAGGGGAGAAATAAACCAGAGGGCATGGGTTCAGGGTGAAAGGAGAAAAGTTTAAAGGGAATATTAGGGGGGGCTTCTTCACGCAGAGAGTGGTGGGAGTGTGGAATGAGCTGCCGGATAAAGTGGTAAATGCGGGGTCACTTTTAACATTTAAGAAAAACTTGGACGGGTTCATGGATGAGAGGGGTGTGGAAGGATATGGTCCAAGTGCAGGTCAGTGGGACTAGGCAAAAAATGGTTCGGCACAGACAAGAAGGGCCAAAAGGCCTGTTTCTGAGCTGTAATTTTCTATGGTTCTATGGTACTAGAACCATAGTAACTAGCCTCATGGGAGGTTAGTTCGGAAGGTTCAGTCGCTAGGTATACATGGGGAGGTAGTAAATTGGATTAGACACTGGCTCAATGGAAGAAGCCATTACTGGGAACATTACTGACCCAGTTGAGTTTTTATGAGAATCTGGCAATTTTTAGGACATTTTCCTTGCCCGGGCCCGTGGATGGTTCAGAAATAGACTACACCTCACTCCTTCCTTGTGCATTGCATGCTACTTTCAGAGGTTGAAGGTGCAATTGTACCGAGTGTTTCCTTCCTATTCTACACCACATAGACTCACCACCACCTTCCCAAGAGCAATTAGGGATGGGCAACAAATGCCATTCTAGCCAGCAAAACCCATATCCTAAAAACAAATTAAAAAAACAAGAGTCACAGATTTCCATTCATTTGTCTGATTGTCGAAAGGACAGTAATGAACATCAGTGCTGTATAATCAGCACACCAATCATATCATTGAATCATCATTCAATTGCTCAAACAGTAAAATGCTGCTGATGTTGGAAATCTGAAATAAAAACAGAAAGTGTCAGAAACACTCGACCAGTCTGGCAGAGAAAGAAACCGAGTTACTGTTATCTGCTTATTCCAATTAAAATCGTTTCAATTTGAATGCATATTGAGCTCATTAAAGACATTTCTGAGTTCATTTGTTTGAAATTATGCAAAAGTAAAAGTTTTTCAGTAGATTTGCTTTGTACAGTACTGAGCTCTCCAGTAATCACATCCAAATACATTGTAAAATCTGACACTGCATCATTCCATCCTATATTGGTTCCACTGGTCGGCGCAACATCGAGGGCCGAAGGGCCTGTACTGCGCTGTAGTGTTCTTTGTTCTATATAGAACAGCCAGAATAATGTGGGAATCAAATTCCTTCAGCATCTGTGAGTTCGAGATCACTTGATATGGAATCCTGGCCAGGGTAGCCTTCAGCCCAAGCAATGGTGGACATTGGGGAGACACTGCCCACAATTTTCCAGTGTTCCTCAGGAACAGGGATGGTGCCAGAGGACTAGGGAATTACAAACACTACTCCCTTATCCAAAAAGGTTGCAAAGATAACTCCAGCAGTGACAGGCCAGTCAGTTTAACTAGGTGATAGAGAATAATCCAGGACAAAGTTAACAGGCAATTGAACAAATGTGCATTAATTACAGAAAACCACCATGGATTTGATAAGGCAAATGGTAGCTGAGATTCTCCAATCTCATTCATCCTGCCCCCCCGCTGCCAGCGAGAATGGAGAATTTGCGCTCAGATAAAACTCTTCACTGCAGCGGCCCCAGGGAATCCCAGCCATGGATAAGATTGGAGGTTTCTGGTGGGTGTTTAATTAACCCAAGTCTTTTACTGAGGTAACAGAGAGGATAAATGAGCGTTATATGGTTGATGTGGTCTGTCCGAACTTCGAAAGGGCATTTGATAAATTGACACCATGATAGACCTGTCAACAAGGTCTATCAAGGCCCATGGAGTAAAAGATAAAGTGGTGGCCTGGATACAAGATTGACTGACTGACAGAAACAGAGTTGTGGTGATAAATTTTCAGACTGGAGAAACATTTATAGGGGGTTCCCCGGGTCAGTATTGGGACTACCGCTTCTCTTAATCCATATGAAAAAATGTTCCTGGACACACTGCATGAATTCTTCTCCTTCAGTGCCCCTTCTATTGTTTGAATCCAGTTGATGTTGAGATAGTTAAAATCTCCCACGATTATTGCCCTCTTGTTCTTACAGGCAGATATTTGCCAACAAATGTATTCTTCTATCTCCCTTTCAGTATTTGGGGGTCTGTAGTATACTCCCAGTAGCGTGACTTCCCCTTTTTATTTCTAAGCTCAACACATAAAGGCTCATTTGTTGACCCATTTAGTATATCACCCTTCTCACAACTAGAATTGCTTTTTTAACCATTAGTGCTACTCTCCCTCCTTTTATATCTCCCACTCTATTGTGTCAGAAGAGTCTATAACCAGGGATATTGAGCTGCCAATTTTGCCCCTCCTTCAGCCAGGTTTCCTTATAGCAATAACATGATGCTGCCACATGTCTATTTGTGCCCTTAACTCATCAACCTTGTTTGTAAAACTCATTGCATTGAAGTATAAACAGGTTAACCCTGTCAATTTCTCTTGCTGGACTCGTGTCCCCCCTCAGCGTTCTCTGCTCTAGAGAAAACAATCCAAGTCTATCCATTCTCTCCGAATAGCTCAAATTCTCCATCCTTGGCAACATCCTGGTGAATCTCCTCTGTATCCACTCTAGTGCAATCACATCCTTCCTATAGCGAGTTGATCAGAATTGCACAGTACTCCAGCTGTGGCCTAACCAACGTTCTGTACAGCTCCAACATTATCTTCTTGTTCTTACATGCTAGGCCATGACTGATGAAAGCAAGTGTCCCATATCTCTTCTTAACTATCCTATTCACCTGCTCTGCCACCTTCAGAGATCTGTGAATAATTACCCCAAGATCCATCTGTTCCCCTGAGCTTCCTAGTGTCCTGTCATTCATTAAATACTCCCTTGTCTTGTTATTTCTTCCAAAGTGTATCACATAGAAACATAGAAGATAGGAGCAGGAGGAGGCCATTCGGCCCTTCAGGCCTGCTCGGCCATTCATCACGATCATGGTTGAGCATCCAACTCAATAGCCTAATCCTGCTTTCTCCCCATAACCTTTGATCCCATTCACTCCCATATCCAGCCGCCTCTTGAATACATTCAATGTTTTGGCATCAACTACTTCCTGTGGTAATGAATTCCACAGGCTCACCACTCTTTGGGTGAAGAAATGTCTCCTCATCTCCATTCTAAATGGTCTACCCTGAATCCTCAGACTGTGATCCCTGGTTCTGGACTCCCCCACCATCAGGAATATCCTCCCTGCATCTACCCTGTCTAGACCTGTTAGAATTTTATAAGTCTCCGAACTCCAGCGAAAACAATCCTAACCTAGTCAATCTCTAGACATCAGTCCCGCCATTCCCGGAATCATCCTGGTAAATATTCGCTGCACTCCCTCGAGAGCAAAAACATCCTTCCTCAGAAAAGGAGACCAAAACTGCCCACAGTACTCTAGCTCTGGCCTCACCAAGACCCTGTCTTACTGCAACAACATATCCCTGCTCCTGTACTTGAAACCTCTTGCAATGAAGGCCAACATACCATTTGCTTTCTTTACCACCTGCTGCACCTGCATGCTTATCTTCAGTGACTGATGCACAAGGACACCCAGGTCCTGCTACACACTCCCCTCTCCCAATTTACAGCCATTGCACCTTAAGTGCTGTAAGCCATAGAGATCTGGGCCAGGCACAGGAAGGTTTTTTTGATTTGATTTATTATTGCCAGATGTATTAGTATACAGTGAAAAGTATTGTTTCTTGCGCACCATACAGACAAAGCATACTATTCATAGAGAAGGAAAGGAGAGAGTGCAGAATGTAGTGTTACAGTCATAGCTAGACTGTAGAGAAAGATCAACTTAATGCAAGGTAGGTACATTCAAAAGTCTGATGGGAGCAGGGAAGAAACTATTCTTGAGTCGGTTGGTACGCAATTTCTGACTTTTGTATCTTTTCCCCGACAGAAGAAGATGGAACAGAGAATGTCCGGGGTGCGTGGGGTCCTTAATTATGCTGGCTGCTTTGCCGAGGCAGCGGGAAGTGTAGACAGAGTCAATGGATGGGAGGCTGATTTGCGTGATGGATTGGGCTTTATTTTCAACCTTTCATGGTTTCTTGCGGTCTTGGGCAGAGCAGGAGCCATACCAAACTGTGATACAACCAGAAAGAATGTTTTCTATGGTGCATCTGTAAAAGTTGGTGAGAGTCGCAGCTGACATGCCAAATTTCCTTAGACTTCTGGGAATGCAGAGGCGTTGGTGGGCTTTCTTAACTATAGTGTCGGCATGGGGGGACCAGGACAGGTTGTTGGTGATCTGGACACCTAAAAACTTGAAGCTTTCGATCCTTTCTACTTCTAATCCCGGTGGGATTAGAAAGGACATCTGATTGTCCTCAGGCTGGCATTGACAAAATGCCTCTTCTCACTGTTTCGTTTCTATGGTTAAAGCAAAATACTGCAGATGCTGGAATCTGACACAAAATACAGGAAAATCTCAGCATCTGTGGAGAAAGAATAGAGCTAACATTTGGAGTCAGGATGTCAGGCCTGAAGAGATTTTTCAGCATCTTCTATTTCTGTTTGATTTCTATGGATATTTCTCTGCTAATATTAATTACCTTAATTCCATCACGCTTTCAGTTTACCCTCTATTTCTGGTGTTTGTGTCTTCAGCTCTCAATTCTCTGTTTCTATGGGAGCGACTCTCAATAGCAGCCCTTCACCCACAGATTGGAGAGGCTGAGTGAGAAAATGGACAATGAGCAATTCCTTTTGCAGAGAGCGGGACCGGGTTGGCGGGGGGCGGGGCCGGGCTGGCGGGGGGCGGGGCCGGGCCGGCGGGGGTTGGGGGCGGGGCCGGAGGGGGCGGGGCCGGGCTGGCGGGGACAGGGGGCAAGCAAGCGGGAGGCGGGGCCGGGCGGTGGGCTAGGGGGTGGGCCGGATTTTAGGCGGGGGCGGGGCCACACAGGGGGCGGGGTCAAGCTGTCGGCTCGAGCGCGTTGTTGTTGTTTCTGTTGCTCTCGGCCTCGACTCCTTCTGCGCTCGCAATGCCGCCTGTGGACAAACTGCTGCTGGAGGAGGCGCTTCAGGACAGCCCGCAGGTACCAAGCCCCGATCCCCACCGGCCCCAATCCGCTCCCTGGCCCCGATTCCCCTCCCCCGGGTCCGATCCCCCCCCCCCCGGTCTCGATCCCCCCCCCCCCCCCGATCTCGATCCCCCCCCCGGTCTCGATCCCCCCCCCCCGGTCTCGATCCCCCCCCCCCCCCCCCGGTCTCGATCCCCCCCCCCCCCGTCTCGATCCCCCCCCCCCCGGTCTCGATCCCCCCCCCCCCCGGTCTCGATCCCCCCCCCCAGGTCTCGATCCCCCCCCCCCCAGGTCTCGATCCCCCCCCCCCCCCCCGGTCTCGATCCCCCCCGGCTCGATCCCCCGTCCGTCCCCCCCCGGTCTCGATCCCCCCCCCCGTCTCGATCCCCCGTCCGTCCCCCCCCGGTCTCGATCCCCCCCCCCCCGGTCTCGATCCCCCCCCCCCCCCCGGTCTCGATTCCCCCCCCCCCCCCGGTCTCGATCCCCCCCCCCCCCGGTCTCGATCCCCCCCCCCCCCCCCCCGGTCTCGATCCCCCCCCCCCCCCCGGTCTCGATCCCCCCCCCACCGGTCTCGATTCCCCCCCCCCCCCCCGGTCTCGATCCCCCCCCCCCGGTCTCGATCCCCCCCCCCCCCGTCTCGATCCCCCCCCCCCCGTCTCGATCCCCCCCCCCCCCCCGTCTCGATCCCCCCCCCCCCCGGTCTCGATCCCCCCCCCCCCCCGCTCTCGATCCCCCCCCCCCCCGCTCTCGATCCCCCCCCCCCCGCTCTCGATCCCCCCCCCCGCTCTCGATCCCCCCCCCCCGCTCTCGATCCCCCCCCCCCCCCCCCGCTCTCGATCCCCCCCCCCCCCCCGCTCTCGATCCCCCCCCCCCCCCCGGTCTCGATCTCCCCCCCCGCTCCGATTACTGTCGGAACCTGACTCTAACTCCGGGTTTCAGCCGCAGGGAGTCCGTCAATGCGAATAACAACCCGGAGAGCAACCGCCTCAATCCCTTGCCCCCTCCCTTGTGGCTCCGGACGCCACCCACAGCCCCTGAGGAGCCCTCCACATCTGTTCCCAAGTCCCCACCCCACTCCCCCTGACAAGGGCAGCAGACACAGGGCTGGAGGAGAAATTCCTGGAGTGTGTACGGGATGGCTTTCAGGACCAATAATATAGAGGAAGCAACTGGAGAGTAGGCCATAGATAACAGCAAAATACTCTGGGTACTGGGACCTGAAAGAGAAACAGAAAATGCTGGAAAATCTCAGTGGGTCTGATAGCATCTGTGGGGAGAGAATAGAGCCAACGTTTCGAGTCTGGATGTCCCTTCCTCAGAGCAGGCCATCCTGGACTGCATATTGTGTAATGAGAAAGGAATAATTGGCAATCTAGTTATGTGACACCCCTTGGGGATGAGTGGCCATAATATGATAGAATTCTTCATCAAGTTGGAGAGTGATGTAGCTGATTGTCAGACTAGGGTCCTGAATCTAAATAAAGGAAACTACGATGGTATGAGGAATGAGTTGGCAATGATGGATTGGGAATCCTTACCTGAAGGGATGATGGTGGATCGGCAATGGCAAATATTCAAAGAGCGCAGGGTGAACTGCAACAATTGTTCATTTCTGTCAGGTCCAAAAATAAAATTAAAAAAGTGGCCAAACCATGGCTTACGAGGGAAATTAGAGGTAGTATTAGATCCAAGGAAGAGGCATACAGATTGGCCAAGAAAAACAACAGACTTGAGGATTGAGAGCAGTTTAGAATTCACCAAAGGAGGAGCATGGCACTGATTAAGAAACAGAAAATATAGTACAAGAGTAAGCTTGCGGGAAACATAATAACTGACTGCAAGCTTCTATATGTATGTGAGGGGAAAAAGATTGGTGAAGACAAATGTAGGTCCCTTACATTCAGAAACAGGGATATTTATATTGGGGAACAAAGAAGTGGCTGACCAACTGAATACTTTGGTTCTGTCTTCACAAAGGAGGATACAAAAAATATACCAGGATTGTTGGGGAGCACATGGTTTAGTGAGAGGGAGGAACTGAAGGAAATCAGTATGAGTAGAGAAATTGTGTTGGGAAAATTGATGGGAATTTAAGCTGATAAATCTCTAGGGCATGATAATCTACATCCCACAGTATTTAAGGAAGTGGCCCTAGAAACAGTGGATGCATTTGGTGGTCATCTTCCAAAATCCTATAGACTCTGGAGCAGTTCCTACAGATTGGAAGGTCGCTAATGTAACCCCAGTACTTAAAAAGGGAGGTAGAGAGAAAACGGAATTATGGATCAGTAAGCCTGACATCAGTAGTGGGGAAAACTCTAAAATCCGTTGTAAAAAAATTAAAAGCAGAGCAAGTTGGTCAACAGTGGCAGGAGTGGACAGAGTCAGCATGGCTTTATGGAAGGAAAATCATGCTTGACAAATTTACTGGAATGCTTCAAGAATGGGGGGGAGGGGGGGGTTCTCATAGAAACCTATAAAATTCTAACAGGATTAGACATTGCACCGCTCCCGTTCCTGAGTTCTACCCATATGGCCCAAATATGGATTTCATTTTTGATGAGACTTTGTAGAATTGGAATTGTTATTGTTATTGTTGTTGCACCCATTTTCGGGTGCGATGCGATGGTAAAGTGGGGCGTAAAGCACTTAGCATGATTGGTGCAACAATCGGCCGACACGCAATTCTCCCAGCCCACCACACTAAAAGATCGCCCCCGATATTTCACAAATAGGCCGGAGCAGTTAAGTGACGCAGATTTCCTTCCTGAAAGGACAATAATGAACCAGAAGGGTTTTTAACAACCATCATGATTATTAATAACCATACTAGCTTTGTATTCCATATTTAAATTCTTTTAGCATGATCCCACCAAGGTGTCCTCCCTTTGTATAGCTATGACATTCTCCCTAATCAGTAACGCAACACCCTCACCTCTTTTGGCACCCTCTCTATCTCACCTGAAGCATCTAATCCTGGAATGCTAAGCTGCCAGTCCTGCTCTTCTTCATCCAAGTCTCCGTAATTGCTACAACATCATAGTTCCATGTAGTAATCCAAGCTTCAAGTTCATTTAAAATATTTGAAATAAGTGATGGGCCGGTACAGAAACAGGGAAGTTGTTTCTTGTGATTTAAGTAGTTTGGCATGATGGCGTGTGGCTGAAAGATCTATGGCAGTTCTAAAGAAACTGTGTTTATAAAGGGAATATTAGTTTTCTTGTTATTTGTTCTTGGGATGTGAGCATCACTGGCAAGGCCAGCGTTTATTGCCTATTGCTGTTTGCTCTTGAGAAAGTGCTATTAATGCAGCCTTCTTGAGCCACTGCAGTCCATATGGTGTTGTACACCTGCAGTGCTGTTTCTCTGTTAACAGTTTGATCTAACTGAATGGCTTGCTACTCCATTTCAGAGTACATTGCTGTGAATCTATGGCTGGGATTCTCCCAAAAAGGTTCTAGGTGTCAACTTCGTGGGAAAACTGGAGTAAATCATGCTGCTTTTTTCGGTGGGAATTCAAACTAGAATCTCCCACGCTGTGTGCAATGCGGAGGCCACCAGCATGAATATCATTACAATTTAGGGGGCGGGGCCTATTCCAGCCCAGGAGGCTGACAGTTCAGGGCCTCTGTGCATGCTCAGTGGCACCAAACTGTCATCTTCCCGATCACTGACCAGATCCATCGCTGGCCAGCCCGGGACCCCCGTAGTACTGCCCTCCCCCAAAACCCCCCCATGGCCCAATCGCAGCTCCCCGTCCATTCACAGGCCAGCCCCAAACCCTCCCTCTGTCCCAGACAGCCTGACCTCCAGCCTCCTGCCCCCTTCCCCACCTCACCGCCTTACCCCTCCCCCAGCCCGCCCCAATCGCTGGCCTCCGTCCAGCTCTCAACGATCGCAATGGCAGAGTGGCAGCGGAACCCCCCCACCAATCACCCCCAGGCCCTGCTCCAGTAGGCCCACCCCCTTAGCACTGCCCCATGCCTGATGGGCAGTGCCAAGGGGCCCTGGGAATGGGTACTTTGCCCCTTGCCAGGGGGCACAGGATGACACTGCCAGGGTGCCCATGCCCAGGGGGCATCCCCCCGCCGCCCGACCCCCTGGGGGGCCCGGATTGCCCCTCACTTCACTGTAGCGGGGTTGTCCCGCTAGTTCCTCGAAAGTGGGGAGCCAGTTTGAACCCTGCTGGAGTGAAATACCCCTGGCGGGGTGGGAGATGCTTGTGGACCCGGAGAATTCAGTCCCGGGCCTGCTCATCACACTTAAATTACATTAAAATAACTTATCTGGTGTTCCCGCCAGTTTCCAGCACGAATCAGACAGCACCAGATATCCAGCGCTGGGAGATGCGTGCGCGACGGGAATAGAACCATAGAACCATAGAAAATTACAGCTCAGAAACAGGCCTTTTGGCCCTTCTTGTCTGTGCCGAACCATTTTTTGCCGAGTCCCACTGACCTGCACTTGGACCATATCCCTCCACAACCCTCTCATCCATGAACCCGTCCAAGTTTTTCTTAAATGTTAAAAGTGACTCTGCATTTACCACTTTATCCGGCAGCTCATTCCACACTCCCACCACTCTCTGCGTGAAGAAGCCCCCCCTAATATTCCCTTTAAACTTTTCTCCTTTCACCCTTAACCCATGCCCTCTGGTTTTTTTCTCCCCTAGCCTCAGTGGAAAAAGCCTGCTTGCATTCACTCTATCTATACCCATCAAAATCTTATACACCTCTATCAAATCTCCCCTCAATCTTCTACGCTCCAGGGAATAAAGTCCCAACCTATTCAATCTCTCTCTGTAACTCAGCTTCTCAAGTCCCAGCAACATCCTTGTGAACCTTCTCTGCACTCTTTCAAGCTTATTTACATTTTCTTGTAACAAGGTGACCAAAACTGTACACAATACTCCAAATTCGGCCTCACCAATGCCTTATATAACTTTACCATAACACTCCACCTTTTATACTTGATACTCCGATTTATAAAGGCCAATGTACCAAAGGCACTCTTTATGACTCTATCCACCTGTGACGTCACTTTTAGGGAATTCTGTACCTGTATTCCCAGATCCCTCTGTTCAACTGCACTCTTCAGAGTCCTACCATTTACCCTGTACGTTCTACTTTGGTTTGTCCTTCCAATGTGCAATATCTCACACTTGTCTGCGTTAAATTCCATTTGCCATTTTTCAGCCCATTTTTCTAGTTGGTCCAAATCCCTCTGCAAGCTTTGAAAACCTTCCTCACTGTCCACTACACCTCCAATCTTTGTATCATCAGCAAACTTGCTGATCCAATTGACCACATTATCATCCAGATCATTGATATAGATGACAAACAACAATGGGCCCAACACCGATCCCTGCGGCACACCACTAGTCACAGGCCTCCACTCAGTGAAGCAATCCTCCACAAACACTCTCTGGCCTCTTCCATTGAGCCTTTTGAAAGACAATTCCTTTGTCTTTTGTTCTGATCCTTTTTCCCCCCACGTCTCATTCCTTACATAGGGTTTTATCTCACTGTCATTTTTGCCCCAGTCCTGACCAGGTGCAACCCATCCAATTTGTACTGGTCCCACCTTTCCAGAATGGGTCCCAATGCCCCAGGAATCTGAAACCCTTCCCCTTGCGAATCCCGCGAATCGGCCGACACGCAATTCTCCTAGCCCACCACACTAAAAGATCGCCCCCAATATTTCACAAATAGGCCGGAGCAGTTAAGTGACACAGATTTCCTTCCTGAAAGGACAATAATGAACCAGAAGGGTTTTTAACAACCATCATGATTATTAATAACCATACTAGCTTTGTATTCCATATTTAAATTATTTTAGCTCCTGTGATTTGATTTGATTTATTATTGTCACATGTATTAGTATACAATGAAAAGTATTGTTTCTTGCACGTGATACAGACAATGCATACCCTTCATAGAGAAAGAAAGGAGAGAGTGCAGAATGTAATGTTATAGTCATAGCTAGGGTGTAGAGAAAGATCAACTTAGTGCGAGGTAGGTCCATTCAAAAGTCTGATGGCAACAGGGAAGAAGCTGTTCTTGAGTCAGTTGGTACTTGATCTCTGACTTTTGTATTTTTTTCCTAACGGAAAAAGGTGGAAGAGAGAATGTCCGGGGTGTGCAGGGTCCTTAATTATGCTGGCTGCTTTTCCGAGGCAGCGGGAAGTGTTGACAGAGTTAGTGGATGGGAGGCCGGTTTGCGTGATGAGCTACATTCACGACCTTTTGTAGTTTCTTGTGGCAGAGCAGGAGCCATACCACGTTGTGATACAACCAAAAGAATACTTTCTATGGTGCATCTGTAAAAGTTGGTGAGAGTCGTAGTGGACATGCCAAATTTCCTTCGTCTTCTGAGAAGGTAGAGGTATTGGTGGGCTTTCCTATCTATGGTGTCGGCATGGGGAGACCAGGACAGGTTGTTGGTGGACACCTAAAAACTTGAAGCTCTCGACCCTTTCTACTTCGTCCCCGTTGATGTAGAGAGGGATATGTGAGATTTGAACTTGTGTCTATGGTGTATTAATATAGGTCTCTGGTTGACTCGCCAGTAACCATGATAAACTGTCCAGTGTTAAAGCAGAGACCATGTCAGCATTTGGAAAGAGGTGATTAGAGAGGAGATTGAAGGAAATGTTTATGCTCATGTGTTGGATAAACATCAACATAGACTGCTTGTGCTGATGGGCCTGTTTCAATGTAATTCTCTATTGTTTGCCGTACATGTGAACTGAATCGTACAGCATCTCCTCATTTGTAGAACTATGTTTGCAGAATGTTAAGTGTAACTAGTTGCTATTTGCAGGGAATGGTTGGAATATTTTTGTTGCCAGTCAGACAAGCAAAACCTGCTACGACTGTGTATGTAAACTGTTTGACACTAAAATCGTTGAAGATGGCATAGTGACATGTTATTTTACTGTTGCCCAATGGAAAGATCCCATCACCTAAAAAGTTAGTTTCACATTTAAAGAAAGGCTGGCATTTATAAAGCACCTTTTCCAATTTGTTAACCTGAACGTATGATTTGAAGTTCTCTGAATAATTTTCACTGGAAGAAAATTGTATTCCATACCCATTAATATATTTGTGTTATAATTCCATAAGATTGAATGCGTATGAAGTTTGTCTCATTAACTGCCATTCATTTGAAAAGAAACAACCTGAGTTTTGATAACATCGGAAGCGACTGACTGCTGTTGTGGCATATTAGTCAGTCCCTGTGGACCAATTGAAGTCTTCAGCTAAGATACCAGGCGAGCTTTGGACTAGCACATAATTCAGTCAGCATTTTAAAATTGCCAGTCCTGCCTTTTTTAATGTTCCCATTATAAATCCATATGTCGATGCACATAACAGCAATTGTCTTTGTAAACTTGCCACTCTATCTGCAATTTCTCCTGGTGCTATGGAAGCACAGCAGCAGCAGCAGGAGAGTGTGATTAAGTGTACTGAAATGTGCATATTGTGTGAATTTAGAAGTTAGGAGTTTGTAGGGGGTAGTTCTTTCATCTAGCAAATGTACAATTCTAGTTCTAACAATATCTGAAAATATGATTTAAAATAATTAATTTTCTCAGCATTTTTTTTCTTATTGTAACTACTATACTCCCAAGATTTTCTAAACCCAGTTATTTCTGAGAAATTCCATCTTGTATCAAATGTATGCAGCTCCATTCTACCTAAATTGAAAGACTTAATGATTAGGGAGGTGTCAGATTCCATTCTGGTCTTTGCTGGGTTAATCTTGTTTTCAGTGCAGGGTGGGGCTTTGCAATTTATCCAAAGTGTCCGTGATGGAGAAAGGAAATATTTCTTTTTCTGAATTGCTGCTGAGTGAAGTGAATTGGGAGTGGCAGTATATTTTTACTGGGTATGGCAGCATCCGGATGAATCATTTGGTGCAGTTTTCAAGACTCAGAACTTGGCCCAGCGAGGGCAGGAAGAGTGAATCTGAGATCATAGAAATGATAGAAACCCTACAGTGCAGAAAGAGGCCATTTGGCCCATCGAGTCTGCACCAACCACAATCCCACCCAGGCCCTACCCCCATATCCCTACATATTAACCCGCTAATCACTCGAACCTACACATCTCAGTACACTAAGGGGCAATTTTAGCATGGCCAATCAACCTAACCCGCACATTTTTGGACTGTGGGAGGAAACCGGAGCACCTGGAGGAACCCCACGCAGTCACGAGGAGAATGTGCAAACTCCACACAGACATTGAACTAAGTCGGGAATCGAACCCAGGTCCCTGGAGCTGTGAAGCAACAGTGCTAACCACTGTGCTACCGTGCCGCCCCAATTGGAGATTGGAGGAGCCACGGCTGGTGGATAGTTAGAATTGTCTGAAACTGGTCTAGGAAGGGGGAAGGCGTATTTGCGAGTGATGAGAAGGCCTCATTGGCTGGGAGAGCTTCCTAAATGGTCCATTCTCTCTGGTAGGGAGAGCAACACAAGACTGCTCCCCAGTAGCTGTGTGTTTAAGGGAGGGGCTGAATCTGATGTAGGATCTGGGGAGTATCTTGATTGCCAATGCTGTATTCAAACAAGATTTGGAAGTGCTACCCATTCAGCAGCTTGCAGTGGCCCAGGGCTCAGTCATGGGCAGAATAGCCCACAACATCTAAAGGTCACAAGCCCAGTGAATGTGGTCACTCATAACCTGATAAGGACCCAAAGAGTGCTGGGAATCTGGAACTCACTGTCTGAATGGGTGGTAGAGGCAGAGACCCTCATAACATTTAAGAAATATTTAGATGTGCACTTGTGATTACAAGGCTATGGCCCAAGTTCTGGAAAATGGGATTAGAATAGTTAGGTGATTTGTCCTTGACTGGTGCAGATGTGATAGGCCAAAGGATCTTTTCTGTGCTGTATACCTCTATAACTCTATAAGCACTGACAGTCTAGGATAAGGCTAACCAGTGGATTTAGTGCCTATGAACATGTAATGCTTTCTGATGGGCTGGTTAATGATGCAGTTTGGATTATTGAATATATATATGAAGCATGACCCACGTAAAGAGAAAAAGATTGACAAAAATGAATGTAGGCCCCTTACAGTCAGAAGTGGGAGAATTCATAACGGGCAATAAAGAAATGGCTGAGGAATTAAATTTGTACTTTGCTTCAGTCTTCACAAAGGAAGACATGAATAATGTATCAGATGTTCAGAGAGAAGCATGGTTTAGTGAGGAGCTGAAGGAAATCAGCATTTTTAGAGAAATGGTTTTGGGGAAATTGATGGGATTGAAGATGGATATATCTCCAAGTCCTGATCATCTTCATCCCAGAGTAGTTAAGGAAATGGCCCTGGAGATAGCGGATCCATTGGTGGTTATTTTCCAAAATTCTTTGGACTCTGGAATAGTTCCTACAGATTGGACGGTAGCTAATGTAAGCCCGCTATTCAAAAAGGAAGATAGCGAAAAAACAGGGAACTATAGACCAGTGAGCCTAACGTCAGTACTGGGGAAGTTGCTAGAGTCTATTATTAAGGATTTCATAACTCGGCATTTGAAAGGTAGTGGTATAATCAGACAAAGTGAACATGGGTTTAAAAAGGGAAATCATGCTTGATAAATCTATTGGAATTTTTTGAGGATGTAACTAGTAGAGTTGACCATGGAGAACCAGTAAATGTGGTTTATTTAGACTTTCAAAAGGCTTTCGACAAGGTGTCATATAACAGATTGCTATGTAAAGTTAAAGCACATGGTATTGCGGGTAATGTCTTGAGATGGATAGAAAGCTGGTTAGCAGATAAGAAGCAAAGAGATGGCATAAATGAGTCTTTTTCTGATTGGCAGTCAGTGAGTAGTGGGGTTCTGCAAGGAGCTGTGCTGGGACCCCAACTGTTCACATAATATATCAATGATTTGGAAGAGGGAACTGAATGTATTATCTCCAAATTTGCAGATGATACAAAGTCGGATGGGAGGGTGGGCTGTGAGCAGGATACAGAGATGCTTCTGAGCTGTAATTATCTATGGTTCTATGGAAAGCATCACAGATAGGAGTTTTAGTGATGTGGTGACCCCAAGGTGCAGGCAGATAGATGGGTGACAGCTAGAAGGGGCAGGCAGTCAGTGAAGGAATTCCCTGTGGTCGTCCTCCTCTCTGACAAGTATGGTTCAGCGTGATTTGGACAGGCTCAGTGTGTGGGCATCTGCATGGCAGATGTAGTATAATGTGGATAAGTGTGAGGTTATCCACTTTGGTAACAATAATAGGAAGACAGATTATTACTTGAATGGGTGTAAATTGAGAGAGGTGGATACTCAACAAGACCTTGAAGTCCTCATGCATTAGTCGCTGAAAATAAGCGTACAGGTACAGCAGGCAGTAAAGAAGGCAAATGGTATGTTGGCCACCATAGCAAGAGGATTTGAGTATAGGGATAGGGATGTTTTGCTGCAATTGTATAGGGTGTTGGTGAGGCCACACCTGAGGTATTGTGTGCAGTTCTGGCGTCCTTATCCAAGGAAGGATGTCCTTGCTGTAGAGGGAGTACAGCGAAGGTTTAGCAGACTGATTCCTGGGATGATAGGTCTGTCATATGAGGAGAGACCAAGTCAGTTAGGATTATATTCATTGGAGTTTAGAAGAGTGAGAGGGAATCTCATTGAAGCTGATAAAATTCTAACAGGGTTAGACAGGGTAGATTCAGAAAGAATGTTCCCAATGGTGGGGGAGTCCAGAACTAGGGGTCAAAGTTTGAGGATAAGGTGTAAACCTTTTAGAACTGAGGTGAGGAGAAATTTCTTCACCCAGAGAGTGGTGAATGTGTGGAATTCATTACAACTGAATGTAGTTGAGGCCAAAATGATGTTTGACTTCAAGAAGAAATTAGATAAAGCTCTTAGGGCTAAAGGGATCAAGGGATATGGGGGGAAGGTGGGATCAGGATATTGAATTCAATGATCAGCCATGATCAAAATGAATGGTGGAGCAGGCTGGAAGGGCCGAATGGCCTACTCCTGCTTCTAGTTTCTATGTTTGTATGTAAACCTACTTTTAGCATTGTCTTAGCCATTAATAACATACCAGAAACTGTATATTAATCGAGGCTCTCTAAATTAATGAATGAGAGACCAAATTACGTGAGTTGTGAGATGAATGGATTTTAAAAATTGTTTATGGTCTAAGCTGTGTGCATTCTCCTGCTCTAGCCATGTTTCTGTGACTTCCCTGAAAGTGGGAGCTCTTCTCCTGTCACAGTGTCCAAGTGTGACATGTGTCAGGTGAGTGAGAATGGAACATGCCCAATGAAGGAATGTGTGAGGAGAAGAATAACAAGATGTATGTGAGAAGAGAGGGAGAATATTTTTATTCTTTCATTGGATGTGGGCGTCACTGGCAAGGCCAGCACTTGTTGCCCATCCCTAGTTGCCCTTGAACTGAGTGGCTTCTTAGGCCATTTCAGAGGGCTTTAAGAGGACTTTTAAGAGACTACCACATTGCTGTGGATCTGAGTTGCATGTAGGCCAGACCAGGTAAGGACGGCAGATTTTCTTCCCTAAAAGACATTAGTGAACCAGATGGGTTTTTACAACAATCAATGTTAGTTTCATGGTCACCATTGCTGAAACTAGCTTTAATTTCAAGAATTGTTAATTGAATTTTGAAATTCCACCAGCTGCATTGATGGGATTTGAACCCATCTCCTCAGAAAATTAGCCCAGGCCTTTGGATTGCTCATCCAGTGACATTATCAATATGCTATTTGTTGTGTGGGAAGTGAAATGGGATGTGTGAAATGAGAGAGCACGGGGGCATGGGAAGAGAAGTGGATTGGGACATGAGAGAGACATAATGTGACTTATTAAAGGAGAGGTGTGTAGGACCAGTGAGAGTTGGAGCTGAATGGAATCTTTGTGGAGAGGGAAATTGGGACCAGAGGGATAACAGCAATATGACAAATGTGTTTGGCATTGTAGTAATCTAGGATGTATCGCACGACTTTGGGTGAAAGTCGAGTGACTTTTAATGTGACTTTTAAGCTGCCCATGAGCAAAACGTATGACACAGAAAAGCTTGCAGTACACTAAGTACAAATAAATTTGAGAGATAATTGGGACCACACCTGGAGTATTGTGCACAATTTTGGTCTCCTTATTTAATGAAGAATATACTTACCTTGGAAGCAGTGCAGTGAAGATTCACAAGATTGATTTTGATTTGATTTGGTTTATTATTGTCACATGTATTGGGATACAATGAAAAGGATTATTTCTTGCGGGATACAGACAAAGCATACGTAAATACAGAAGGAAAGGAGAGGGTGCAGAATGTAGTGTTACTGTCACAGCTAGAGCAAAGAGAAAGATCAACTTAATACGAGGTAGGTCTGTTCAAAAGTCTGATGGCAGCAGGGAAGAAACGGTTTTGAGTTGATTGGTGCGTGAACTCAGACTTTTGTATCTTTTTCCCGATGGAAGAAGGTGGAAGAGAGTATAAAAGTTTATTAGTCATAAGTAAGGCTTACATTAACACTGCAATGAAGTTATTGTGAAATTCCCCTAGTTGCCACACTACAGTGCCTGTTCGGGTCAATGCACCTAACCAGCATGTCTTTCAGACTGTAGGAGGAAACTGGAGCACCCGGAGGAAATCCACGCAGACACAAGGGAGGGAGTGTGCAAACTCCACACAGACAGTGACCCGAGCCAGGAATCAAACCCAGGTCTCTGGCGCTGTGAGGCAGCAGTGCTCATCACTGAGCCACTGTGCCGCCCCGGGGTGCGTGGGGTCCTTGATTATGCTGGCTGCTTTTCCGAGGCAGTGGAAAGTGTAGATGGGAAATGTAGCTTTAGATTGCTTCCTGAGATTGGATGGTTGTCCTTTGATGCAACATTTAATGGATGGGGCCAATACACTGGAGTTTAGAAGACTGAGAGTTGATCTCCTATAAGATTTTTGGATGCCTTGACAGGTGAGAGATTGAGGATTTTTAAAAAGTAATTCCTGGGATATGGGCTTCACTGGCAAGGCCAGCATTTGTTGCCCGTGCCTAATTGCTCTTGAGAAGGTGGTGGTAAGTTGTTCTTCTACTGCAGTGCATGTGGTGTAGGTACACCCATAGTGCTGTTGGGAAAGGAGTTCCTGAATTTTGATCCAGTGGCAGTATGGTGTGTGGCTTGGAATTAAGGTAGTGGTGTTCCCGTGCATCTGCTGCCCTTGACTGGTATAGATTGTGGGTTTCAACGGTGCTTTAAAGGAATCCTGACAGGTTGTTGCGGTGCTTTGTGTAGATGATACACACTGATGCTGTATGCCAGTGGTGGAAGTCAATGATAAAGTGGTGACTCGGGTGTCAATCTTCTGTGCTACTTTGTCTTTGGTGGTGTTAAGCTTTTTGAATGTTGGAATTTCTCTCAATCAGCTAAGTAGTGAGTTTCCAATACACTCCTAACTTGTGCTTTATAGATGATGGACAGGGTTCGGAGCATCTTGAGGTAAGATACTCAGTGCAAGATTCCAAGCCTGCTCTTGTAGCCACGGTATTTATATAGAATCATAGAACCAGTACAGTGCAGAAGGAGGTCATTTGCCCCATCGAGCCTGCACCGATAACAATCCCACCCAGGCCCTATCTCCATAACCCCACATGTATTTATATGGCTGGTTCAGTTCAGTTTCTGTTCAATGATGATCCCTAGGGTGTTGATGGTGGGATTCAGCAGTTATAATGCCATTGAATGTCAAGGAGAGATAGTTTGATTCTGTCTTGTTGGAGGTGGTCATTGCCGAGCACTTGTGTGGCGCAAATGTTATTTATCACTTATTCGCTCAGGTATTGTTTCATGTGGACACACTGCTGCAATATCTGAGGAATTGTGAATGGAACTAAACATTGTGTAATCATATGTGAATGCCGCTACTTCTGACATTATGATGGAAGGAAGGTTGTTGATGAAGCAGCTAAAGATGGCTGGGTCTAGAACACTATTTTTACTGCTGTTGTGGTTACTGTGGAACACACTGGTGTCCAGTATGAGCTGTAGTTTTTCTATGTTTCTAAGACCAGAGAGCTGAAGTCCAGAGGCAATAGCTGGGTAAGCAGGTATATAATTGGTTGATGAATTTAAACTAGCACCTGGGAAATATAAGTACAGTAATAAGTCTAAAGCTTAGCTCCGAAAGCTTGTGTGGCTTTTGCTACCAAATAAACCTGTTGGACTTTAACCTGGTGTTGTTAAACTTCTTACTGTGTCCAGTATGACCCACATCATTTGTGTTGCCATATTTTATTTAACTAATTAGGTTTTATTTAACAAATCAAATTTAGAAATGTCACTCAAAGACTATTTGTAGTTATATCAAGTAGTTTAATTAGCTAAGCTTTAGACTTATTACTGTACTTATATTTCCCAGGTGCTAGTTTAAATTCATCAACCAATTATATACCTGCTTACCCAGCTATTGCCTCTGGACTTCAGCTCTCTGGTCTTAGAAACATAGAAACATAGAAAAACTACAGCACAAACAGGCCCTTCGGCCCACAAGTTGTGCCGAACACATCCCTACCTTCTAGACCTACCTATAACCCTCCATCCTATTAAACTCCATGTACTCATCCAGGAGTCTCTTAAAAGACCCTATTGAGTTCGCCTCCACCACCACTGACGGCAGCCGATTCCACTCGCCCACCACCCTCTGTGTGAAAAACTTACTCCTAATATCTCCCCTGTACCTACCCCCCAGCACCCTAAACCTGTGTCCTCTCGTAGCAGACATTTCCACCCTGGGAAAAAGCCTCTGAGAGTCCACCCGATCTATGCCTCTCAACATCTTATACACCTCTATTAGGTCTCCTCTCATCCTTCGTCTCTCCAAGGAGAAAAGACCGAGCTCTCTCAGCCTATCCTCATAAGGCATGCCACTCAATCCAGGCAACATCCTTGTAAATCTCCTCTGCACCCTTTCAATCTTTTCCACATCCTTCCTATAATGAGGCGACCAGAACTGAGCACAGTACTCCAAGTGGGGTCTGACGAGAGTCTTATATGGCTGCATCATTATCCCCAGACTCCTAAACTCAATCCCTCGATTGATAAAGGCCAACAGACCATACGCCTTCTTAACCACCTCCTCCACCTGCGGAGCCGATTTTAGAGTCCTATGGACCTGGACCCCAAGGTCCTTCTGATCCTCTACAGTACTAAGAGTCTTTCCCTTTATATTGTACTCCTTCATCCCATTTGACCTACCAAAATGGACCATGATGCATTTATCTGGGTTGAAGTCCATCTGCCACTTGTCCGCCCAGTCTTGCATCCTATCAATGTCAAAAAACAAAGAACAGTACAGCACAGGAAACAGGCCCTTCGGCCCTCCAAGCCTGTGCCGCTCCTTGGTCCAGCTAGACCAATCGTTTGTATCCCTCCATTCCCAGGCTGCTCATGTGACTATCCAGGTAAGTCTTAAACAATGTCAGCGTGCCTGCCTCCACCACCCTACTTGGCAGCGCATTCCAGGCCCCCACCACCCTCTGTGTAATAAACGTCCCTCTGATATCTGAGTTATACTTCGCCCCTCTCAGCTTGAGCCCGTGACCCCTCGTGATCGTCACCTCTGACCTGGGAAAAAGCTTCCCACTGTTCACCCTATCTATACCCTTCATAATCTTGTACACCTCTATTAGGTCTCCCCTCATTCTCCGTCTTTCCAAGGAGAACAACCCCAGTCTACCCAATCTCTCCTCATAGCTAAGACCCTCCATACCAGGCAACATCCTGGTAAACCTTCTCTGCACTCTCTCTAACGCCTCCACGTCCTTCTGGTAGTGCGGCGACCAGAACTGGACGCAGTACTCCAAATGTGGCCTAACCAGCGTTCTATACAGCTGCATCATCAGACTCCAGCTTTTATACTCTATACCCCGTCCTATAAAGGCAAGCATACCATATGCCTTCTTCACCACCTTCTCCACCTGTGTCGCCACCTTCAAGGATTTGTGGACTTGCACACCTAGGTCCCTCTGTGTTTCTATACTCCTGATGACTCTGCCATTTATTGTATAACTCCTCCCTACATTATTTCTTCCAAAATGCATCACTTCGCATTTATCCGGATTAAACTCCATCTGCCACCTCTCCGCCCAATTTTCCAGCCTATTTATATCCTGCTGTATTGCCCGACAATGCTCTTCGCTATCCGCAAGTCCAGCCATCTTCGTGTCATCCGCAAACTTGCTGATTACACCAGTTACACCTTCTTCCAAATCATTTATATATATCACAAATAGCAGAGGTCCCAGTACAGAGCCCTGCGGAACACCACTGGTCACAGACCTCCAGCCGGAAAAAGACCCTTCGACCACTACCCTCTGTCTCCTATGGCCAAGCCAGTTCTCCACCCATGTAGCCACTTCTCCTTGTATCCCATGAGCCTTAACCTTCTTAACCAACTTGCCATGTGGGACTTTGTCAAATGCCTTACTGAAATCCATATAGACGACATCCACGGCCCTTCCTTCATCAACCGTTTTTGTCACTTCCTCAAAAAACTCCACCAAATTTGTAAGGCACGACCTCCCTCTTACAAAACCATGCTGTCTGTCACTAATGAGATTGTTCCGTTCTAAATGCACATACATCCTGTCTCTAAGAATCCTCTCCAACAACTTCCCTACCACGGACGTCAAGCTCACCGGCCTATAATTTCCTGGGTTATCCCTGCTACCCTTCTTAAACAACGGGACCACATTCGCTATCCTCCAATCCTCAGGGACCTCACCCGTGTCCAAAGAAGCGACAAAGATTTCCGTCAGAGGCCCAGCAATTTCATCTCTCGTCTCCCTGAGCAGTCGAGGATAGATGCCATCAGGCCCTGGGGCTTTGTCAGTTTTAATGTTCCCTAAAAAACCTAACACTTCCTCTCTTGTAATGGAGATTTTCTCTAACGGGTCAACACCTCCCTCCGAGACACTCCCGGTTAACACGCCCCTCTCCTTCGTGAATACCGATGCAAAGTATTCATTTAGGATCTCCCCTATTCCCTTGGGTTCTAAGCATAATTCCCCTCCTTTGTCCCTGAGAGGTCCGATTTTCTCCCTGACAACTCTTTTGTTCCTAACGTATGAATGTCCCTCTGTAACTTCTGACATCCCTCCAGACTATCCACAACCCCACCAACCTTCATGTCGTCGGCAAACTTACCAACCCATCCCTCCGCTTCCTCATCCAGGTCATTTATGAAAATGACAAACAGCAAGGGTCCCAGAACAGATCCCTGGGGCACACCACTGGTGACCGACCTCCATTTAGAAAAAGACCCATCTATACCCACTCTCTGCCTCCTTTGGGCAAGTCAGTTCTGGATCCACCGGGCAGCAGCCCCTTGGATCCCATGCCCTCTCACTTTTTCTAGAAGCTTTGCATGGGGGACCTTACCGAAGGCTTTGCTAAAATCTATATAAACCACATCTACCGCCTTCCCTTCGTCAATGTGTTTAGTCACATTTTCAAAGAACTCCACCAGGCTCGTAAGGCACGATCTGCCCTTGACAAAGCCATGCTAAGTATTCTTGAGCATACTAAACCTCTCTAAATGTTCATATATCCTGTCCCTCAGGATCTTCTCCATCAGTTTACCAACCACTGAGGTTAGACTCACCAGTCGGTAATTACCTGGGCTATCCCTATTTCCCTTCTTGAAAATAGGAACCACATCCCCAATCCTCCGGCATCTCTCCCGTCTCCATCGACAACGCAAAGATCATCGCCAGAGGCTCTGCAATCTCTTCCTTCGCCTCCCACAGTAACCTGGGGTACATCCCATCCGGACCCGGCGACTTATCTATCTTGATGCCATTCAAAGATTCCAGCACAACCTCTTTCTTAAAGTCCACATACTCAATCCTTTCAGTCCACCGCACGCCCGCAGTACATCCACCCAGGTCCTTCTCCTCTGTGAAAACCGAGGCAAAATACTCATTAAGCACCTCTGCCTTGCTTTGCTG
Source organism: Mustelus asterias (assembly GCF_964213995.1). Lineage (NCBI taxonomy): Eukaryota > Metazoa > Chordata > Chondrichthyes > Carcharhiniformes > Triakidae > Mustelus > Mustelus asterias. The sequence continues at coordinate 25,444,865 of NC_135819.1, forward strand.
TGATGTGGAGATGCCGGCGTTGGACTGGGGTAAACACAGTAAGAAGTTTAACAACACCAGGTTAAAGTCCAACAGGTTTATTTGGTAGCAAAAGCCACACAAGCTTTCGGAGCTCTAAGCCCCAGAAGGGCTTTAACCTGGTGTTGTTAAACTTCTTACTTGCTTTGCTGTGCCCTCCCTCTTGGACAACTCTTTGTTCTGCAAAAGACCCGAACAGTATGCCATCTCCCTCTGTTGAATTCTCTCACTTGCTTAACTTGCCAAGTTAAACAAGTAGTCTGTCGAACTGTCCTTCATGCTACTTTATCACAATAGCCAATGCAATTCCTACCTGATTTAAGGGAAATGTTTTCTACCCAAGTCATTTGGAGAACTTTTATTTGTACTGTGACAGGATGGCCTCTGGAGTACAGGACCTTGTTCTGTGATCGGACAGTTTCTGTAGCTCAGACCTTTGCACAGTGACAGGGTAATGCCTGCAGTTCAGGAACTGGTACCGTTCGGGCATTGTCTAGTGGGGCAGTGAGATATAATTACCATTGGCTGGGTATTAATATGATGGATGTAATACAGAAGTGATTCTCCTTGCAAAGTGAACACATTTGGGGAAAGGTTTGTTAATTCTCCTTGCAAAGTGAACACATTTGGGGAAAGGTTTGTTAATTCTCCTTGCAAAGTGAACACATTTGGGGAAAGGTTTGTTAATTCTCCTTGCAAAGAGCACACAACTTGGGGAAAGGTTTGTTAATTTCAGATATTACAAAAGCTTTTAAATCTGTCTTTTGAGCATTTGTAAGAGGTTAAAGTGTGTTGTCTTTCTTACTTTAGACACGTTCCCTGCTGAGTGTGTTTGAGGAAGATGCAGGCACACTAACAGAGTATACAAACCAGCTGTTGCAGGCCATGCAGAGGGTATATGGTGCTCAGGTCGGTGCTGTTTTCTCTTGTTGATTTACATCTATTTATGAGTAAGAATCTTGAGTCCATAATCTAGAGTTCTTTATGTCTCATCTTTCATGACTCAGCTACTTTGCATTCTAATTATGAGGAGGTGCAATTGCAATGCACCTTTCTCTCCAAAAATAGATTAATTTGTTGTAAAGCATACAGCAAATATGTGAGTTAAACTTCATCCAGCCACTCCCTTTGGCAGCCAATCATTTACTGCCAACCTGAACTAAATAAAGAACAAAGAATGAGGTTAGGCATTTATAGGCATATACATACTCCCTATATTAATGGAAGTTTAAGAAAAGTACCTGTTCACCTGACTTAGAGCACATTCCAATAATTCATTATTAAACTGAGGACATATTGGAATTGAATATAAATTTAAAAAGAAGAAATTTGCAGGGCAATGTGGTCAGAGCCTTCCCCCAAATGTTTCTCGCCTTCAATCATGATTTTATCTTCTGACCTTTTAGTTTTGTTTAAATGTTTAACACTGGTAATTGCTAGTTTCCTCTCATGGTAGCAGGTTTTAGTTCAAATTAGTTTGAATCAATGCCGTTGCTTAATTAATGGTGCTGCTCAAATGATCTTGGTGTTTCCTTTCTTATAAGACATATCCAGAGACTTCATTTTCCATTCACCTTCTAAAATCCTAATATGTGAAACTTGCACTTATTCATCACCTTTAATCTCGCATACATCCATTTTAATCTTTATTTGTGCAACTCCAAGTATGCACATTTAACATGTCCTGTCACCTATGGCCATCTGGGTCCCTTTCTTGCCATATTTGAATGAGTTGCTCTTCCACAGTAAGTGCATCACTGTGGAGTTGTATTCTTCCCCTATTACCAGAAGTTGTGTGCTCTTTCAAACAGCTGTATATTTTTCCAACTTAATATCCCTTTTTTGCCTTTCTTTTTTGCCTTTTTTTAAGAAGCATTATATTTCCATTATAATTACCAAAGTTCCAATTAGTCATAAGATCCTTGCCTTTGTACATTTGCCAAGTGTCCCAATAACAGCATTTTGACGCCTTTTTGTTTCAATTCACTCGGTCACCTCAACCTTGGCATACATTTATGTGGCACCCAGTGTACAAAATATCACACATATTTCAGTTATTGGTTCCCGTTTGTACTGATTGTGCAGTTTCCAACACTGTTGATTGTGCAGAATTCAGTCGTGTGGTTCTTTACGAATAGAGCTCTTTGAAGTTTCTCAGTGTTTTGCAACTCATTAAGGAGCTGTGGACTGGAGCCATTGTGCAGTTAGGTCGGGAGTGATCAGGCAATGATAAAGGAACAACATAATTTCCAAAGCTAGTAAGGAGGATAACTTGGACGAGTATTTGCAAGTTGTGCTATTCCAAATGGCTATTAGTCATCTTTCTAGGTGGTTGAGTTCCCATGCTTATAAAGTGCTGTCAAAGAAACCGTGGCAAATTGCTGCAGTACATCTTGTAGACAGAATCATAGAATCATAGAAACCCTGCAGTACAGAAAGAGGCCATTCGGCCCATCGAGTCTGCACCGACCACAATCCCACCCAGGCTCTACTCCCATATCCCTACACATTTTACCCACTAATCCCTTTAACCTATGCATCTCAGGACACTAAGGGGCAATTTTTTAGCATGGCCAATCAACCTAACCCGCACATCTTTGGACTGTGGGAGGAAACCGGAGCACCCGGAGGAAACCCACGCAGACACGAGGAGAATGTGCAAACTCCACACAGACAGTGACCCAAGCCGGGAATCGAACCCAGGTCCCTGGAGCTGTGAAGCAGCAGTGCTAACCACTGTGCTACCGTGCCGCACATCACAGCTACAGTATACTAGCGGTGGAATGAAAGTTTGTAGTGGGTGGGTTGCCAATCAAGTGGGCTGGATGGCATTGAGTTTCTTGATCCTTGTTGGAGTTGTACTCATCTAAGCAAGTGAAGAATATTCCTTTGGATTTCTATGTTATATTCCAGAAATGATGTGGAGATGCCGCCGTTGGATTGGGGTAAGCACAGTAAGAAGTCTCACAACACCAGGTTAAAATCCAACAGGTTTATTTGATAGCACAAGCCACAAGCTTTCGGAGCACTGCCCCTTCATCAGGTGAGTGGGTACTCCGAAAGCTTGTGGCTTGTGCTACCAAATAAACCTGTTGGACTTCAACCTGGTGTTGTGGGACTTCTTACAATATTCCAGAAAGCCAGATGAAGGATAGAACTGGAGACAATCTTTACAGACTTCCATAAGTGTTTATTTACAAAAATACATGTCATGAGCTGACGTTACCCATTCCAACAACCGCATATTTATAGAGCGCAAGTGAATCTCCAGTTAATGCCCACTACCTGGATACATTATATTAATTATTAATATACAATTAGCATCCTCATTTGTGCCTTGTAGATAGTGAACAGGCTCTTGGGGAGTCAGGAGGTGAGTTACTTGCTGCAGAGCCTCTCACCTGCTGTTGTCGCCAATACTTATATAGAATAGAATCCCTACAGTACAGAAGGAGGCCATTCGGCCCATCGAATCTGCACCAACAATCCCACTCTATCCCCATAACCCACATATTTACGCTGCTAATCCCCCCAAAACTAGGGTCAATTTAGCATGCTCGATCAACCTAACACGCACATCTTTGGATTGTGGGAGGAAACCAGAGCACCCAGAGAAAACCCACGCAGACACGGGAGAATGTGCAAACTCCACACAAACAGTGACCCAAGCCGGGAATCGAACCCGGGTCCCTGGTGCTGTGAGACAGCAGTGCTAACCACTGTGCCACCATGTAGCTAGTCAAATTAAGTTTCAAATTAATGGTAATCCCACCATGTTGATGGATTCAGCTATGGTAATGGTGCTGAGTGTCAAGCAGAGATGGTTAGATTCTCTCATTGGAGATGGACATTGCCTGGCACTTGTGTGGCGTGAAAGTTACTTACCAACTATCAGCCAAACCTGAATGTCTTGCAGCATGTGGACTCAAACTGGTTCATTATCTAAGGTGCTGTGAGTGGTACTGAATATTATGTGATTAGCAAACATCCCCACTTCTGATCTAACGATAGAGGCAACATTATTGTAGCAACTGAAAGTGGTTGGACCCCGGACATTACCCTGCGGAATTCCTGCAGGGGATGTCCTGGGGCTGAGATGATTGGCCACCAACAACAGCAACCAATCTTCCATTTGCTAGGAATGACTCCAACCAGTGGAGAGTTTTCCCCTGAGCCCCGTTGACTTCAATTTTTCTAACACACAATGAAGTGCTGCCTTCTTAAGGACAATCTATCGTAGAGGTACACAGCACAGAAAAAGGCCCTTTGGCCTTTGTGTCAGTGCCAGTCAAAGACAAGCCACTTGAACTATTCTAATCCCATTTTCCAGCACTTGGCCCATAGCTTTGTATGCCTTGGCATCGAAAGTACACATCTAAATACTTCCTAAATGTTATGAGGGTCAATGCCTCCACCACTCTTTCAGGTAGTGAGTTCCAAACTCCCACCACCCTTTTGGTGAAAAATGTTTTCCTCACATCCCCTCTAAACCTCCTGTCCTTTACCTTAAATCAGTGCCCCTAGTCACTGATCTGTCCACCAAGGAGAAAAGTTTCTTCTTGTCTGCTTTATTTATGCCCCTCATAAATTGTCATAATTTTATATATCTCAATCATGTGCCCCCCTCTGCTTCAAGGAAAACAACCTCTGTCTATTCAATCTTTCTTCATAGCTGAAGTTCTCATTCCCAGGCAACATTCTGGGAAGTCTTCTCTGCGCCCTTTCCACTGCTATCACATTCCTCCCTTAATGTGGATTCTAGAACTGCACACAGTACTCTAGCTGTCGCCTAACCAAAATTTTATATAGTTCCAGCATAACCTCTCTGCTCTTAACCTCTATGCCTTGGCTAATAAAGGCAAGTATATTATATGCCTTCTTGATGTGGAGATGCTGGCGTTGGACTGGGATGGGCAGAGTAAGAAGTCTCACAACATCAGGCTAAAGTCCCACAGGTTTATTTGGAATCGCGAGCTTTTGGACCGCTGCTCCTTCATCAGGTCAGATGGAGGAGCAGAGCTACGAAAGCTCGTGATTCCAAATAAACCTGTGGGACTTTAGCCTGATGTTGTGAGATGTCTTAATGTGCCTTCTTAACCACTTTAACCACTTGTCTTGCTACCTAAAGTGACCGGTGTACCTGCACACCAAGGCCCCTCTGATCCTCAGTGCTTCCCAGGTTCCTGCCATTAATCATGTATCCCTTGTCTTGCTTGTCCTACTAATTGCATCACCTTATACTTGTCCGAATTGAATTCCATTTGCCATTGATCAGCCCATCTATATCCTCCTGTAATCTAAGGCTATTCTCTTTACTATTTATTACCTTGCCAATTTTTGTATCATCTGCAAACTTACTCTCAGCCCTCCCACTTGCAAGTCTAAATCATTTATATCAGCCACTAACAGCAAGGGCCCTAACACTAACACCTGAGGGACCTCACTGGACACAGCCTTCCAGTCAGAAAAACACCCCTTGGCCATCACCTTTCTGCCACTCAGCCAATTAGAACCATAGAACCATAGAAAATTACAGCTCAGAAACAGGCCTTTTGGCCCTTCTTGTCTGTGCCGAACCATTTTTTTGCCTAGTCCCACTGACCTGCACTTGGACCATATCCCTCCACACCCCTCTCATCCATGAACCCGTTCAAGTTTTTCTTAAATGTTAAAAGTGCAGCTCATTCCACACTCCCACCACTCTCTGCGTGAAGAAGCCCCCCCCTAATATTCCCTTTAAACTTTTCTCCTTTCACCCTTAACCCATGCCCTCTGGTTTTTTTCTCCCCGAGCCTCAGCGGAAAAAGCCTGCTTGCATTCACTCTATCTATACCCATCAAAATCTTATACACCTCTATCAAATCTCCCCTCAATCTTCTACGCTCCAGGGAATAAAGTCCCAACCTATTCAATCTCTCTCTTTAACTCAGCTTCTCAAGTCCCAGCAACATCCTTGTGAACCTTCTCTGCACTCTTTCAACCTTATTTACATCCTTCCTGTAACTAGGTGACCAAAACTGTACACAATACTCCAAATTCGGCCTCACCAATGCCTTATATAACCTTACCATAACACTCCAACTTTTATACTCGATACTCCGATTTATAAAGGCCAATGTACCAAAGGCACTCTTTACGACCCTATCCACCTGTGACGTCACTTTTAGGGAATTCTGTACCTGTATTCCCAGATCCCTCTGTTCAACTGCACTCTTCAGAGTCCTACCATTTACCCTGTACGTTCTACTTTGGTTTGTCCTTCCAGTGTGCAATATCTCACACTTGTCTGCATTAAATTCCATTTGCCATTTTTCAGCCCATTTTTCTAGTTGGTCCAAATTCCTCTGCAAGCTTTGAAAACCTTCCTCACTGTCCACTACACCTCCAATCTTTGTATCATCAGCAAACTTGCTGATCCAATTGACCACATTATCATCCAGATCATTGATATAGATGACAAACAACAATGGACCCAACACCGATCCCTGCGGCACACCACTAGTCACAGGCCTCCACTCAGAGAAGCAGTCCTCCACAACCACTCTCTGGCTTCTTCCATTGAGCCAGTGTCTAATCCAATTTACTACCTCCCCATGTATACCTAGCGACTGAACCTTCCTAACTAACCTCCCATGAGGGACCTTGTCAAAGGCCTTGCTGAAATCCAGGTAGACAACATCCACCGCCTTCCCTTCATCCACTTTCCTGGTAACCTCCTCGAAAAACTCTAATAGATTGGTCAAACATGACCTACCACGCACAAAGCCATGTTGACTCTCCCTAATAAGTCCCTGTCTATCCAAATATTTGTAGATCCTATCCCTTATCACACCTTCCAATAACTTGCCCACCACCGACGTCAAACTTACTGGCCTATAATTTCCCGATTTCTTTTGGAACCTTTTTTAAACAACGGAACAACATGAGCCACCCTCCAATCGTCCGGCACCTCCCCCGTGAATACTGACATTTTAAATATGTCTGCCAGGGCCCCTGCAAGTTCAACACTAGCTTCCCTCAAGGTCCGTGGGAATACCCTGTCCGGCCCTGGGAATTTATCCACTCTGATTTGCCTCAAGACAGCGAGTACCTCCTCCCATTTAATCTGTAAAGGTTCCATGACCTCCCTACCTGTTTGCCCTATTTCCGTAGACTCCATGCCCGTTTCCTCAGTAAATACGGATGCAAAAAAACCATTTAGTATCTCCCCCATCTCTTTTGGTTCCATACACAGTCTACCACTCTGGTCTTCAAGAGGACCAATTTTATCCCTCACTATCCTTTTGCTCCTAACATACCTATAGAAGCTCTTTGGATTTTCCTTCACTCTGTCTGCCAAAGCAACCTCATGTCTTCTTTTAGCCCTCTTGATTTCCCTCTAAGTAGCTTCTTGCACTTTTTATACTCCTCGAGCATCTGATCTGTTCCTTGCTGCCTGTACATTTCATACAACTCTCTCTTCCTCTTAACCAGTGTTACAATCTCCCTCGAGAACCAAGGTTCCTTATTCCGATTTACTTTGCCTTTAATCCTGACAGGAACATACAAACTTTGCACTCTCAAAATTTCTCCTTTGAAGGCCTCCCACTTTCCATTTACATCCTTACCAGAGAACAGCCTGTGCCAATCCACACTTCCCAGATCCCTTCTCATTTCATCAAATTTGGCCTTTTTCCAGTTCAGAACTTCAACCTGAGGACCAGATCTATCCTTATCCACGATCAGGTTGAAACTAATGGCATTATGATCACTGGATCCAAAGTGTTCCCTCACACTCACATCCATCACCTCCCTAACTCATTGCCCAATAGGAGATCCAATATCGCATCCTTTCTAGTTGGCACCTCTATATACTGATGTAGAAAATTCTCCTGAACACATTTTACAAACTCTACCCCGTCTAAACCTTTAACAGTATGCGAGTCCCAATCTATATGTGGAAAATTAAAATCCCCTACTATCACAATTTTGTGTTTCTTGCAGTTGTTCAGCTATCTCTCCGCTGATTTGCTCCTCCAATTCTCGCTGACTATTGGGTGGTCTATAATACAACCCCATTAATGTGGTCATACCTTTCCTGTTTCTCAGCTCCACCCATAGGGCCTCTGTAGACAAGCTCCCTAATCTATCCTGCCTGAGTACCGCTGTAACATTTTCCCTGACCAACAATGCCACCCCCCCACCTTTTATCCCTCTGCCTCTATCCCGCCTGAAACATTGGAACCGTGCTACATTGAGCTGCCAGTCCTGCCCCTCCTGTAGCCAAGTTTCACTAATGGCTATAATGTCATATTTCCATGTGTCTATCCATGCCTTCAGCTCATCTGCCTTCCCCACAATACTCCTGGCATTGAAATAGACACACCTCAAAAGATTATTTCCACCACACTCTACCCTTCCATTTGTGATTTTGCTTGAACTAACCTGTCTTTTTACCCCTGCTCCACTACCTGCTCTGGCACTCTGGTTCCCATCCCCCTGCAAATCTAGTTTAAACGCTCCCCAATAACACTAGCAAATCTCCCTGCAAGTATATCGGTCCCCTTGTAGCTTAGGTGTAACCCGTCTCTCTTGTACAGGTCCCACCTGCCCCAGAAGAGGTCCCAATGATCCAAGAATCGGAAACCATGCCCCCTGCACCAGCTCCTCAGCCACGTGTTCATCCGCCCAAGCATCCTACTCCTGCCCTCACTGGCATGTGGCTCAGGTAGCAATCCTGAGATTACTACCCTTGGGGTCCTACTTTTTAACTTCCTTCCAAGCTCTTTGTACTCACTCTTTAGGACCTCCTCACTCTTCCTTCCCATGTCATTGGTACCGATGTGTACCACGACATCTGGCTGATCACCTTCCCACTTTAGAACTCTGTGCACGCGATCAGAGACATCGCTGACCTTGGCACCTGGGAGGCAACAAACCATGCGGGACTCTCTGTCCCGACCACAGAACCTCCTGTCCGTACCTCTGACCATTGAGTCCCCTATCACTACTGCTCTCCTCTTCTTCATCCCACCCTTTTGTGCTGTAGAACCAGACTCAGTATCAGAGTTCCGGCTGTCGCAGCTTGTCCCAGGTAAAGCATCTCCCACAACAGTATCCAATTCAGTATACCTGTTGTGGAGGGGTATGGCCACAGGGGAACCCTGCTCTGCCTGTCCTTTCACATTGCCATTTCCTCTCCTTACAGTAACCCAATTTCCTGTGCTCTGCTGCTTAGGTGTAACTATCTCCCTAAAGCTACTGTCTATATACCTCTCATTCTCCCGAATTAGATGGAGGTCATCAAGCTCCTTCTCCAGTTCCCTAACACACTTTGCTAGCAGCTGCAGCTGGATGCATCTTTTGCAGGTGCTGTCGTCAGGGATACTGGATGTCTCCCTGATCTCCCACATCCTGCAAGAGGAGCATTCCAACATCTTGCCTGGCATTTTTTTTACTCTGGGGAAAAACAGGAATAAACTTACTGAAAAAGAAAAAACCTACTCTCGCCTCTGCCTGTTCTCGCCGAAGCCCGTTTTGAGCCAAAGCCCTTCAGCTCTCACTCTGCCCCCTGCTCACTCTGCTGCCCGCTAACGACGCTGCCCGCTCAAAAGTGCGGCCTACTTTTAAACCCTCCAAAACCTTCCCAGGCTGCTGCTGGGCCTACTTCCTGTTTTGAAAAAAAAAACCTCCGATTTTTTTCACAAATTTAACTGAAAAATAAATAAATAAAATGCACAAACAAGCTCCCTTACCCTCAGCGTGCTCCTGTGGAACAATGAGGCTGAAACCTCCAAGGTAAGCACTTTTAAACCCTCCAAAACCAATTATGGATCCAATTTGCCAAATTTCTTTGGACCTCATGGGTTCTTATCTTTGCAATCAGTCTCCCATGTGGGACCTTATCAAAAGCCAAGCTGTCTTGTCTCATCTCCCGAACTCAGTTCTTTGACCATGTTTGAACTAATACTTTATTGAGATCAGGAAATGTGAGATCCAGGTGGATTGCAAATTGAGTATCATTGAATAGGTATTGGTCAGTATGTCATTATAATGTAGGAAACAGCCCGTCACCAAAGAGGGTACGCAGACTCAAACCACGGACCTCTTGACCTGCAGTCAAATGCTCTACCATTGAACTATACCCCCTCACAAGTAAGTGCCGCATGATAGTGCAGTCGATGACACCTTCAATCAGTTTACTAATGATTGAGAGTAGACTAAAAGATGGTAATTAGCTGAATTGGATTTCCCATTTTGTGGATAAAGTGGACCTGGGAGTTGTCCACTTTTGGATTTTGTGTATTGTCGGGTAAATGAAAGTATTTTAGCTGTACTGGAACAGTTTGGCTCGGGGCACAGTTAATTCTGGGGATAAGTCTTCAGCACTACAGCTGGGATGTTACTCAGAGTCATAGGGTGGGATGTTCCGGCTGTGCTCACCTCAAGACCGGAAAATTCTGCCCAAGGTCTACAGACCTTTGCATGGTCTGTGTCCTGCTCGCTACAACTCCCATGGCGGTCAGGACAGGAAAATTCCGCCCATAGTCTTTGCTGTATCCTGTGAACTTTTGATTTTCTTGATATCATGTGGAATGAATTGAATTGTATGATTGACGGCTGTGGTTGTGGAAACTTCAGGAAGAAGTTGTGCTACTGTGCTACCTCCATTTAAGAAAGGAGGAAGACAGAAAGCTGAAACTAAAGACTGGTTAGCCTCACATGTGCCATTGGGAAAATGCCGGAATCTTTTATTAAAGAGGTAACAGCAGGATATTTAGAAAAGCGTAATACTTTTAGATTTGATTTGATTAATTATTGCCACATGTATTAGTATACAATGAAAAGGATTGTTTTTTCCGCACTATACCGACAAAGCATACCGTTCATAGAGAAGGAAACGAGAGAGTGCAGAATGTAGTGTTACAGTCATAGCTAGGGTGTAGAGAAAGATCAACTTAATGCGAGGTAGGTACATTCAGAAGTCTGATGGCAGCAGGGAAGAAGCTCTTCTTGAGTCGGTTGGTACCTGACCTCAGACTTTTGTATCTTTTTCCTGACGGAAGAAGGTAGAAGAGAGAATGTCTGGGGTGCATGGGGTCCTTAATTATGCTGGCTGCTTTGCCGAGGCAGCGGGAAGTATAGACAGAGTAAATGGATGGGAGGCTGGTTTGCGTGATGGATTAGGCTACATTCACGACCTTGGGCAGTCTTGGGCAGAGCAGGAGCCATACCAAGCTGTGACACAACCAGAAAGAATGCTTTCTATGGTGCATCTGTAAAAATTAGTGAGAGTCGTAGCTGACAAATTTCCTTAGTCTTCTGAGAAAGTAGAGGCATTGGTGGGCTTTCTTAACTATAGTGTCAGCATGGGGGGACCAGGACAGGTTGTTGGTGATCTGGACACCTAAAAACTTGAAGCTTTCGACCAATTCTACTTCGTCCCCGTTGATGTAGACAGGGACATGTTCTCCACCACACTTCCTAAAGTCGATGACAATCTCCTTTGTTTTGTTGACATTGAGGGAGAGATTATTGTTGTTGCACCAGTGCACCAGATTCTCTATCTCATTCCTGTGCTTGGGGGGGGCGCGGCATGGTAGCACGGTGGTTAGCTTCACAGCGCCAGGGACCCTGGTTCGATTCCCGGCTTGGGTCATTGTCTGTGTGGAGTTTGTATGTTCTACCTGTGTCTGCGTGGGTTTCCTCTGGGTGCTCCTGTTTCCTCCCACATTCTGAAAGACCTGATGTGGAGTTGCCGGCATTGGACTGGGGTAGGCCCAGTAAGTAGTCACACAACACCAGGTTAAAGTCCAACAGGTTTATTTGGTAGCACGAGCTTTCGGAGCGTTGCCTCTTCATCAGGTGAGTGAAGAGTTCGGTTCACAAACAGGGCATATATAGACACAAACTCAATTACAAGATAATGGTTGGAATGTGAATCTTTACAGGTAATCAAGTCTTTACAGATGCAGAAAATGTGAGTGGAGAGAGGGTTAAGCACAGGTTAAAGAGGTGTGAATTGTCTCCAGCCAGGATAGTTAGTGAGATTTTGCAAACCCAGGCAAGTCGTGGGGGTTACAGATAGTGTGACATGAACCCAAAATCCCGGTTGAGGCCGTCCTCATGTGTGTGGAACTTGGCTCTCAGTTTCTGCTCAGCGATTCTGTGTTGTCATGTGTCGTGAAGGCCACCTTGGAGAACCAAAGATCAGAGGCTGAATGCCCTTGACTGCTGAAGTGTTCCCCGACAGAAAGGGAACACTCCTGCCTGGTGATTGTTGAGCGGTGTCCATTCATCCGTTGTCAAAGCGTCTGCATGGTCTCCCCAATGTACCATGCCTCGGGACATCCTTTCCTGCAGCGTATCAGGTCGACAATGTTGGCCGAGTCACAGGTGTGTGTACCTGGTGGATGTGTTCTCACGTGAGATGATGGCATCCGTGTCGATGATCTGCCACATCTTGCAGAGGTTGCTGTGATGGGGTTGTGTGGTGTCGTGGTCACTGTTCTCCTGAAGGCTGGGCAGTTTGCTGTGTACAGTGGTCTGTTTGAGGTTGCACGGTTGTTTGAAGGCAAATAGGGAGGTGTGGGGATGGCCTTGGCGAGATGTTCGTCTTCATCGATGACATGTTGAAGGCTCCGGAGAAGATGTCGTAGCTTCTCCGCTCCGGGGAAGTACTGGACGACGAAGGGTGACGACTGAAAGGCGTGCTGATTAGGTGCATTGACCCAAACAAGCGCCGAACTGTGGCAACTAGGGGAATTTCACAGTAACTCCATTGCAGTGTTAATGTAAGCATTACATGTGACTAATAAATATACTTTGTAAAACTTTTTTTTTCTCATCATTGTTTGAGATTCGACCCGGTGTCGTCAGCAAACTTGAAAATTGAATTGCAGGGGAATTTGGCCACACAGTCATAGGTGCAGAAGGAGTATAGTAAGGGGCTGAGAATACAGCCTTGTGGGGCACCGGTGCTCAGGATGATCGTGGAGGAGGTGTTGTTGCTTATCCTTACTGACTGTGGTCTGTGGGTTAGGAAGTTCAGAATCCAGTCGCAGAGTGGGGAGCTGAGGCCCAGGCCACGGAATTTGGAGATGAGTTTTGTAGGAATGATGGTGTTGAAGGCTGAGCTGTAGTCAATAAATAGGAGTCTGACGTAGATGTCTTTGTTATCTAGGCGTTCCAGGGTTGAGTGCAGGGCCAGAGAGATGGTGTCTGCTGTGGACCTATTTCGGTGGAAGGCAAACTGTAGTGGATCCAGGCAGTCCGGGAGGCTGGAATTGATTTGTGCCTTGACTAACCTTTTGAAGCACTTCATAATGATGGATGTCAGAGCCACCAGATTAAGCAGAGTCAACATGGTTTTGTGAAAAGGAAATCAAGATTGACAAAATTATTAGAGTTTTTTGAAGACATGACAAATGAGCTGAATGAAAATGCATTCAATAAGGTGCCACTTAAAAGGTCAAGAACTCGACACAAGATAAGAGCTTATGGCGTTGGGATGCTCTATTAGCATGGATAGAGGAAACTGTGAGGATAAATGGGCCACTTTCAGAGCAGCAAACCCATAACAAGTGGAATGCTGGGCCCTGAACTATTTACAATTTTTATTAATGACTTAGATGAATCATCCTGTTACCAAATTTGTTGACCATGTGAAGATAGGTAGCAGGTCAAGAAGTGAAGTGGATACAAGAGCCTGCAATGGGATATAGATTCATAGGGCCCAATTATACCATCACATTGCGCCCATTTTCGGGCACGAAAACTTGGTAAAGCCAGGCGTGAGGTGAGTAGCGCGATCCGCGCCCACCTCCGTGCCGGTTCCTCCTTTACCAAGGCCCATAAATGGCCGCAACGGCCATTTAAATGCATTTGCATGCATTTAAATTGACTGAATGGGCTACATGCCCAACTTTACCGGCACTTCTCCCTTTACCACTGCATTTGTCTATCCAGAATCGGCACGAAACAGACACGGTCCACAGAAACCCAAATTGGGTTAGTGAGGAGGTAAGTGCCTAGTGTCTGACGGCTCTCTGCTTGAGATCGGTGGCAGGGGGGGAGCTGGGTCCGCTGCCACTCTGCTTGAGATCAGTGGAGGGGAAGAGGGTGTCCACTGCCACTATACCCAAGATTGGTGGGGTGGGAGGGGGAAAGGGGGAGGGTGGATCACTTTGCCTGAGATCAATAGCGGGGGGGTTCGTTGCCACTCTGCCTGAGATCGATGGGGTCAAAGGGGCTCCGCTGCCACTCTGCCCGAGATCAGTGGAGGGAAAGGGGGGGTCCGCTGCCAACCCTGCCTGAGATCGGTGGGGGGGGGGGAAGGGGGAGGGGCCTGCAATCAGTCTGATTGGCAGAGGGGGTGGGGGGATAAGGCAGTTAGTAATGTTGTGGAGGTGGGGCAATGTCTGTGGGGGCCGGGGGAGGCATCATCTGGCCTGGGAGGGATGTGGCAAGGGAGCAGCATTCTCTCATTTTTTTTCTGCACATGTGTAGTTGGAGGCACCGATCAGAGCTGCAGAGTTTCAGGCGTGTTAAGCACGATTCGGACTCGCTGATATTTTTGCAGGCAAAGTGCGTATGGGGGGTGCCTTAGAACGGGTCTAAAAGTCGGATCTGAAACAATTCAAGTCCGCCCAGCACTTAGAATCAAAATGGTAAAATAGGGCCCATAGAGTTGGACAGCGCAGAAATGCCCCACTGAGTCTGACTGAAAGTAACTACCACTAAGGTCACACTAATATCATTTTCCAGCACTTTTGCCATATCCTTGAATGTTATGAGCCGGGATTCTCCCAAAAAAATTCCAAGTGTTGAAACTGGAGTAAACCACGCTGGCTTCAAAAAGAATCTCCCATACTGCACTGCAGAGTGCCTTAGCATGAATCACGCTGAAAATCAGGGGGCGGGGCCTATTCCCGATGGAGGGGCCGGTAGCATAGCACTGAACAGGCAACCCCAACTGTCAACCCCAACTGCCTACACACCCCATCTGTCAACACGAGATCGGCACATGCGTAGTGGCCCCTGTACGCTGGTTCTCCTGATTGCTGGGTCTCCTGATTTTTCTCAAATCCCCTCTGAATCACCTGCCCCTTACCCTAAAACAATGCCCCCTTGTGATTGACCCCTGAACCAAGAGGAACAGCTGCTTCCTATTCACCTTGTCCATGCCTCTCATAATCTTAAAATCCTTAATCATGTCCCCCTCCCCCCCTCTCCCCCAGTCTTCTCTGCTATAAAGAAAATAATCCAAGCTCATCCAGTCTCTCCTTTAGCTCAAATGCTCCATCCCAGGCAACATCTTAATGAACCTCCCTGTACCCCCTATAGTGAGGTGACCAGCACTGCACACAGTACTCCAGCTGTGGCCTAACCAACATTCTGTAAGCTCCAACGTTACTTCCTTGTTCTTACACTCTGGGTTATGACTGATAAAAGCAAGTGTCCTATATGCGTTCTTAACTATCCTATTCACCTGCTCTGCTGCCTTCAGGGATCTGTGAATAATTACCCCAAGATCCATCTGTTTGTCTGAGCTTCCTAGTGTCCTGCCATTCATTTAATACTCCCTTGTCTTGCTACTTCTGCCAAAGTGTATCACATCGCACTTACCAGGGTACCAGCTGCCACTGTTCTGCCATCTGACCAACCCATCTATACCTTCTCCTTCACTGTTATCCACCCTGCCAATCTTGGTGTCATCTGCAAACTTGCTTATCATTCCCTCCACATTATCACCTATATCATTTTTATGTATATGACAAACTATAAGGATCCCAGCACTGAACTTTGTGATGCGTTTCTGGAGACTGGCCTCCATTCACTCAAACAGCCTTCGACCACCACCCTTTGTGTCCTTTTACTAAGTCAGTTTCAAATCCATCTTGCCAAGTTTCCTTGAATTCCATGAACTTTAACCTTCTCAATCATTCTCCCATGTGGGACTTTGTCAAAGGCTGTGAAAATCCATATAAACTGCATCAACTGTCCCATAAGGGTGGCACAGTGGTTAGCACTGTTATCTCACAGCACTAGGGACCCAAGTTCGATTCCCGGCTTGGGTCACTGTCTGTGTGGAGTTTGTACATTCTCTTCATGTCTGGTGGGTTTCCTCCGGGTGCTCCAGTTTCCTCCCACAGTCCAAAGAATGATTGGCCATGCTAAATTGCCCCTTAGTGTCAGGAGACTAGCTGGGTAAATACATGGAGTTATGGGGATAGGATCTGGGTGGGATTGTGGTTGGTGCAGACTCGATGGGCCAAATGGCCTCCTTCTGCGCTGTAGGGATTCTATGATTCTATGAATTGCACTCCTCTCATGTGCACACTCGATCACATTTTTGAAAAATTCTATCAAATTTGTTAGGCATCACCTCCCTCTGGCACAGCCATGCTGACTATCCTCTATTAACTCTTGCCTCTCCAAGTGGACACTAATTCTCTCCTTCAGAATTTTCTCCAATAGCTTCCCTACCACTGACATGGCACTGGTCTGTATTTTCCTGGTTCATCTCTACCATCCTTCTTGAAAAGTGGAACCACATTAGCCGTCCTCCAGTCCTCTGGCACCTCTCCCGTAAGGGTTTTAACAACACCAGGTTAAAGTCCAACAGGTTTATTTTGTAGCAAATACCATTAGCTTTCGGAGCGCTGCTCCTTCGTCAGATGGAGTGGAAATGTGCTCTCAAACAGGGCACAGAGACACAAAAATCAAGTTACCGAATACTGATTAGAATGCGAATCCCTACAGCCAGCCAGATCTTAAAGATACAGACAATGTGGGTGGAGGGAGCATTAAGCACAGGTTAAAGAGATGTGTATTGTCTCCAGACAGGACAGCCTGCAAGTCCAGGAGGCAAGCTGTGGGGGGTCACTGATAATGTGACATAAATCTAACATCCCGGTTTAGGCCGTCCTCATGTGTGCGGAACTTGCACTTCAGCAGTCACGGGCATTCAGCCTCTGATCTTCAGGTAAGCGTTCTCCAAGGCGGCCTTCACGACACACGACAGCGCAGAGTCGCTGAGCAGAAACTGATAGCCAAGTTCCGGGATGTTGGATTTATGTCACATTATCAGTAACCCCCCACAGCTTGCCTCTTGGACTTGCAGGCTGTCCCGTCTGGAGACAATACACCTGTGCTTAATGCTCCTTCCACCCACATTGTCTGTATCTTTAAGACCTGGCTGGCTGTAGGGATTCGCATTCTAATCAGTATTCTGTAACTTGATTTTTGTGTCTCTGTGCCCTGTTTGAGAGCAGATTTCCACTCCATCTGACGAAGGAGCAGCGCTCCGAAAGCTAATGGTATTTGCTACCAAATAAACCTGTTGGACTTTAACCTGGTGTTGTTAAAACTTACTGTGTTTACCCCAGTCCAACGCCGGCATCTCCACACCTCTCCCGTGGCCAGAGAGGAATTAAAAATTTGTGCCAGAGCCCCTGCAATTTTGTGCCTCGCCTCCCACAGCAACCCGGGATGCATTTCATCTGGGCCTGGGGATTTATCCACTTCTAAGCCTGTCAGAGCCGATCATACCTTTCCATTTCCTTTGTCAAACTGTGCACGTTCCTCACAGTCCTTTTCCCTGAATTCTGTACCTACATTCTCTTTTTCCAGAGTGAAGACCGAAGAGAAGTATTCATTTAACACCCTTCCAATGATCTGTGGCTTCACACACTGATCGCCCCCTTGTTCTCTAATGGACACTACTCTTTCCCTGGTTATCTTCTTTTTAATGTTTTTAGAAAATATCTTAAGATTCTCCCGAAACTTGTTCGTAAGTCCTTTTTCATGCCCCCTTTTTGCTCTTCTAATTGCTCTCTTAAGTCCTTTCGCACTTCCTATATTCCTCTAGAGCCGCAACTGAATTGCTCCCTTTGGACTTTTTGAGTGTCCCCCATTGCTCCACTGTATACTTACCCGCAAGGAGCTGCTCCCTGTCAACTTTGGCCAAATCCTGCTTTATTTTTTAAAATCTGCCTTCCCCCAATCCAAAGCCCCCTTTTGCAGGCCATCTTTCTCCTTGTCCATAACAAACTTGAATCGTACAGTGTTGTGGTCGCTATCGCTAAAATGCTCCCCCACTCCCACATTTATCACTTATCCGACTCCATTCCTGAGAACCTGTTCCATTCCTTCTTGGGCCTTCTACATACTGATACAAAAAACTCCCCTGGATACATTTCAAGAAATCCATACCTTCTAAACCTTTTATACTATGACTATCCCAATTTATGTCATGATGTGGAGTTGCCAGCGTTGGACTGGGGTAGGCACAGTAAGTAGCGTCACAACACCAGGTTAAAGTCCAACAGGTTTATTTGGTCGCACGAGCTTTCGGAGCGCTACTCCTTCATCAGGTGAGTGCAGGATTTGGTTCACAAACAGGGCATATATAGACACAAATTCAGTTACAAGATAACGGTTGGAATGCAAGCCTGAACAGGTAATCAAGTCTGTACAGGTACAGACAATGTGAGTGGAGAGAGGGTTAAGCACAGGTTAAAGAGGTGTGAATTGTCTCCAGCCAGGACAGTTAGTGAGATTTTGCAAGCCCAGGCAAGGCGTGGGGGTTACAGATAGTGTGACATGAACCCAAGATCCTAGTTGAAGCCGTCCTCATGTGTGCAGAACTTGGCTATCAGTTTCTGCTCAGTGATTCTGCGTTGTCGTGTGTCGTGAAGGCCGCCTTGAAGAATGCTTACCCGAAGATCAGAGGCTGAATGCCCTTGACTGCTGAAGTGTTCCCTGACAGAAAGGGAACACTCCTCCCTGGTGATTGTCGAGTGGTGTCCATTCATCCGTTGTCGTAGCGTCTGCACGGTCTCGCCGATGTACCATGCCTCGGGACATCCTTTCCTCCAGCATATCAGGTAGACAATGTTGGCTGAGTCACAAGAGTATGTACCGTGTACCTGGTGGGTGTGTTCTCATGTGAGATGATGGCATCCGTGTCGATGATCTGGCACGTCTTGCAGAGGTTGCTGTGGCAGAGTTGTGTGGTGTCCTGGTCACTGTTCTCCTGAAGGCTGGGTAGTTTGCTGTGTACAATGGTCTATTTGAGGTTGTGCGGTTGTTTAAAGGCAAGTAGTGGGGATGACCTTGGCGAGATGTTCGTCTTCATCGATCACATGTTGAAGACTCCGGAGAAGATGTAGCTTCTCCAGAAGTACTGGATGATGAAGAGTACTCTGTCCACTGTGTCCCGTGTTTGTCTTCTGAGGAGGTTGGTGCAGTTTTTCACTGTGGCGTGTCAGAACTATCGATCTATGAGTTGAGCGCCATATTCTGTTCTTACGAGGGCGTCTTTCAGAGTCTGTAGGTGTCTGTTGCGATTCTCCTCATCTGAGCAGATCCTGTGTATAGGAGGGCTTGTCCGTAGAGGATGGCTTCTTTAATGTGTTTTGGGTGGAAGCTGGAGAAGCGGAGCATCATGAGGTTATTCGTGGGCCAATTTATGTCAGGGAATATAAATATATATAGATTATAGATATGTTAAATAAGTGGACAAAAATTTGGCAGATGGATTATATATATGGGAAAGTGTGTGCTTGCCCACCTGGCAAGAAGAATAGGAAAAGAGAATATTATTTAAAAGGAGAGACTGAAGAATGCTGTAGTACAGAGGGACCTGGACTTCCTTGTACATGAATCATAAAAAGTTAATAAGCAAGGAACAAAATGTTGGCCTTTATTGCAAACGGAATTGAGTATAAAAATAATCAAAGACTTGCTACAGCTGTACATTGGTGAGACCACACCTGGAGTACTGTAAACAGTTTGGTCAACTTAAGGAAAGATATATTTGTATTGGAAGTAGTTCAGAGAAGCTTCCCAACGCTGATTCTGAGGATGAGGAAATGTCTAATGAGGAAAGGTTGAATGGATTGAGCCTATAATTGTTGGCGTTTAGAAGGATGAGGTGATCTTCTCGTAACAAAATTTTGAGGAGGCTTGTCAGGGTAGATATTGAGAGGATGTTTCTCCTCGTAGTTTGCTGATGGCTCCACCGTAGTGGGTTGAATCTCAAACAATGACGAGACAGAGTAGAGGAATGAGATAGAGAATCTGGTGAAATGGTGCGGCAACAATAATCTCTCCCTCAATGTCAACAAAATGAAGGAGATTGTCTTCGACTTCAGGAAGCTTAGTGAGAACATGCCCCTGTCTACATCAATGGGGATGAAGTAGAAAGGGTCAAGAGCTTCAAGTTTTTAGGTGTCCAGTTCACCAACAACCTGAGCTGGATCCCCCATGCCGACACTAGAATATAGAACATAGAACAGTACAGCACAGAACAGGCCCTTCGGCCCACGATGTTGTGCCGAGCTTTGTCTGAAACCCAAATCAAGCTATTTCCTCCCTATCATCCCGAAGTGCTCCATGTGCCTATCCAATAGCTTCTTAAATGTTCCGAAAGTTTCTGACTCCACTATCCCTGCAGGCAGTCCATTCCACACCTGAACCACTCTCTGGGTAAAAAACCTACCTCGGACATCCTTCCTATATCTCCCACCATGAACCCTATAGTTATGCCCCCTAGTTACCCTCCATTCACCCGAGGAAATAGTCTTTGAACGTTCACTCTATCTATCCCCCTTATCATCTTATAAACCTCTATCAAGTCTCCTCTCAACCTCCTCCACTCCAAAGAGAAAAGCCGAAGTTCCCTCAACCTTTCCTCATAAGACCTACCCTCCAAACCAGGCAGCATCCTGGTAAATCTCCTTTGCACTCTTTCCAGTGTCTCCACATCCTTCTTATAGTGAGGTGACCAGAACTGCACACAATATTCCAAATGTGGTCTCACCAAGGTCCTGTACAGTTGCAGCATAACCCCACGGCTCTTAAACTCAAACCCCCTGTTAATGAACGCCAACACACTATAGGCCTTCTTCACGGCTCTATCCACTTGAGTGGCAACCTTCAGAGATCTGTGGATATGAACCCCAAGATCTCTCTGTTCCTCCACATTCTTCAGAACCCTACCTTTGACCCTGTAATCCACATTTAAATTTGTCCTACCAAAATGAATCACCTTGTATTTGTCAGCGTTAAACTCCATTTGCCATTTTTCAGCCCAGCTCTGCATCCTATCTATATCTCTTTGCAGCCTACAACAGCCCTCCACCTCATCCACTACCCCACCAATCTTGGTGTCATCAGCAAATTTACTGATCCACCCTTCAGCCCCCTCCTCCAAGTCATTTATAAAAATGACAAATAGCAGAGGACCAAGCACTGATCCCTGTGGCACTCCGCTGGTAACCGGTTTCCAGTCCGAAAATTTTCCATCCACCACCACCCTCTGTCTTCTGTTAGATAGCCAGTTACCTATCCAATCGGCCAAACTTCCCTCTATCCCACACATCCTTACTTTCTTCATAAGCCGACCATGGGGGACTTTATCAAACGCCTTACTAAAATCCATGTATATGACATCAACTGCACTACCTTCATCTAAATACTTAGTTACCTCCTCAAAAAATTCTATCAAATTTGTGAGGCAAGACTTGCCCTTCACAAATCTGTGCTGACTATCCCGGATTAAGCTGCATCTTTCTAAATGGTCGTAAATCCTATCCCTGAGGACCTTTTCCATCAACTTACCGACCACCGAAATAAGACTAACCGGCCTATAATTACCAGGGTCATTTCTATTCCCTTTCTTAAACAGAGGAACCACATTCGCCACTCTCCAGTCCTCTGGCACCACCCCCGTGGACAGTGAGGACGCAAAGATCAATGCCAAAGGCTCTGCTATCTCATCCCTTGCCGCCCAAAGACTCCTAGGATATATTTCATCAGGCCCAGGGGACTTATCAACTTTCAGTTTATTCAAAATTGCTAGTACATCTTCCCTCCGAACATCTACTTCCTCCAGCCTATCAGCCTGTGACACCCTCTCTTCCTCAAAAACATGGCCCCTCTCCTTGGTGAACACCGAATCATAGAATCATAGAACCCTACAGTGCAGAAAGAGGCCCTTCGGCCCATCGAGTCTGCACCGACCACAATCCCACCCAGGCCCTACCCCCATATCCCTACATATTTTACCCGCTAATCCCTCTAACCTACGGACACTAAGGGGCAATTTTAGCATGGCCAATCAACCTAACCTGCACATCTTTGGACTGTGGGAGGAAACCGGAGCACCCGGAGGAAACCCACGCAGACACAAGGAGAATGTGCAAACTCCACACAGACAATGACCCGAGCTGGGAATCGAACCCAGGTCCCTGGAGCTGTGAAGCAGCAGTGCTAACCACTGTGCTACCGTCAAGAAAAGTATTCATTCATCACCTCTCCTATCTCTTCTGACTCCATGCACAAATTCCCACTGCTGTCCTTTACCGGCCCCAACCTCACCCTGGTAATTCTTTTATTCCTCACATAGGAGTAAAAAGCCTTGGGGTTTTCCTTGATCCGACCCGCCAAGGACTTCTCATGCCCCCTCCTAGCTCTCCTAAGCCCCTTTTTCAGCTCATTTCTTGCTAACTTGTAACCCTCCATCGAGCCAACTGAACCTTGTTTTCTCAACCTTACACATGCTTCCTTCTTCCTCTTGACAAGACATTCCACCTCTTTTGTGAACCATGGTTCCCTCACGCGACCATTTCCTCTCTGCCTGGTAGGGACATACCTATCAAGGACACGCAGTATTTGTTCCTTGAAAAAGTTCAACTTTTCATTAGTGCCTTTCCCTGACAATTTTTGTTCCCATCCTATGCTTCCTAATCCCCGCCTGATTGCATCATAATTACCTCTCCCCCAATTGTAAACTATGCCCTGCCGCATGGCCCTATCCCTCTCCATTGCAATAACAAAAGACACCAAATTGTGGTCACTATCTCCAAAGTGCTCTCCCACAACCAAATCCAACACTTGGCCCGGTTCATTTCCCATTACCAAATCCAATGTGGCCCCACCTCTTGTCGGCTTATCCACATATTGTGTCAGGAACTCCTCCTGCACACACTGCACAAAAACTGCCCCATCCGAACTATTCGAGCTATAAAGGCTCCAATCAATATTTGGAAAGTTAAAGTCCCCCATGACAACTACCCTGTGACCCCCACACCTATCCATAATCTGCTTAGCAATTTCTTGCTCCACATCTCTATTACTATTTGGGGGCCTGTAGTAAACTAACAACGTGACCGCTCCTTTCCTATTCCTAACCTCAGCCCATATTACCTCTGTAGGCAGATATCCTTCGAAATGCCTTTCTGCAGCTGTTACACTCTCCTTGATTAACAGTGCCACTCCTCCACCTCTTTTACCAGCTACCCTACACTTACTGAAACATCTATACCCGGAACTTCCAACAACCATTCCTGTCCTTGTTCTACCCATGTCTCCGTAATGGCCACAACATCAAGTGCCAATCCACGCCCCAAGTTCACCTACCTTATTTCGGATTGCATTGAAGTAGACACACTTCAACCCACCTTCTTGTCTGCTGGTACCCACCTTTGACCATGGTACCCTTCCCAGTACCTCACTACACTCACTGACCTCCGGACTACAACTCCTTTTCCCATCCCCCCGGCAAATTAGTTTAAACCCCCCCGAAGAGCTGTAGCAAATTTCCCTCCCAGGATATTGGTGCCCCTCTGGTTCAGGTGCACCCCGTCCTGTTGGTACAGGTCCCACCTTCCCCAGAAAGCGTTCCAATTATCCACATAGCTGAAACCCTCCCTCCTACACCATCCCTGCATCCTAACAACGTGACCGCTCCTTTAACTGCACTCTCTCCCTGTTCCTCAACTCGCTATCTCGTGGCACCGTCAACATACCAGATATGACAACCTCTTTCGTCCTGGCTCTCAGCTTCCACCCAGCTCCCTGAATTCCTGTTTTAAATCCCCGTCCCCTCTCTTACCTATGTCTTTGGTGCCGACGTGCACCACGACACTATCGTTAAGAAAGCCCACAAATGCCTCTACTTTCTCAGAAGACAAAGGAAATTTGGCATGTCAGCTACGACTCTCACCAACTTTTACAGATGCACCACAGAAAGCATCCTTTCTGGTTGTATCACAGCTTAGTTTGGCTCCTGCTCTGCCCAAGACCGCAAGAAACTACAAAAGGTTGTGAATATAGCCCAATCCATCGGGCAAACCAACCTCCCATCCATTGACTCTGTCTACACTTCCTGCTGCTTCAGAAAAGCAGCCAGCAAAATTAAGGACCCCACACAGTCCAGACATTCTCTCTTCCACCTTCTTCCATCAGGAAAAAATACAAAAGTGAGAGGTCATGTATCAACCGACTCAAGAACAGCTTCTTCCCTGCTGCCATCACACTTTTGAATGGACCTACCTTACATTAAGTTGATCTTTCTCTACAGCCTAGCTATGACTGTAACACTACATTCTGCACGCTCTCGTTTCCTTCTCAATGAATGGTATGCTTTGTCTGTACAAGAAACAATATACAATTTCACGGTATACTAATACATGTGACAATAATTTCCTCGGGTGGATGGAGCTATTACAAGGGGGCATAACTATAGGGTTCATGGTGGGAGATATAGGAAGGTAGGTACAGAGGTAGGTTCTTTACGCAGAGAGTGGTTGGGGTGTGAAATGGACTGCCTGCAGTGATAGTGGAGTCAGACACTTTAGGAACATTTAAGCGGTTATTGGATATGCACATGGAGCACACCAGGGCGGCACGGTAGCGCAGTGGTTAGCACTGCTGCTTCACAGCTCCAGGGTCCTGGGTTCGATTCCCGGCTCGGGTCACTGTCTGTGTGGAGTTTGCACGTTCTCCTCATGTCTGCGTGGGTTTCCTCCGGGTGCTCCGGTTTCCTCCCACAGTCCAAAGATGTGCGGGTTAGGTTGATTGGCCAGGTTAAAAATTGCCCCTTAGAATCCTAAAATGCGTAGGTTAGAGGGATTAGCGGGTAAGTATGTGGGGATAGGGCCTGGGTGGGATTGTGGTTGGTGCAGACTCGATGGGCCGAATGGCCTCCTTCTGCACTGTAGGGTTTCTATGATTCTATGAGGATGATAGGGAGTGGGATAGCTTGATCTTGGTTTCAAATAAAGCTCGGCACAACATCGTGGGCCGAAGAGCCTGTTCTGTTCTGTGCTGTACTGTTCTATGTTCTATGTTAATAATAAATCAAATCAAATCAAATCAAAGAATCTAGAACTGGAAGACACAGTTTAAAAAGAAGGGGTTTCCCATTTAAGACAGAGGTGACGAAGAATTTTCCTGAGTTGTAAAACTTCCCAAACGAACAGTGGAGGCTGGTCAGTGATCACATTCAAAGCTGTGTAAGACAGATCTCGAAGGGTGTCCAGGGTTATGTGGCGCAGACAGGAAAGTGGAGTTAAGCCACAAACAGATTAGTCACACAGTGGTTAGCACTGCTGCCTTACAGTGCCAGGGACCTGGGTTCGATTCCCGGCTTGGGTCACTGTCTGTGTGGAGTTTGCACATTCACCCCGTGCTTGCGTGGGTTTCCCCGGGGTGCTCTGACTTCCTCCCACAGTCCCAAAGACAGTTTGGTTAGGGTGCATTGGCCATGCTAAATTCTCTTTCAGTGTGCCCGAACAGGCGCCAGAGTGTGGTGACTAGGGGATTTTCACAGTAACTTCATTGCAGTGTTAATGTAAGCCTACTTGTGACACTAATAAAATAATAAAAAGTCTAGGGTGACGATTCTCCCAAAAATTTTCTAAGTGTCGAATTTGTGTAATCACTGGAGCAAATCCCGCTGTTTTTTTCAGGTAGAGTTTCAAAATGAATCTCTCACACTCTGTGCACTGCGTTAGGGTTAGGGCTAGGGGGCAGAGCGCATTCATGCTGGAGAGGCCGACAGCATAGCGCTGAGCAGGCCACTATGAATGCGCCGATCTGTCAGCATGAGATCGGCACATGCACTGTAGCCCCACACTGCCAGCCTCCCAATTGCTAGCCAGCTCGATCCCCCAAACATATCCAGGCTAGCCTCGACCCCCCCCGCCACCCTCCTCCAGCAGGCCAAACCCCACCCCACCCCAATGGTCGGCCCCAATCACTGGCCTCCCTCCCTCTGTTCATGATCCATATGCGGTGTGGCAACAGGACCCATCCCCACCTAATGGCGCCCCCAATAGGCTCCGCCTTCTTGGCACTGCCTTGGCAGTGCCAAGGTGCCCCTGTGGACATTGCTACTTTGCCTCTTGGACAGTGCCAGAGGGCACTCGCGCCCGACCTCCTGAGGAGTCTCGATGGCCCCGCTCCACCTCAGCAGGGTCAGGCCGCCAGCTCCCCACAAGTGGGGACCTATTGTAAACCCCGCTGGAGTGAAATACTCTTTGAGGGAAGGGGGCGGGTGGCGGGCGGGGGGTGGTGTGGAGGCTAGGAGGCCTGGAGACATTTGTCCTGGGCCTGTTAATGATAGGTTAAATATATTTAAATTATCATATACATAAATTACCCAGCACCACGCCGACTTCTAGCATGGAGCTGATGGCGCCAGAAATCCAGCTGCCGGAGACTCGCGGAAGCTGAGACGCCCAGCGGGGAGCCCGCTAAACGGCCTCTTCTCGAGTCTCCTGGCCCGCTGTGCTGCATTGCCCCTATGATCTTATTGAACGGTGGAGCAGGCTTGAGGATTGAATGACCCACTCCTCCCATTTCCTGCATCCAAAAAAGACAAACAACTTCAATTATCCATTCATTTCAATTCATGTATAAATCATAGAGTCATAGGGGTTTACAGCATGGAAACAGACCCTTCGGCCCAACTTATCCATGCCACCCTTTTTTTTAAAACCCCTAAGCTAATCCCAATTGCCCGCATTTGGCCCATATCCCTCTGTACCCATCGTACCCATGTAACTATCTAAATTCTTTTTAAAAGATAAAATTGTTACCCACCTCTACTACTACCTCTGGCAGCTTGTTCCAGACACTCACCACCCTCTGTGTGAAAAAATTGCCCCTCTGGACACTTTTGTATCTCTCCCCTCTCACCTTCAACCTATGCCCTCTTGTTTTAGACTCCCCTACCTTTGGGAAAAGATATCGACTATCTACCTTGTCTGTGCCCCTCATTATTTTATAGACCTTTATAAGGTCACCCCTCAGCCTCCTACGCTCCAGAGAAAAAAATCCCAGTCTATCCAGCCTCTCCTTATAACTCAATCCATCAAGTCCTGGTAGCATCCTAATAAGTCTTTTCTGCACTCTTTCTAGTTTAATAATATCCTTTCTATAATAAGGTGACCAGAATTGCACACAGTATTCCAAGTGTGGCCTTACCAATGTCTTGTACAACTTCAACAAGACATTCCAACTCCTGTATTCAATGTTCTGGCCAATGAAACCAAGCATGCCGAATGCCTTCTTCACCACTCTGTCCACCTGTGACTCCACTTTCAAGGAGCTATGAACATGTACTCCTAGATCTCTTTGTTCTGTAACTCTCCACAACGCCCCACCTTTAACTGAGTAAGTCCTGCCCTGGTTCAATCTATCAAAATGCATCACCTCGCATTTGCCTAAATTAGACTCCATCTGCCATTCGTCAGCCCACTGGCCCAATTGATCAAGACCCCGTTGCAATTGGAGATAACCTTCTTCACTGTCCACTATGCCACCAATCCTGGTGTCATCTGCAAACTTACTAACCATGCCCCCTATATTCTCATCCAAATCATTAATATAAATGACAAATAACAGTGGGCCCAGCACTGATCTCTGAGGCACACTGCTGGTCATAAATGTTGAAACATCTGATTTCCAATTCTTTCAATTAAGGGAAACGATTGTATATTGATGCCATAAAAATGTATTTGTCTATTTTAATCAATTATTCCTCTGTGAAATGCATGTGACTTGTTTTTGCATGGCAAGAACAAGAGAGTGTGATTCACTTTGAGGCAACAAGCGCCTGATGCCAACATGTAATGCATTTGAGCTTTCTCTGAAGGATGATGCAATTTCTTATGTGGTGTTACATTATATTCATAGAAGAATGAAGACCATGTGCAACTGTTCTGTTAATTGTAGAAATGTATGACCAAATACAATTAGTATTATTGTTTGGGAAGTCTTACTGATGGATACATTACTCTTTCTGAAACTTTGGAGTTTGCCTTCTGCATCAATAAGATTGATGACTGCAGGTTATGGGGTGCTGAGGCACTTCACAAATCCTCTGAGATAATCTATTGTATTGTATTGACACAAATGTTTACACTGCAGAAAGTTCCTCATGTGCTTGCTTTTTGTTTTTGCAGAATGAAATGAGTATTGCAACACAGCAGCTATCCAAACAGCTTCTTGCATATGAGAAACAGGTGAGAACATGGTGTGGGTTTTTGTTTTAATACTTCTTTCATGGCTTCCTTTTAAAGCAGCTTGAGCTGTGCAGTAGATTAGTTTAAGAGCAGAAAAATTCAGTTTAAAAACTTAGGAGTTTTAAGTAGTAATCCCGATCTATGAGTAAATGGATCATCTCATTAAGAGGTTGCTAACTGATTAGTTGTAAAGGATGATGAGTATAATTCAATGGGGGCTGCACTCACGGACACATTAACAAATGACACTGCCTCACTGCCCATTGAGATTGTTCTTTCAGCCGACACTGAGTGAGGCACCATTTACCTGTGACCCAAATAACATTTCCTGTGTGTGTGCCTTTTCCCACATTCAATGTTTTTCCAAACTTTGGAGCATCTTTTTCAATTTGCCATCGTGGCTCTGCCTGTTTGGAGCTGAAATAATTATGTTATTCAAATAGCACACGACTCCCTGAATTCCTTGCAAATTTTGGTTAATCACTCCTTGGTAAATTCTGGGGACTGAGGAAACACCAAATGGCAGCCTATGAAACTGAAATTGACCCATGTATGTTTTAATAGTCAGATGTGACTTGATTCATCATGTAACTCAAATTGCAGATAGGCATTTGTCAGATTTAACTTTGAAAAAATCTGGCTCCTGATAGCATTCTCCGTGTTTGGCAAAGTATCAGGTGGATTACACTGATTTACGGATTATTTTATAATCACCACATATTCTTACACTACCATCTGATTTAGTACTATCACAATGGGGGGAGGCCAATTACGTTGTTCTAACTTGGAGAGAATGTTCTCAGTCTCCAGTGCTTGCTATATATATCTCCTTCAGAGTATAGGGTACTGGACGAGGCCTGCAATAAACTGATCTTATGTTCCTCTGAACCCATATGCTGGCCTTATACAAAAACATCAAATGCTGGAAAATCTCAGCGGGTCTGATAAAGGGTCATCCAGACCTGAAACTTTAGCTCTGTTCTCCCTCCATAGATACTGTCAGACCTGCTGAGATTTTCCAGCATTTTCTGCTTTTTCAGATTCCAGCATCCGCAGTAATTTGCCTTTATCATGGCCTTATATCCTTGAATTGATTTGTCAGTTTCACTGAAAACCTGTGGGTACTTGGTGATCTATCATGTGTTGTGAATTTCGCTTTTATACGTGAAAGGGTGTTCCAGTTTAACTTAGTGCTACTAACCAATTTCTTTCTAACAAGGTTGGATTTTCATCCTTGACCACAATAATTTTCCATCTAGTTCCTGTCATATACAAGGAGCAAACACTTCATTGGAATCTTCTCCCCTCTATAACTTTGTAATTCTATGCAGAATTTATCTGACTGATGCTGACTCAATTTTTCACAGTACAGGCAGTCTTGGACTTGTGACACATTGGTTCCTGAAAACCACATTGTAAGCTGAATTGTAAGATCAATTTTCCCATAAGAACAGTGGTATAAATGGGGGATTGGTTCCTGAACCAAGATTGGAAATCACTTGTGGTATACCACAGAGTGCAAAATGCTCTCAACTCTTGCCCTGTCAAGTCATTGAGGCAACTGTTGATGTCTGCATGCCTTAGCACAAGTTCCTCAGTTAGTTTGGGGGATATAATTAACCCATTTGATCTCTTTTAATTATCTGTTTAACCTTGAATTCTGTGAGTATGAGCACATAATAAATACAACACGAATGCATTAAGATTGTAACAGTTGAGCCAAAAAATTTAACAAAATAAAACACTAATTTCCAACCTAATAAAGACCAGTTCAGTCAAACAGATGGGTGGCATAGAATATCGATGTGTCCGTATAAATGTGCTGGCATGTGATGGTAAAATCGAAACTGATGTTGTAAAGTCAAGACAGGTTGTCAATTCATAAACATAAGTGCTGTTGATCATAACTTGAACGTTGTAAAGTTGAGGGCTGCCTGTATAGCAATGCGGGAATCAGGCTAATTAATGCACTAGTCTCAACCTCCATATTTACCAGAGCTCCATCTAACACTACTTGGAGTATGATGCTCTGTGAATTTCCACTAGACATTCTTCTGCTAGAGATTATAAGTCTCAACCAACTCTTCATTGACCTGTTGCTGCTCGACAACCACAGCCAGTGACTGCCATTTGTTCCAACCAGCATTTTCTCTTTTTACATTCTTTCAACATATCTTTGCAAGATAATCCTTCTTCTTGCAGGTGTAGCACTCTGCCTTCACAAATGGACAATTCTGTTCTCAAGATTGGCACAAAGATTGGTCATACCATACTGTCATCATTGGTGCCTTCTCAGCAACAGCTTATTTACATCAGTAGATGACTGGCAGTTGTCTCTCTCAAGTCACGCACCACCATGTCTATGCACAATGCTGTTTGCTAAGTTATGTTGAAGTGTTAACTTTGGAAATGTCAGCAATTTATTGACTTTTTAAACTCAATACTAATCTAGTCCTCTCATGCTCTCTCTTGAAATTCTTCAAAATTACAATGGACAGCTTTTTCATAGAATCATCATAGAAACCCTACAGTGCAGAAGGAGGCCATTCGGCCCATCGAGTCTGCACCGACCACAATCCCACCCAGGCCCTACCCCCACATCTTTTACCCGCTAATCCCTCTAACCTACGCATCTCAGGGGCAATTTTTAACCTGGCCAATCAACCTAACCCACACATCTTTGGACTGTGGGAGGAAACCGGAGCACCCGGAGGAAACCCACGCAGACACGAGGAGAATGTGCAAACTCCACACAGACAGTGACCCAAGCCGGGAATCGAACCTGGGACCCTGGAGCTGTGAAGCAGCAGTGCTAACCACTGTGCTACCGTGCCGCCCATGATTTTCAAAACCATGTTAGACTCTCCAATGCTCTGACAAAGGGTCATCCAGACTCGAAACGTTAGCTCTATTCTCTCTCCATAGACCTGTCAGATCTGCTGAGATTTTCCAGCATTTTTTTGTTTTTGTTTCAGATTCCAGCATCCACAGTAATTTGCCTTTATCTTCAATGTCCTTCTTGGGTAATTGATTCCTTGATCAAAACTGATAGGTTTTGGAATCTCTAACAGCTTGGGATTGTGGAGCAACTCAAGCTTACACAAAGGGCCCGATTTTACCATTTTGATTCTAAGTGCTGGGCGGACTTGAATCTGGGAGTGTTTCAGATCTGACCTTTAGACCCGTTCTCTGGCACCCCCATGCGCACTCTGCCTGAAAAAATATCAGCGATTCTGAACTGCGTTGCGCAAGCCTGTGGGCGGGGCTTATCATGCCTGAACCTTCAGCTGAGTATACTCACCAAAAAAAAGATAGAATGCTGCTCCCCTACCACATTGCGTTTGGGCCGGATAATGCCTCCCCCTGGCCCCCACAAACATTGCCCCACCCCCACAACATTACTGACTCCCTTATCCCCCCCCCCCACCCAGACCGATTATGGCCCCCTCCCCCCTTTACCCCCAACGATCTCAGGCAGAGTAGCAGTGGACCCCCCCTTTCCCCCTCACTCATCCCAGGCAAAGTGGCAGCGGACCCCACCTTCTCCCTCACTCATCTCAGGCAGAGTGGCAGCGGACCACCCCCTTTCCCCTCACTCATCTCAGGCAGAGAGATCCACCCTTCCCCTTCCACCCTACAGATATCAGGCAGGGTGATCCCCCTCACCCCCACCCCGGACCCTCCCACACAAGGCCCCAATCGCCTCCGGACTCCGAAGGCTGTGTGACACCTCCCTCTCTCTCCCCTGTCCCCAATCATTGAGGCACTCATCCACCATCTGCCCCCCAACTCCCCGTCAGCACACCTGCAAGTGCTCACTTGCCTTCACCTCAATGCCAACAAGCAAACTGCATGGAACTTGCTGGAATGCTCGGCCAAACTGCCTGCAGCTGATCTGCCCTAACGAGGGGCAGCTCCATTAAAAACTCAAGAATGGACAGGCAGGCAGGCATTCCTGCACAAAATGTGCGCACGACCAGCCCCCCGATTCTCTGAGGGCAATCTGGGGAGGCTGCCCAAGTACCTCCTTCCTTTTCCCCCAATGAACCCCACTGTGCTTGCCTTCTAAGAGTCATCACCTGATACTCTGCAGGACTCATGCCACCATTTCTTTCATGGCTCCTTCTGTCTCCACAGGAAAAGACCAAGCATCACACCCGTGAGAGGGCGAAGACAGGGGGTGGTGAGCCAGACCTCTGGGTCCTCACCCACTTTGAAGAGCAGGCGCTGGAGCTGTCAAGGGAAGGGGAGATGTGGGCTGTCAGCGACAGCATGGTCGGGCTGCCGTCACGGCGGGAGCACCTGTTAATCCTTCACTCACTTTGAGGCAACTTCTCGGGGGCACGAGTTTCGGGTGCGAGGGGCAAAGTTTAAAGGAGATGTTTATTTGCACAGAGAGGGTAGTGCGTGTCTGGAACTCGCTGCCGGGGGAGGCTGTGGATGCAGATACGATAGTGACCTTTAAGGGGCATCTCTACAGCGATGTGAATGGGATGGGGATAGAGCCATATGGTCCCCGGAAGGGAAGGGGTTACAAATCAGATGGGCAGCCTGGTCGCTACAGGCTTGGAAGGCCGAAGGGCCTGTTCCTGTAATGTAATTTTCTTGGTTCTTTGTTCTATGTTCAATGGAGAAATGTGAATCAAGTGTTTGGCATCCCGGATTCCTCTCCCTCCCTTGCACGTAGCCTTGTGTCCTGTGTTGCAGGGACAGATGCAGCCTGCTGGACTACAGGCCCCGGCTACAGCTCCTGCCCCTCCTGGTCCAGACAGCTCGGATGAGTCCTTGGAGGATGCAGGTGAAGGGACCTCCAAGGGTAGCACCGTTTTGACGTCAGCTACCACCTCACAACTCACCATTCCCAGATACTGACACGTCAGTGGGTCCAGTTAGTGGTGAGGCTTTTGGGTCACTCTCTGGTGAGCATGACACATCTGCTGATGTACATCGGGTGGAAGAGGGAACATCCGAGGCCTCTGGCACACGGAGGTCTGCCGGAGGCGAGGACTCAGTTGGCCCCAGGCTACATGCTGGTCCTCTGAGATCACTTCTCCCTCAGCTCTTGGAGATGCAGCAACAGAGCCAAGGAATGCAGGAAGGGCTGACGGCCACACTGGACCGACCACGAGGCTGTTGGGAGGAGTCCCAAAGCTTTCAGGTGGACCAGCTATTGCCTGTCTTGCTTCCCAGGCTAACGCTGCAAGGGTGGTGTCTGCAGTTGAAAGCCTGGGACAGGGGATCCTCACCATGAGTGGCAGGCTCCAAGCGATGGCCGAGTCACAGCAGGCCATAGCAGAGTCCCAGAGAGCCGCAGCCGAGTCACAGCGAGCCACAGCTAAGGAACTGAACAGGCTTCTCAAGATTCTGCGGCCCATAGCTGAGAAGCTCAAAAGCTTGCAGGAGACCCAGTGGGACAGTGCTGAGACACAGCAGACTATGGCAGCAGCCGTTGAGAATGTGGCCCAGTCTCAGACGGTCATGGCTGAGGTTCTTACAGAGCGTGGCCCAGTCTCATAGAGCCACGGCTGAGGGCTTGCAGATCGTGGCCCAGTCTCAAAGGGCACTTGCTGCGGTCATTGAGAGGTGGCCCCCGATTCAAGTGGCCATCGCAGAGGGCTCGACCACCATGGGTAGGACGGAGATGGTCCTCCAGGACTGGCAGTGCTAGGTGATGCTGGAGCTCACTGCAGAAGTACCGCCGTCCCATGGAGTGACCCAAGGGCCTACAAGAACCCCAAGGGAGGAGGAAGGGCTCGAGCCTATGCTGGGGCCTTCCAGCCAGGAGACTGTGGCTGTGGCTACACCTTCTGACCCTCCCCTTCCTGATACCGGAGCATCTCAGATGCAGCGGGATGAAGAGGGTGTCATGGAAACATCCCAGATACCTGGACGCAAGCCAGATCCCTCAAGGTCCAGGGCCTCCAGAGAACACCCGCCACGCGCATCACAGGCCACAGGGCGAGGTAGGCAACTGGCCCCCTCCACCTCCGATGTACATTCTGGGGAATCACTGAGACGTAGTGGTAGGCCACATAAAGTTAGGAAGTTGTAGTTGCACTGAGATGGCACGGGTGAAGGGCTGCACTAGTTAGAAAGATATTTAAGCACCTTAACATTTTCTGTTCACAAGTTTTTATGTTAGAACGTCTTATTTAAACACCTTTATCGTAAATAAATGTTTTTTCACCATCCACCTGCAACTAATTTGTCTCGATTTTTCATAGAATCCTACAGTGCAGAAAGAGGCCATTCGGCCCATCGAGTCTGCACAGACCACAATCCCACCCAGGCCCTATCCCCATATCCCTACATATTTACCCACTAACCCCTTTAACCTATGCATCCCGGGACACTAAGGGGCAATTTAGAATGGCCAATCAACCTAGCCCGCACATCTTTGGACTGTGGGAGGAAACTGGAGCACCCGGAGGAAACCCACGCAGACACAGGGAGAATGTGCAAACTCCACACAGACAGCGACCCGAGCCGGGATTCGAACCCAGGTCCCTGGAGCTGTGAAGCAGCAGTGCTAACCACTGTGCTACTGTGCCGCCCGATTATGAATCCTCTTCCATTGATGATCGCCTGAGGGATGCCTCATGTTGATGTCAGTTGGGGAGGCCCCTCAATGTGTTACTGAGAAAAGGCATTGATTCCCCAGACTCCTCGAGCGATTCCCTCCTGTCCCCTACTCCACCCTCCCCAGGGCCTGAATGGGGGTTTCAGATCACAGATGTGGCCCAGGTACCAGCGTGCATGTGGAGCTCAGGTAGGAGTCAGACTAGTTTGCACCAGGGCATCATCATAATGGTGCTTAGCGAGTCATCACCACCCTCCTGCCTGCCAAAAAACTCACTAACACAGAGTACCCAGGCCCACCCCTCTGGTGTGACAATGTTGCAAGATATAGAAGGAATTTGGGGTGCGGGGGGGGAGGGGGGGTTTGGTGGAGAGAACGGAGCCCACCGACACAAACCCCTAGCGAGTGAACCGCCTGGCTATCAGGGCCTCCCTTGCTGCCCTCACATGCTTCATTTGGGCTGCCAGCCCTCGAGTGCCTGCCTGGTGTTCCTTGGCGTGCTCTTCCTCATCTTCTTCCTCCTCCTGCTGGTCATGTTCCCCAGCGATGGCCGGCTGGTCAGCCTCCATGTCCTCCTCCTCCTCCAAGAGGTCACCTCTCTGTAGAGCCAGATTGTGCAAGGCACAGCACACGACCAGTGTGCGGGAACAGATCACTGGGCTGTATTGGAGGGCCCCACCAGATTGATCCAGGCACCGGAATCACACCTTGAGGAGCCCAATGCACCTCTCCACTATCGCGCAGGTTACATGGGCCTCATGATAGCAGGTCTCCGCCTCAGACACAGGCGTCATCAGCCATGTCCAAAGTGGGTAACCCATATCACCCCGGAGCCAACCTCGCAGCCTAGGCTTCCCGAATGCCTCCGGAATGTCTGAGCTCCTGACAATAAAGCTGTAATGCACACTGTCTGGATGTCTGGCACAGATGTGCATGATGGTCATATTATGGTCACCGCACACTCGCTGAACATTCAGGGAGTGGAACCTCTTCCTCTTTACAAATCTTCGTGGATTCTGTAGGGGGGCCTTGAGGGCAACATGTGTGCAGTCGACCGCCCTCTGCACGTTGGGCATCCCCACAATGGCTGCGAACCCTGCAGCCTGGGCTTCCTGCTGTGCCAGGTCCAGGTTAAAGTTGCTGAACTGGCCAGCCCGGGCATGACGTGGAGATGCCAGCCCAGCATTCAGGGCTTCAGAACCTGCCTCACACAGGTGTGCACGGCAAATTGGGAGATGCCACAGACATTTCCGCTCGGGGTCTGGAAAGTACCAGTTGCATAGAAGTTTAGAGCAGCTGTCAATTTGACAGCCACTGAGAGTCCAGGTGCCTCTAGGTGCCAGGTCCTGCAATAGGTTGCACAGGTGTTGCACGGTCTCCTTTCAGAGTCAGAGACGTCGGCGGCACACAGTGTCCAACATCTGCTCAAAGGACACTCGTGCACGGAACTGCCGAGGTCTCTGCTCCCTCCTTCTCCTACACCACCTCCTCTGGGTGAATGGCAGCCACCTCCTGCCTCTGGTGGTCGTCTCCCTCTGGTCCTGGAAGTGGTAAGATCCAGGCCTCCTGTGCCTGTAATTCTTCTCCTGCTCTTCCTCCTCAGCTCCAGCAACAACCACAAGGACAGTTAGATCTATTGGTTGCATAGAAAAAGCCATGTTGTCACTCTGAAAGGGGAGAGGGGAGATGGAGAGGACCACATGTAGAGGTTATGGAATGATGCTTGCCCCTATAACATCAATAGTCGCTGTCCATATCCCCCAATTCCCCCAGCCACATGCTCCCCACAATCACAGCC
The DNA here is from genome assembly GCF_964213995.1 of Mustelus asterias. Taxonomy (NCBI): domain Eukaryota; kingdom Metazoa; phylum Chordata; class Chondrichthyes; order Carcharhiniformes; family Triakidae; genus Mustelus; species Mustelus asterias. The sequence goes on from NC_135819.1 coordinate 25,481,559, forward strand.
CCCCAATTCCCCTAGCCACATGCTCCCCACAATCACAGCCCCCCCAATTCCCCTAGCCACATGCTCCCCACAATCACAGCCTCTCCAATTCCCCCAGACACATGCTCCCCAAAATCACAGCCCCCCAATTCCCCCAGCCACATGCTCCCCACAATCACAGCCCCCCCAATTCCCCCAGCGACATGCTCCCCACAATCACAGCCTCCCCAATTCCCCCAGCCGCATGCTCCCCACAATCACAACCTCCCAATTCCCGCAGCCACATGCTCCCCACAATCACAGCCCCCCAATTCCCCCAGCCACATTCTCCCCACAATCAGCCCCCCAATTCCCCCAGCCACGTGCTCCCCACAATCAGCCTCCCCAATTCCTCCAGCCACATGCTCCCCACAATCACAACCCCCTCCAATTCTCCCAGCCACATGCTCCCCACAATCACAGCTCCTTTGCAAAGTTGAGAGGCTGCAGCAGTGCAATTTACAAGGGCTTTGTGCACATCCTTAAGCTGGAAGTGAGCTGAGTGCACTCGGACCCAGCAGCACCGCAAGACCCGAGGTCAGTGCTGAGACCCAGGTCCGTGCTGCAAGTCGGACATCAGAGACCCTGCAGAGCAACAGCCCCCCCCCACCCCCCCCCCCCCCCACACATTCACATAGCTGCCACCGACCCGAGACAGAAAATGGCTGCAACAAAAGGACATCCGTGAGTAGCAGAGCGCCGTCGGACGCTATGTACTTACCTCCTCACTAACCCTCACTGATGGAGCGCCTGAATTGGACTTTTATTGAGCATGTCTGATTCGCGCCGATTCCCAATTGGCAAACGTGGTGGTAAAGGGGAAAGTGCTGGTAAAGTCGGGCATCCAGCCCATTAATTCAT